>NC_083358.1:24199936-24512228 GCF_030254825.1 Meriones unguiculatus | reverse complement strand
TTATACAGAGATTAATAGTTGTCCTCTTTGTCTACTATCCAGCTATCCTCCTGCTAAAGTGAATTTACCTCTGCTGCAATGGGCACTTAAAGGCCACTAGACAAGTAAGGAACCCTTTGCTTAAATTTCCACATACTCACTAAATGGTAGGACCAAACTTTAAAAGATTGCTTGTTGTTTTGTTTTGGTTTTGTTTTTCATACAAAGACAAAGGACATACATGCAAAACCTGATGATAAAGTCAAGTCTGTAGGTTGATCTTTCTACTGGCATAATATTATTTTTTTTTTATTTTGATCAAGCACAATGGTTATGTGGGTTTTTACTCTTTGTGCAATTGGGTAATATGTCTGAGGCATGTCTTTATAGTATTTTTGTAATGTCTCATGAGAATGTGCTATATTGAGACAGAAAACTCTTTTGGGAGGGTGATTTGAGGAATACATAATGAAGGGGATATTTACAGATGTACAATAATATGTAGGACACAAGGAAAGGCCAGGGCAGTGTTCTCCAGCTGGGACCAGTGAGGCTGAAGGTCTAAAGAGGAACAGTTTCTTCTGTAGAAAAATAGCTGGCCTGTAATTAGTACAGGGAGGCATCCATCTTATAGCTAGTAGCAGGAGAAGGCCAGGAAAAAAAATTGCCTTCCACTGTCTCTTCCTTCTGAGTGCATGCTGATGCCCTCAACTATGAGGGCAAAGGAGTGTAGTGACAGCTGAACTATCAGTCTCCATGCATCTTGGAAAAGAGAGGACATATAAACCAGAACTTATATCATATGGTTTCTGACCAGAGCTTCCCCCACCATGACACACCACTGTAGCTTCTTTACAGGGCTCTGGTAGTTCTTGGCTGGCACTTTGATTAAAAGTTTGTTCTTCTCTGCTCAGATGTAGCCCTTGGTAGCTTAGTATCCAAGTGGGCACCCTAATAAGGGGAAAAAGGACTGTTCCTGACATGAACTCAATGGTGGGCTCTTTGACCTCCTCCCCCTGAGGGAGGAGCAGCCCTGCTAGGCCACAGAGGAGGACTTTAAAGCCAGTCATGAAGATACCTGATAAATCAATATCAGATGAAAGGAGAGGAGGTTCTCCCCTATCAATGGACTTGGAAAGGGGCAGGGAAGAGATGAAGGTGGGAAGGTGGAATTGGGAGGGAAAGAGAGAGTGGGAAAGAGCAGGGATACAAAGTTAACAAACTGTAACTAATATTAAAAAAATAAAAAATTTTAAAAAAGTTTGTTCTTTCTCTTTGTTCATATAGCCTACTGTGTGTAGTATGGCCACTGTGCTCTCATTCACACAAAATTGTCAAAATATTTGCAAAACTCAACCAAGATGCTATAGTTTGGATGTTGAATGTTCCCCAAAAACCCATTTATTCAAAGAGGATCATGATTAAAGAGTACATCTTCGAAAGTGTAAAATAGGACATAATCACAGCTGGATCTTAGGCCAGCTTTGGAGCTCTAGTTCTGTAATGGATATTACTTGGGTACACAAGAAATAAAGTTCTGCTTAATTCAGTACTCAGTGGCAATTCTAAAATGACTAGGGAGAAGGAATTTGAAAGTATGCACTGTCAGTGAACTGTGAAACTTAAATACACATGTCATGATAATGATTTGCCTTATCTAATTGAACATTAACATATATATATGAAACTCACTCTGTAACAGAAGATAACCCAGAACTTCTGACTATCCTGTGGTCATCTAGGGGTCATTTGGTTCTGGGATCACCAGACTAGGTATGTGTGCTGCTGGGGATCAAGCACAGAGTTTTGTGCATGCTAGACTAGTACTCTGTAATCTGAGCTGTCCTCGGGTCCCTTACCTATATTTTTTAACAAAATAATATATAGTAAGATAAAACAAAATCCATCATCTTGAAGTTGGACAAGACAAGCCAACAGAAAATGAAAGAGCTGTAAGAGAATGCATAAGAATCAGAGACCCACACATCTACACATTCAAGGGTCCCATAAAAAGTACTAGACTGACAGCTATAGTTTATGTGCAGACACATGGTATAGACCCATTTAGGCCTTGTGCTGGCTGCTTTTGTCTCTGTGAGTTCATATAAACTTTGCTCAGTTTTGTTTTATTTTGTTTTGTTTAGAGATCCTTGTTCTTCTGACATCCTCCACCCAGTCCATTTAATTCCTATTTTACAGGAAATCCCTGAGCTCTGAGGGGAAAGATTTGATGGAAATATCTCTTTTAGAGTTGTGTATTCCAAGGTCTCTTTCTTGGTATAATGTTTTTTCTATTGGTCTCTGTACTTGTTCCCATTTGCTGAAGAAGAAAACCTCGCTGATGGTGGCTAAGACTTTTATCTACACATATAGTAAAATATTATTATGAACCATTTTATGGTTAATTTCTTTAGACCAGTAGTGTTTAGCTTTACCCTAATTCTATGAGCTATCTAATATCCAGTTCTTGGTCACCCAAGTAGTGCCATGTATGGGTGGACCTTAGTCAAATAAAACATTAGTTGTTTACTCCTACAAGGTTGGTGCCACCATTGGCTAGCATATTTTGGCAAAAAAAAAAAAACCTCTTTAAAAATAATTCAGTGCCCATCATGCATGGTGGCATATACAAGTAAACCAGTACATGGGAGGCTGATGCATGAAAATTGTGAGTTTGAGATCAATCAGCATGATATGTCTTAATATTACCTTAAAAAGAATCTTATTAAATGATTATAAGATAAGGAGCATGTTGCATTTATCACATTTCTATTATGATAGGATATCTACCTGAGACGATAAACTTATGAAAATGAAAGATTAATTTTGACCCGTTGTTGGGAAACCCTGCTACTAAAGTCTGACATGACCAGAAAACCCTAACTCCATGCAAAATGGAGGACTCTCTTTGTTGGTGAGGCTTCCTCTTCACTACCTGGGGCATCCTGGAACCCAAACCCTCTATCTAAAGAATGTCACACAGTCCTTAGGTGAATTACAGGTACAACTCCCTTTCTCCTGATGAACAAGGACCTGGGATTTCTGGAATGCCTCTCTATGCTAATAAGGCATCTTATTATCTTAGTTCTTCAGCCAATGGCATTCACCCACCCTAGATAGTCCTACCCCTTTCCCAATGTTCATTATAAGCCTCATTCACTGCGGATAAAATTGATCCGCCTCCCTGAAGTGATCCTGGAAGATAATTTTCATTTGTCCCACCAAACACCCAGTTCATTGCTTCTGCTTCCTTGTTCCTGAGGATCAGCGGCCAATGACCACAATCCATATTTTCAGAAGTTAAACTCAGTTGCTTAACCTTACTGCCCTATAAATGTGGTAAAAATCACAGTTTTGATGTCAAAAAGCAGTGAATCATCATGAGAACATATCGCAAGGCAGCTGGAAAAGAAAGCAAAAGGGAAAGGAAGTTTCAAGCTCTGTTTGAGGGTATGTTTTCATGATGCAGGATATTTGGTTACATTGTGAACCCCAAGACTGTATATTAGCAAAAACTGTTTCTAGTTGTGGTGTGGTTTAGTCCTAGCACACACCTTTAATCCAGGAACTTTCTGTTTATTGTCAACAGATGGTTCTGGTGTACCTCAGACCTAGCATACACCTTTAAGCTAAGAGCTTTCTGTAAACCAGATTAAATAAAGTTAACCCTAAGTCAAAAAGGAGAACAAGCAACCAGTTGACAGGAAGCAAACATATGAAAAAAAAAAAAAAAACATAGAGAGTTAAAGGAAGTTCTGAGTTCTGATAGAGAGACACACAGGAAATATAGAGAGAGGTCATTCAGTCTCAAGGGCTTTTAAGACAGCATGGAGAAGAAGGAGGGCCTTTTTCCTTCTGGAATATTGGTTGAGTAGGACGGTCAGCGGGGTGCTTTCTCTGCCTCTCAGAGCTAGTAGGCTTTCACTCTTGCATCTGGCTCCGGAGTCCTTATTGAATGTTTGGGATTTTGTTTAAAAACATTCTCATGACAAGAAGACTTCCTAGTAGGCCCAATCTATTAAAAAATTTTGACAGCACCTAACAGCAACAGATGATAAGGACCAAGGCCTTTAACATATGGACCTTTTGGAGATACTTCTATAATCCATCAGAATTGTTTCTGTTTTTTTTTCCACCATTACATTTAAGTGCTTGAGGTTGTATAGTTTACAATGCAAAGAGAACTTTTGAGCTTATAGAGTTAGAAGTTCAAGAGCATAGTATCAACATTTGCTGAACTTTGATAAGATCCCATTTGCATGTGTCATATAATATACAATATAATGATGAGAATGTGTCCATGAGAAAAGAATCAGATGTCATGGCAATAAGTCAGAAAGCACAGAGGGGACACTCCAGTACTCTGTCATAATAGCTAGCCAGCTCCCCATGAGAACTATTTTACACTCAGTGAAGGAAGATGCCCTGAATGTCCTTCCACTGGGCTCCATATTTTACAGGTCCCACCAGGTCTTAACATGCTCCTACTAAGGATGTCCACACATGAACATTGCATATGTACTCAAAACATACGTAGACCACAGCAGTGATATTGGTTTTGCTGCTGCTGTTGTTCTGTAATTTATAAGGTTTATGTAAACACCATGCCACTATACCAGTAAAATTTTCTCTGGTTATTTTTTTCAGTCTTGAAAATAATTCTGTGGCAATAGAATTTCCTGAGCCAAATATCAGTGTACATGTTGCAAATGAGCATCACACAGTCACTAAGTATCTAACTCACATTTTAGAGTGGAGTCCAGCATAACATTTTGCAATCTCCAGCTTGTTTGAATCAATAGTTGATGACCACCTACAATGTATATGAAATACGCTGTCAACACAAGAAGGCAAACTGAAGTTCTGTGGTTACTCTGTAGCATTGAGAAATGAGGAATGTAGGTAAGTGGGCGAAACACGGATTATATCTTAGTGAGAACTCATGGGACATGAGTCAAATTTCTGTAGTATGCTCTTGGTTCTATACCCAAATCCTTGCCATTGCTGAACCTGGTAATGACTGTGGTCAATCATGTGCCAATTAAATGGCTCCACCTTAATCATTTCTATACCTCTCACTGGTGCCTGAGAAGGAAGAGAAATATCCTCTAGTAGCCTCTGTGATGTTCAGCTTAGAAGTCATTGGAAGAGGAAGTCCACAGGAGAGTAAGCCGAGGGAGACACTGGTAGACAGGGAAAGTGGTTTAGGGCCATCTGACTGATGATGGCCTTGAGAAAAGGAATGACTTCTGTGGGTTAAGAAGACAGGAGGGCATGTTTTAGGGGAAGGTTGCTCCTGCAGTTATTACTATTTATTACTTCGGGGACTGAAAGTGAGGTTGTTAGGGGTTCTCCATATAAAATGTCTTGAAGTGAATACGGTTTCACTCTAACCAAGAAAAGTCCACTAATAACATTTGCTTGCTTGACTTCATATATTTCAAAGTCAGGGCCACTGTGATGTATACCTGCAGCTTTTTCTACAAGGAAGGGACATGTCCCATCATTTTCTTCCTAACTCTGCCCACTCTTTCAGAGCCCCACAAGTTAAGCTTATCTTGCCCTTGCAACAGTGGTTAGCCCCAATTGTGTGCTACCATTTATCAAGCAACAGCAAATACAAACAATCATCATTCCAGTGGCACAAGTAGGACTATTGGAAAATCTACATGAGATCAGAAGTCATTTCTTAGTCAAGGAGAAGTGTGTGTGTGTGTGTGTGTGTGTATGTTTGTGTGTGTGTGTATATGTCTATGTGTATGTGTATATGTCTGTGTGTATACATATGTGTGTGTGTGTGTGTGTGTGTGTGTACCAAATATCTGGCTTTAAAGATAGTTCAGAAGGTATTTTGTAGTCAGGATGGGCCAAGTTTAACATTAAATCAGTATTAAAAGGGTGGAAACAGAAATACGGGGGTTTATGGGACTGCCTTTAAAATTTTTAAACTGCCGGCCCAAACTCATTCTGAAGCAAATGAACCGTTCATTTAATATTGAGCTTTCCGGTATTTGTGATATAACAAATTAAAGCGATAGCTTTACACATATTTAATAATCATAATGAGAATCTCATTTAACCTCCAAAAGATAATGACTTTGCCAGTCAAGCAAAATTAAAACTGTGTAAATAAACTTTAACAGAATTCATCAAGCCTATATTTAAACCTAATGAATAGTTGTCTTTGTTGTTATTGCTGTTTTGAGACTGGGTGTTATATAGCCCAGGCTGTTTGCAAACTTGCTCTGTAGCCAAATATGTATTTGAAATTATAATCTTCCTGCCTCCACCTCCCAAGAGCTGGGATTACAGCTGTTATCACACTCAACTCTTTCTTTTACTGTGTGTGTGTGTGTGTGTGTGTGTGTGTGTGTGTGTGTGTGTGTATGTAGTCCCCTCTAAGGGCAATCGAGGCCTTTACCTTTTCTGTTCCTATTTAAACATCCCAGTCTTAACTGAATTCAATATGTATATATAATTCTTTATTAATTACTCTTTATTCACTTTGTATCCCCCCCGTGGTTCCCTCCCTCCCTCATATATTTTTAAATTCATTTTGAGATTAGCAAGCAAAAACACTGTATTGACGGATTGGAAAAACTACAGCTAAGCTTTGAATTTCGGAAGTCAACAATATTCCCATATATCATTGCAGCTAAGGTAATTATATAAAGACTGGATTGTACATATGTGTTGAATACATGGCAGAACACAGGACTAAACAACAAATGTCGATTTCTTAGTAAGAAACCAGTGGAGAAGTTCCCAGAAAGAACTGGGAAATCTTGCTGGAATTTTAGGGCCATCAACAGGACATGAAGCCTTTGCTCAGTGTACCTCCCCACTTCCTCCTTACCTGGAGGGTCACATGCATATTGGAAAATATAAACAGTAAGAGCTCAGAGTGAGCAGAAAGTCGGACACAGTTCCGCCAGAGATTGGTATATTAACTCAAATTAAAAAAGAAGGGAAAATTTGATGGGATTAAATATGAAATCAGAGGGAAGATTTTTAGGTGTTATTGTTGGTGATGGTGGTGGTAGAGGTAGTATTGTTGGCATGTGTAAGTGTGTGGGGGGGGAGGTTGTTTTGTTTTGAATCACATAAACCCTTGCACTTGTTGCTGCTCTTACCAAATGAATGTTCTCATTGTCTTAGAAGTTTAGCATGACACCGAGGTACAATTTGATCAGCATTAAGTGATGCTGTTGAGTTTTGAGTCCATGATGAAATTATAACAGAATAATAAAACAGTGACCATCAGCTTTTACAACTTCAGTAAGTGAACTATTTGTCCTGGAGTCCAAAGTGTAGCTCTGGACTCAGCACTGTGTAGCTATGTTGGTCTCTATGATATAAATGTTCCCAGACCAGTAGTTGATTGGGCTTAGGTGCATTTATTTGAACCTCATATTCTTTTTTTTAATTTTATTTTTCTTATTAGTTACATTTTGTTAATTCTTTATCCCAGCTGTATCCCTCATTCCCTCCCCAATCCCACCCTCCCTCCCTCATCTCCTCCCTGCCCCTTTCCAAGTCCACTGATAGGGGAGGACCTCCTCCCCTTTCATATGACTCCCTTTTGTCAGGTATTTTCAGGACTGGCTCCAAAATTCTCCTCTGTGGCCGAACAGTACTGCTCCTCCCTTGGGAGGTGGGGAGGTCAAAGAACCAGTCATTGAGTTCCTGTTATAAATAGTCCTTGTTCCCCTTACTACGGGAAACCAATTGATTACTCAGCTATCAGGGGTCACATCCGAGCAGAGGTTCTAGGTTTTATCCTCTCATGGTCTTTGGTTGAGTGTCCATCTCAGAAAAGACCCTGTGCCCAGATATGTTTGGTCCTTGTGGAGCTCCTATCCTTTCCACATCAAACTCCCCTTCTTTCATATGATTCCCTGCACTCTGCCAATGGTTTGGTTATGAGTCTTAGTATCTACTTTGGAGCACTGCTAGGTAGAGTCTTTCAGATGCTTTCTGTGGTAGACTCCTGTCATACGTTCAATGCATATCCCATTTGTCTTTCTAAATGAGGATAGATCATCATACCCCGTGTCTGCTTTCTTGATTATCTTCTTTAAGTGTATAGATTTCATTATGTTTATCCTATCTTTTAGGTCTATATAAGCGAGTATATTCCATGTTTGTCTTTCTCCTTCTGGGATACTTCACTCAGAATGATGTTTTCTAGATCTCACCATTTGCCTGCAAATTTCATGGACATCTGGGTTGTTTCCAGGTTCTGGCTATTACAAGTAAAGCTGTTACAAACATGGTTGAGCAAATGTCTTTATTGTGTACTTGAGCAAATTTTGGGTATATGCCTAGCAGTGGTATAGCTGGGTCTCGATGAAGCGCTATTCCTAATTGTCTGAGAAAGCGCCAGATTGACTTCCAAAGTGGTTATATCAGTTTACATTCCCACCAGCAATGGAGGAGGGTTCCCCTTTCTCCACAACCTCTCCAGCATGTGTTGTCATTTGGAACCTCATATTCTTATTGGTTTTCATCAACCATGAATATTTCTGACATCCTGTATTCTCTTTCAAATTTTAGTCCTCTGAAAGCAGAATGCTACTGGTCTGGAAGACAGAATCTTTAACAAACTTGCCTGTAAGTATATATTAAAAGTTGCCCAGTGAGCACTGTAGGGTGGTGGTTACTATTGACTGCCAGTTTGACAGGATCTAAAGTCACCCAGAGACAAGTCTGTGGGAATAATTAGGAGGAACTGCCTAGACCTGGTTAGCCTGTAGGAATGTCTATGAGGAACTTTCTTGATTAGGCTAATTAAATGGGACAGAGCCGCCCTAAAAGTAGCTGGCCATCCTTGGGCTTAGGCATCAGACTGCATGAAAACACAACGATTATTATCTTTCACTTGAAGACTGAGGCTGCAATGAGACCATAATGAACTTCTCAAGCTGTGAGCCACAATAACCTGTTTCTTCCTTTAGTGGCTTCTGTCGTTGTATCATTATCATAGCAACAAGAAGGAGAAACTAAGATAGGAGGAAAATCCCAGATAGAACAATAGTATACCCTTTGAAGAAATGCTGCCTCCAGAGTGTTTATATGGGAAAGACTAAGTATTAAGAGGTCTGAGTGTCAACTGACTCTGAAATATTCTTTTGAAAAGAAGTTGAATTAACGTATCAGCCATCTTATTTCATTTCTAAAAATAAATACATAAGAATTACATATGACAAATCCATAGCTAAATGTGTCTAAATGTAAGCCTTTTCAATGAGTGTCATAATGATAATATATTTTATATGTTATAGTTTAGTTGGCAGCAATTTTTCTTCATTATTCTTGCATACAATTATGGTATACCATTTAACTGATAGTTTCTAGATACAATAAAATAAATGGTAATTTAAGTGTTCAAATTCAAGTTAATAAAATAAATCCCCAAATCAATTATACAAAATCAATTCAATAGG
Source organism: Meriones unguiculatus (assembly GCF_030254825.1). Lineage (NCBI taxonomy): Eukaryota > Metazoa > Chordata > Mammalia > Rodentia > Muridae > Meriones > Meriones unguiculatus. The sequence goes on along the minus strand of NC_083358.1, from coordinate 24,502,803 downwards.
TGACCTAAACCCCATCTCTGTTAACAATTGCTATTAATATTCTATATTTATAATGGAAATATTTTTAAATGTTCACTTCCATTGAAAATAGAAATTCAAATAATACCAGAAAAATGAATATTTTATAAAACACACTATTGTCAAAAGAGAAAAAAAAAGTAGCTAAGGATGAGGTAAATGCTTGTCTTTATACCACAAGAATTCACTCCTCAGATGGAAGGGACAACCTACAATTTTATTAACTGTGATTTTTTTGGCTCAGAATCTTTGAGTTTTATAGATAGAAGGACATTATCTTAGATAGCTTTCCATTGGTGATACAAAATACCAGAAGAAATTAATTCAAAGGAGAGAAGATTTATTTTGGTTTATGGTTTCAGTACATGGCCTTTAGGCCTAAGAAATTTTGGTATGAATGATCACATGGTCAAACAAAGCTCATCGCCTCAAGATAAACAAGAAGCAAAGAGAGGCACGGAGGAAAAATTGGCCAATATGAAATATATTCTTCAAAACCATGCCTACTTCCTCTAATTATGCCCCACATTCTAAAACATTCCTACCACTTCCCATGAATGGAATAACACAAGGATGATGTTGAAGTACCAGTAATCACTATTATGGGCACCGAGCCTTCAGCACATGAGCTCAGGGTCACTATTTCAGATACAAACCACAATAGTCACCCAAGCAGAGATCTTCTTTTCAAGGATGAAACAATTGTCTTAAGGTTGACCTGGTGCTTAAATCATCTACAAGTTTCTCTTGAATGTAAGATTGTGCTTATCCCATCAGAAAGGTTAAAATATGCAGATAAGTATAAGATGGGTAATGGATATTGAAGGGTCTCAGTCTATTGCAACATCCACTGAGGGTTGGAAAAAAAAAAAAACATAGGTTCTAAATGTTAAGTGCTTTGTCCAAGGTCACACAGACTGGGGAGGAGGCTGAGGCCAGATCAAGTTCTGTGGTATCTACAAATGTCTTCCTTTCTATGTTGATATGTTTTACTGAAGTGAAAGTCACTAGGAGGTGTGTTCTGCTCAAATCAGCGTCCTCCAGGGAATGTGTCCAGGGAAAGACACATGTTGTGAATACATAACACCAGTTTGAGTGCTTTGGATGATATTTGAATATCATAATTCTCTTCTTGTAATAGTTAATATTGATTGTCAATTTGACAAGATCTATAATCATCGAGGAGAAATGTTTCTGAGATGGTTATATAGATTAAAATAGGATGTTGGTAGATCCACCATAATTGTGGCTGGCACCATTTCAAGAGATACAATCCTGGACTGAATAAAAAATGAGCTGGGCATGCACATCCATGTCCCCACTTTTCCAGACTGTAGATAAAGTGTGACCAACTGCCTTTGCTCTTTCTACTATAACTTCTTTGCACAACGGACTGCCCTCACACGGTGAGCCCCTCTTCTGGAAAGTTGCATTTGTCAAATATTTCATCCTAGCAATGTGGAAAGTAACTTGTAAACCTCCATAGCATTCATTCTGGCTGAGGTGATTCCATTCAACCAGTATTTTTACGCCCTTTCCGTGATATGCCTCTGTTCATAAATTAAGCTTAGGTACAGTTAGTGTTTCTTCCATAAAGTGTTCAATGCTGAGTTACTAGCATTCTCCCCTCTATCCCCCTAGAACATCATGTTTCTCTTTATCACCACATCTATATCATTGTATCTCAGGTTATAAGGTGAGATATTAGATAAGGTCCCCAAGGACAAGAAACATGCATAAAATTCTCTAAATATTTTAAATAAAAATACTTTTAAAATAAATAAAGGACTTTTATTTGTGAAGGGGACAAACATCTTCAGAATTCACAGAATGCTCTCTGTTTGTTAATGACAGCTGTGCTCTTAAATCAGTGCCAGCCTTGGAAACCTAAGTTGAAAGGGTGTTCCTTCTTATCAGGGAGCTTATCTAATGACCCATCTTATAAACTGAGATGCAATTCCATTGGCGAAGAATGACTTTCCTTTTGCCTTGGGTATCAGTTACAACTTCTCAGTTAGGATTGGGACTCAGTGTTCACTTCCCCTCTGAGTGTCAGCTCCCCACCTGAGTTGAACTTATTCATGTCTTGTGTGTGATATCAAAATCTCAGTGAGTTCATATGTGAATCGGTTCTATTTTGTCCGGAATAATCCATTACCTCTGGATCTCCCAATCTTTCTGACTCCTCTTCTGCATAGCTCCCTGAGACCTGAGGGGAGGGTTCCATGAAGACATCCTATTGATGGCTTAGTGTTCCAAAGTCTCTCAGAGCTATCCAGTATGGGTCTCTGTGTTAATTCATCTACAGCAAGAAGAAGCTTCTCTGGTATGGGTTGAATGAGACACTGATCTATGGATATAGCAGCATGTCAATAGAAATCATTGTATTGCTGTGCTCTTTTAGCAGAATAATAGTAGCAGGTTTTCACCTAGGCTCATGATCTGTGTAGGGTCTGGTTCTTAGCCCTTTATCAGTATCAAGCATGGGTTTTATCTCATGGATGGGCCTTCAATCCAGTAAGACAGTGGTTGATGATCCTTCTTTCTTTAACTAGGCAATGGCCCTTCCTTGAAATAATGACGAGTAGTATCACCTGTAAGAATTTCTTCCAGCCCACTTGGTCCTCTGTAGACTCTGTTAATTGCATTTATTGTCCTGTAATTTCTCACTGGGAGACTAGTGACCATAGAATTAAATAATTGCATGCATTGCAATTAATTTGATAACTGTCTCCTTTTGGCAACTGCCTAGGTAGGACAAGGAGCTGCCCATATGTTTCCCGCCTCTCTTTCCTCAGCACATGATATCGTGCCATTGATGCTTAAAAATATGTGTCAAGCCAAGAAAGGAATCAGTGAATGAAGGATAATGATTCCCTGGCTTCTGCTTTGTGGATTAACTGAGTACCGTGCAGTGCAAGATAACTCAACGTTCATCATTCTAAGCTTACCCACACTCCTCCCTGCTCTCCCACCCTGCAGCTGTTTCTCAAAGAATCTCTGAATTCTCTCCCTCTTTTTTGAATCACAGGAGCTTGCTGTTGGGAACACCCACAGATGCACTCTACAAACACACAACTCACTCTGAGTAATCACATAGATTTGGAATTAACGGCCATTCAGATACCTCATTGAAGATGCCATCTGTGATGTTATTGCTCTTCAGAGGTATATCATATTCTGAGAAAATCTGTCAGAATGAAAAAGTAACTCATCAGAATGGCTATAGCTGCATCTAGATGTACTGGCTAGGCACAGAGTCTGGGGCTCCAGGTTTCACTTCCCCTTCATGAGACGCTGAAGGAAATAAAGCTCTTCTTCTGTTTTCAAGAGCAGGAGAAACAAAAAGGCCAGCAACATTCAAAAAGTTGTCCTGGATGCCAATAAACTTCCAAAAGCATCTCATTGAAAATTACCTATCCTCAGAGTTGTCTCTAGCCATAGAAAGAATGCACTTAGCTAATACCAAGATTTGCCCTTTTCTTAACCACTTACAAGATATGAAGCTCCTCAAAGGCAAGTTTCTTGTGCTCTATGAGAGCAGTGGGGGTTACAAGTTCTATTCTCAAAGGCCATTGTGGAATTCTAAATCTGATGTATGCCTGGAACTTAGTAGAGACTTAAATTTTTTTACCAAAACAAAGTGGTTTAAGTCATACTATTATCTTAGGTCTGCCCACAGTAGAAAGTAATGGCATTGATTCATTTGACTGCATCTTAACACTAGTAACCATAGACCATTATAAACATCATTGCTGATGGTATGCTAGCAAACTAGCTCTGAGGGGACTACAAGAAATATTTTTCCTATCCCTGTGATGTAAATATTCCCACCACAGCCTGCTTTGAGCCATCAAAACCTCAGCAGCTAGCCTCCCAAATGTCTGCATTTGTCGTAAGGGGATCTTGTAAACCAATATAAGCCAGCTTTAGCAACAAACAATAAGAACATGTTCATATCTTGTCCTTTCCCCTGCTGGGTTGATGCCAAGCTTTGACTATACCCAAAGAAAGCTGAACCACCAGGCTCACAGTGGATGCCTGCCCCCTAAGCCATTTAGGAGGAACACCTGGAGACCTCGCAGGTGCCTCCTGCTTTCACAACTGTCTTTCAGCCCTGCAGCAGACTCCCTCTGTGGGCAGAGTACCATTGTCATTGCAGGGAAAGTCAGTGTTATTCAGCAGGCCCTTTAGAATTGAGACGAGCATTTGAAAAGGATTATTCCAGGCAAAGTCATCAACTGCTGTGTACTCATTGAACTTAAAACAATGCAAGATTGATTATTTTTGTAGTCTATGCAAATTACAAATGACATTGGTATTAAATCCTTGGTACTTGACTTTACTTCTGCGTGTTTCACGGTTACTGTTTTCAAATTTAAAAAATAGATTTAAAACTAATGCATGTGTGTGTGCCTGTGTGTCTGTCTTCTCTCCCCCAAAAGGGGGGAGGTCATATCTGCAGTACATTAATAAATAATTCTCTATGTACAAGATTTTTAAGAAAATAAAGCATTTTATAAAATGACCTCAGTTGTGTTGATTTTTCACCTCCCATCTAAACAGAATGCTAAGGGCCTGCTGTAGTATTTTCATTTCTAATTGAATGGGTTTACACTTTCCCTGGGCTGTATTGAAATGAGTCCTCACTCATAGCCCAGCCTCATGAATTTGTCACCTCTGTACAAGCTTTAGAGAATACCACAGGTGTTCTCACTAATTTACTTAAATTGCCTTCCATACAAAGACATGCATTAAGGGTATTAAAGTGAATGACCTGGGATACAGAAAGAAGTCTTAACAAGAATCATTTTTTAACATAATCTGTGGATTGAGTGATTTGCATGTTTCACACTGAATTCCAAAACATCATTATGGTAGAGCAATACACAAACTACCACATTTCAGACCAATACTACTGTTTTCATGTTAGAAATGAAACATTTACCTAACCGCGCAGAAATGGACGAGGCAGCATTGAACATTTCTCCCCCAATGGCAAATATCCTTGTTTTGTCTGTGGCATCACTCTGCCATCTGAATAGACATCTCAAGAGCTGTCTACGAGCTCCTCCATTCCTTCTGAGCACTTACAGTCAAAGCAAAGTCACCTTGTGTCTCCACCTTGTCTCTAAGTTGAACGTGAGATGATGTCATGGGATAGTCAAATTAAATCAGTACAGATTTATCAAAGTCTTACTTCATTGTAGATGCTGCCCTAGGTGTGGAGCAACTACAGTGTCCTTCGCATAGGAAGCTAATTACTTCACACACAGAAAGACAAGCACAAGGAACCTAATTACCATCAACCCCAGCCCTGAGCTCCTCCTCTCTTTCCAAGGCTCTGAGGCTTTGATTGTATGCCTGTATGCCTGTCAAACCCACACTGCTCCCCTCACTTCTTTGCCCCAAGCTCTTTCCACCCAGAGCCTACCACTGCCCTCCCTCTGAGAACTGTTTATCCCTCAACACTGTAACCATCATAACCATTGCAACTCTGTCAACACCGGGTTCCTTTTTCTGTAACCCAGAAGACTTAAGCAGCTTTCAACTTTTTGAAACTTTATTTTTATTTTATGTGTGCACTGTTTTGCCCAGTACGTGACTCTGCACCAAGTCTCTGCCTGCTACCTGCAGAGGCAAGCAGAGGTTGTTGGATAATGGGGACTGGAGTTACAGACACTTGCAACACTTGTGAGCCCTCCTTTGGGATTCAGAAAGTAAACCCTGGTCTGATAGAAGAACAATGAATGTTCTTAACAACTGAGTCATCTTCCCAGTGTATGAACTGAAGCAATATTCAAACTGAATTTCCTTTGCACAGAGTCCCACACAAATTCCAAGCTTAATTTTGGTTTCATATTTTCAACTTTTATTACAACACTTTGCTACTCCAAATGTTTCACAGACTTAAGAAACCAAGAAACTAGAATACTGTTCAAATGAAGCCTGACTTACAAACTTAACAACTAATGAGATGAAGAAAGGCTGTCTTTGGCCGATAATTTACCTTACACTTAGGCCTAAAGGCCTTCTGTCCCCTGTATTTCTTTTCTTATGCCACCACCAAATTCTCTTCTGAGGTACTTTGTGGAACTATGAGCCTATGCAGAGCTGTTTAAAAACTCTGGCCTGAAGAATAAATCTAGCTCATTAAGCCTAATATCCAAGGCTCTTCTGTCTAGCAGATTTGGGAGGCATCCCCTAAGGTTACTGCAACATTCAAGGTTCTTAGATCATTCCTGACTCATGATAAATAGCCAGTAAACATAGTTTGCTTTAGTAGTTGCTGTTTCCAATCTTTCAGTCATGCATAGACCTTAAGCTTCTGTTATGTACGTGAGCGGCGATACCCTATGTTTTCAGTCCCCAGTCAGTTCTCTCTAGTCATTCCCTTAAACTAGTTTTTCAGCTTAAAATTTCTTACATATCTAATATCCGTATGCACAGTCCCATCCTTCTGCCAAGGCCCACTGCATTTTAGATTACTATCTCAGCAGAAACCATCTCTCCCAGCTCTGAATGTTTACAGACTTTCACCAGGCTTCTCCTGGGGCCTGGTCACATCATTAGTCTTGTCATTCTGCACCATCACTCCCTGCTTAAAGAACCTGCTAAGCCTAGGCTATCTCTTCCCATTTCCCTGCTCCTACCTGCCGCCCTCAAGTCCTCTGTCAACACTGAATAAATGAACACAGCCTACTCTATCCCTTCAAATCGCCATTCAGTGCCATATGTTGGGTCTCAAGACTGCTGAGTTAGGCAAGGACATCTGTGATTTTGAAACATTCCCCCAAAATATTTTTTTAAAGCAAAGTGCCATGAGAGAATAGCAGGGCAACTCGAAATATCCCAGGTCGGACGTCTGTGTGTGTGTCAGACTCCGCGTTTTCAGAGGAGTTTCCCTGTGAGGGAGTTCCCTCCTTGGCAGGGATTTGCTTTGGTGTTGCCATCACCCTCTAGGGTGTGCCACAGACCCACTGAAGAATCATCCCAAAGAGTAGACGCAATGGGCCTGGACCTGCTTCGGTGACCCTTCGGATCACCCTCGCCCAGCTGTGGTTCACCTGGCACCTCACTGCACCAGTCTCTTTCTGGATAGAGTTCTGCCCTCAAGCCTCGGGAGAGGAATACAGGATACTGTACGCCACAGATATGATCACATTCTTTACTTTATCTGGTCCTTAACAGCCTCCATAGTTCTGCATCGTAAGTGGCGCATTTCTGCCAGTATGAGCCACGGGATATCGCCAGAAGCATCTGGAACATGTTACCAAAATGTATTCTCCTGAGCTCAGTCCTGAACCTAATGAGGCTGGATACGCTGCTGCTTTTCCGTAGCTTCAAAGGTGATTTCGATGCTTGTACAAGCGCAGGCAACCCATGCTCAAGTGAAGCAAGTTGTTCCGTTCAGCATTACAATGTGAGCCAGTTTGTCTCTCAGCGTCATCTCATCAAAGCCCCGTTTTCTGGTTCCCTTTAGTTTTGTTGTGTTTTCCATGCATATAGAATGGGTCAGCAACACAGGAAACAGGTGTGCCCCTACCACCTCTGTCCTTGAAAAGATGTTTCCTTTAACATCCTTCTCCCTTCATCTGTGTGGCAGAAACACACACGTGCACGCACACTGAGCCCATAAAATTCTTCCATTTCCTTTCTGTTCCCTCAGAAGCTAATGCTACCGAACCTTCTGTCGGTTTCCTCAGCGCTCAGCTGTCTTCATTCGTGTTGCCCCTTCCACCGCCTAAGTGTGTGTTCTGTGAGTATTGATCTACCCACCTGTCTACTGTTACTCACCTGTCACTGAAAAGCTGGGACCCTGAATCAGTATGACACGGTGCTTCTGAGCTGCAGACACATGTAACATGGGTTCTGCCCTTAAGCTTCCTTTCTAACCAGTAGTGGGCCTATTGCTACACCCCAGAAAACCCCAGGTTTTTTTTTTTTCTAATATAAAAATAGCCACATTATTATTACCTGACCATAACTTTGAAGGTTACATGTGATCAGGTATGTGAAGGCCGAAGAACAAATCTACAAAAACCAGGTACACTTTTACTGTTAGTGATGTTATTATGTTTTGATCTTATTATCGCAAGAGTGAAGCAATAATGCCTATCCCAAAGAGATACTAAATCATTATAAGTATTGTCTGCTGGTAATGCTACAGATAAAGTCTGTTTATTTGGTAAGGAAAAAAAAGTAATAAGGTAGCATGATATACCCACCCCTTCTTTTTTATAATGTTATTGTCCTGGCTTTGGTAGCTCATGATGCAGAACTGAATCTTAAAACAGAATTTATATGATTTCTGATTGTTTCCCCATGGAGCGAGCTGGACCATGTCACAGTGGAGGTATAACCATAAAATAGGCTGCTGAGAATTTTCCTCACACAAAAGAAAGCGGGCTGAAATTACAAGATTCATGGGCATCATGGATAATGCAATGTAAAGAGGAGAAGTTCAATAGTAGTCATACAAAGATGCTAACATTCACTGTGCATTCTTTGAGGTACTTTATTCAGTCAAAAAACATTTATTAAGCACAACATAGACACCCATTAGACCAGGAAAAATACAAAACAAAATTCCTACACTAGATAGATTGTGATCAGGCAAAGTCCATCCACTTGCAGAATTTATCTTTTTTTTTTTTTTTAGGAAGAGACAACAAAAACAACAAAAAATAAATAACAATAACAAGTCATCTCTTATGTTTCGTACCATGGAGCATATAGAAATACATCCCAGTAATGGGAATTTTACATGAAGAACCTCAAGAGACCACTACTTTTCAGTGGCAATGCATTGGGACAATTTGGCTGCCTCTACAGTGACATGAGTGTGCCTGCTCTTCAAATTCAAGACATAATTGCAATAAGGACCAGAGTGGAGAAATGCATTTCCACTTTGTCCTGATACAGCTCAGCATGGAGTTTAAACTCTATTTCCTAGTTGTATGCACATTCTGTCTCCTTCTGAGGTGACTAAACTAGCAATGAGCATATATTTAATGTCATCAGATTGGGGCTTTAAGGTCACTTGGAGGCTTTCATGTGACCTTTTCAAGCATCCTAGTGTTAATTATCCTCCCCCCCACACCTCTTCTGATTTACCTTCCTAGCCCCCTTCAGACTTAAATACCCTGTTCAATATTATCCATTATTCTACAAATTCACACTTTTAATGGTTTAATTTGAATTACCTATATCAGGCAGAAAGAATATTCCTCCAAGAAGCTATAAATCATCCAACACAAAGCCTAGTTCATGAGAGGTGGGGTACCCTCTTGAAGTTGTTGATCAAGTGAATCCTGGAGACTCACAAAAAACGACAGGATATTGCCCTCACTCTCTGTGCCCATCAGAACCTGATGATAAGACTCTATTGTTGGAGACACCACACGTCTTGACCACAGGATGTAGAGAAATCAAGCTGGTACTGATTGACCTCGTGCAGGAGCAAATTGATACCCTATGGCAAATAGCTCAACTTGGCTATCAATGAAAGTATGCTGGACTTTGAGTCACTAGCATACAACATGAGAATTTTCCCTGTGCTGCAAATCTGTCTAAACAATTGTCTAGCTATATTTTAGGTAAATGGACTGGAGAATTCGATACTACGATGGAGCAGCTGAGAGTGGCCATTGTCACGGTAAATTCTACCAGAGTGGATGCAGGACTAGCCACAGGATTATTATCATCATGGATTGCTGCAGCCATGAATCATCTGAAGGAATGGGCGGGCATGGGAGCATTAGCAGGCCTTCTGGTGTTGGTCTCCTTGGTTTGCCTGTGGTATATATGCAAGCTTAGAGTCTCACAACAGCGTAATGCAGCCATGACCATTCAAGCCTTTACAGCCATTGAAGCAGGACAGTCTCCCCAAGCATGGTTGGCTACCAAAAAAAGCTAAAATGTTACGCTCAGGATGCGAGGCTAAGCACTGCACTCAGGGTCAGCCGCTTTGGACCCAGAGAAGAGAAAGATTGCATGTGGGTTGATGCCCCAGGTCCCGCCTCTGAGAAAAAGGTATCGGAGGGGTCTGATGCTCTTTGGGTGGATGACACCTAAATGAACATCAGTACAAAGTCCCAATTTATTTCTAATATCAGAGATCAGACCTCTACTCTTGCCTGATATGTCTAAAACAAAAAGGAAGATTTCTCAATGCATTTCAGTTTTAATAATACTCAAATGCGATCTGCCGACTGGGAAGAAAAGTTGGCAACAGTCTTACTCAGATATGAACCCTGGAAGCTACAGTAATAGCCAAGCAGGCAAGATAGGCTTAGTGGTTCTGTAGTGGCATAAGGTTATGGGAGTAATCACGGAGTCTGGTTGGATTTAAGGTCAACTCTATGAGATGGAACTCAGGCCAGCTTCTGTAAACCTGGCTGAGGACCTGAAGTTAATGAGGCCATATGACCTAGGAGAGAACCAACTAATGTTATTTTGCTAAATGTACATAGAATCAAGCTGCCTTCTAAACACTTGTCCTTACATCATAGACTAATGCATCTCTCAACACTCACTTGAGAGGATTCCTTTTGAAAGTGATGGAGGTTAATATGGAGAACCACAATTGGTCAAAGTGCAGAGAATACATGACTACAGAGTTCTCATTACTAACCAGGACATCTATCACACTGTCTCAAAGGCTCAGGCTCCAAAAGCACTGGAAGGTTGGGGGTAGAAAGATCTTAAGGGCCAAAGTGCATCCTTTGTACATAATTGGGCTGAGACACCCATGAGCATACAATAGCTGTGGCTGACTGCACAGAACTTGTACAAGAGCAAATCAGCATGGATGGAGGAAGATCTCATGACACCGGACTTCAAGCTAAGGAGCCAGTGATAGACCCAGAAAGAGGAAGAGCCTGTTTTCTTCAGAAGTAAGACTACTAATAGGTTTTTCATGCTCTATTGGACAGCTCTCCACACATGCTCACAAGAACAATAGAAACTGGACTCAGTGGGTTATGAATAAACAAATAAATAATCATATAAAGAAGACATGAAGTTGGAAAGGGCATAGAGGCCACTAAGAGCAGTAGAAGGGGAAATGAGGGATAAATATGATCAAGATACTTTGTATACATATGTGATGCAATCAAATCAGGCTTTGCTAAAAACAAGAAAGCAAAAACATGTAATAAAAATCACACTGCTTTTATTTGGTGTTAAATAAAATCATGTTTTATGTCTCAAAATGTGTAATGTATATTGTCATACCAAGCCTAGTCGGCTAGAATATTGCTTTCTCTGTATGTTATGCATTCCCTTACTGCAGTATCCTAAGATCATAGCAATATAGATGGTCTAAGATCCCTTATCTTTCAAGTGCAATAATGTACATAATAAAAAATACTTCTCCCCTGCCCAACACATAAAAATACCCTACAGAATGGTCACTGGCACAAACACAACTCGGAGTGTATTATGTGCTCTCTGCCTGAATCTTCCATATTCAGGTGGAGCAATATTTCAGTTATCTCCAGGAACTTGGGTGGGACTTGCTTAGGGTTATTCTATCTAAAAGGCCGGTCAAATGTTTCACTGGAAAAGGAGACAGTGCTACAATGATAAATGCAAATTTAAGCCTGAGAGACAGAAAACAATTTAAAAGATTTGAAATGGCAATTTTCATGTTTCAAAAGTCTTAGAGGTGCTGTCACATCCAGGGCCTTCTCTGATGAGAGCTGCAAGTGGGCCGTCACAAAAATGCTGAGATGGAGAGATCTGAACTGTGCAACCCATCTATCAGCCCCTGACAGAGCAGAGGAAGATCCCCCACGATGCCAAGGCTCCTTCTCAGGAGTGCCCGAAGGAGGCTTGATTGTGGTAAGCATCTTCCCTTTGTCACCCTTCTTCTATCTGCTGTTCCCTTACAAGCAGGCCACTGGGTTTTCATCCTCTTCAACTTCTGAAAGGATTATTGATGCGATCACAGTAACTGATTCTCTCCTTGTCTATTATATATATATATATATATATATTATATATATTATATATATGTATGTATATATAATATATATATAATAGAAAGCTCCCTCTGCTATCATATACATGCAATAGAGAGGATTCATCCCTGTCATATTTATTAAACTTCTATACCATTAAAAAAAAAAAAAAAAAAAAAACCCTGTCTTCCTCTCGAGTTTTAAATGACTTTATGAAGTAGCCTTATAGTCTCCATCTGCCTCACACACATGGGTTAGATTGACAATACTTACTAATGGAGAGTTCAGCTGATGCTTTTTAAACAGCAGCCATGATTTTTGGGAGCTTCTGCTACACCAGGCAGTGTTCTAGACCATGAGACTGCCAGAGTGCATCACAAACAGTTCCCACCCTCATGACACTTTGAACCTATTTATTTATGTAAAGCTAAAAGTTAAATCATTCATTTTGCAGAACAATGGAGCCTGCCAGTGAATGGCTAGGAAACTGTACATGTTTTTGTTGGCAGTCACTGTGGATTCACATTAGCAGGAATATATTTACTTCCAAGATTTTGCCTAATCTGTACTAGTATGTGCAACTGGCATGACCCTGCAGGTGAAGACAATGACATTCACAGAGGACAGGGTGTGTATCTAGGCTCCTAAGCCGGAGACAGTCATGGATGAGGAGCACTGTATAGATGTCAGAGTTCAGATAACAAAATCAGTTTACAAACAGCTGTGAATCATTGTCTTCTTAGAAAAAACAAAAACAAAAACAAAACAGTGTCAGTGGTTTTTTTCCTCAATATATTATAATTATTATTAATTACAATTAATTCACTTTGTATTCCAGCTAAATTCCCCTCCCTCATCTCCTCCAGGTCCTACCTTTCCTCCTCCTTCCCCCTTTAAAACTCATACATTATACTGATGGACTTGAGGTCCCCACAAAGGCTTCAGTACTTGAAAAACGAATTGATGATATTCCTGATGTTGTAAAGAAGTCCTTGAGTATAAAAAGAGCATTACCCAAGACTAAAAAAGCTAAGCAAAAACCTCATAGTCTAGAATTAGATTTCAAATGTATCTTATCTCATCCAGAGTTATATTTCATTTCTGTTCTTCGGAAGATGTAGACGTGTCTGGGAAGTGCTCAGCTTTCCTGTTCCACAGGCTGCCATCCATTTAATCAATGGCCAGAGACTTCTTTAAAAAGTTTGATAAGGTAATTTGTCAAAGAGATGACGGCTGAATTTCTGTCAATTATTAAATAACTTAGTTACTGTTCATAAAATACTTTGAGTAATGTGGACGAGGACTGTGCAACATAATGGAGTATCCTCAAATTACATCTTCATCTCACAATCCTATTAAAATGATACTGTAAAGTTCTTATTGAGTAACCCAAGTAGTTCATCTGATAAACAGCAGCAACAACAACAAAAGATCTTTCTGCTTTGCTATATCAATAAAATATCCAAAAGTTCTCTAGGCTTTGCCTCAGTCCCAAGAACAGAGTATCAATACTGAGAAATCCTTGTGTTGTTACGTTAGCCAAAAGAAAAATCTAGTTATTACTTGTGGCTTGATTTGGTTTCTCCTTGGATTTCTTCTTCATTCCTGAGCAGAAGGGTCCATTGTACTTTATGTTAGCAGTATTTCTTGTTTATTCTCATAACTCCACTTAATGAAAAATAAAACTTAGCCTAGCTTCTTGGTGTCTTGTGGCTTTTTGCTGAGAATGAATGGATTGGACCCACAAATCCATTGCCGTGGTGTGGGAAGCCATCAATATATTTTACAACCAGGAGGTATAACAGAAAAGAAACAGTAAAAGGCAAAGACTCAGTCTTGGATTTGAACCTCCTGACTTCTTGCAGCAAATTCAGGGAGACGTCATGGAGACTTCACTTCCTCTGCTAGAAAAGAAGTGATTCTAATAAATCATTGAAGGACTCGAATAATAGCAGTTATACAAAACAATGCAGCACAGCATCTGGTAAATAATATGATTTCTTCTAGCTTTTGACATCTAGTATTAAACCCTCTGCTGGATTTGTAAGGAGGAACACACGTCTATGAGTACATGTGTCACATGTATATTTATGTCAATGCAGATACATGTATGGTTACGCATACAGATTTCTACTTCAGACGGAACTCATAAAGTCTGCTTCTTTCAAATTCAGTGGTTTTTTTTCCAATTATAACAACTCAACCTGCATGACATTCTGTTGTTAGTCACATGATCAGCACTGTGGTGACTTCCTGGGCTGAGCTAGGTCTTTCCTGGAATTAAATCATGTAAATCCTTGGTGGACAGAGGAAGCCAAGCTTTCTCAAGCAGATGGGGCTGGACCAAATCTGAAATCTAGCTTGAAATGAAGGAATTCCTCCGGGTGCCCTGCATTTCAACACAGATGTTAAATATATGTCACTTACTTTATATGGACGTTTCATAGATGTCTTTGAGAGGAAGTGCCTTGATTACCTCCCCCTTGGAAAAGAATTGAGTTGGGACATTAGTCGTCACCATGTCTGCATTTCAGATGGCCATGTCTCATTGTATGAGAACATTTGTTTGACTCTGTACTGCTCCTATTTACTCTTTCATCATTTCTCTCATAGATGCTGTGTCTTTAAATATGTTTGAGCTGTTATGATGTGCCAAGACCTTTGGAGTATGTGGCTAAATGGGCCATTCATTTCTAAAAGGTTAATCACTCAACATCAGTTTCCAGGTGGTTAAATGTTAATGATGTTAAAAACATGAAAATAATGTATAGATTGTGAAAGACTAATTTCATGGTATCAGTGTTAAACTGTCATTGGGGATGATAAAATTCCGATTTTTGGTGTTTGTTGCTTCATAAATGATCTTGAAATGAAGGGAAACCTGATTATCCTTTTAAATAACACACCATCATGCATGAGCTACACTAAGTTCATGGGGGTATTCTCTTCCCAAGAATTTTGTATTTTCATCTTGTATCTTTTCTACTCCAGATCAGTGTAGAGTTTCTAATCTTTAGGGCCTATGACAAAGATGCAATACAATAATCAATGGAAATTGTCAAGCAATAAAGACTGCTGCATAAATCTTAGTTATCCTTTCTTCTGCAAGTTTAATCATATTACAGTTCTTATTAAATATTCTTTTGATATTTTCTACCTAATTAGAGATCTTAAGTGATTTTTATGTTGCCATGTAGTTGTCATAATTGCAATACACAGAAATTCATCTATGCAATGACTATGTTACTATTTATTTAATCTGTCCAGTGTTGGACATTAAGAAGTCTTCCAAACCCATGCCTTGAGCAGGTTACAAATTAATATTTCCACTCAATGCCTTCATGATTATCAAAGCTAGGAGAGATAAAGGTTTATATATGCCGACACATTGTTTTCTAAAGACAACTATAAAAATTACTAACATTAGTAATGTAAACATTGACCATTTCCAATGTAGCTGGCACTTGCTACTTTGTAGGTTCTTCTTTCTTCCACCCTTCTCCACCCCTTTGCTTCTTTCCTTTCAACCCCCTTAACACTAGATATGAGAGAAAATAAAAAGATGGAGAGGAAAGAAAAGAAAGCATTGAATAAAGTTAGAATTGAAAAAAGGGACAGCATTATCAATAGAGTGCTTCCTGCTGAGTAGGGTAATGGAGCTCTTGGGGCAATTTTGATCTTTACCATCAGTATATTTAATTTCTTCTTGTTTCTTTTTTGCACACCATTACTTAGCAAATACTGACCAATAGCAATTAACAACCAACCAATAGCCTGCCATGCCTATCAGGCCCCTAGCATTTATATACCCTCTAAAATGTTCTAAGAATTACTAACATCACAAAAACTATCTGCAGCTGGCAAAATCATGTCCTCCTCCTCCCCTCAGAGCACAAGGCAAATCATAGTCTCTGCTGTGAAGTAGACCAATATCCTAACACCTGGTATTAAAACAAAACATATTCTTAAAATATTTATGTGGGTTTTTTATTAAATTTTTGCTTTTTATATTAATTACAATTTATTCTCTTTGTAACCAAGCTAAAGCCCCTTCCCTCATTTCCTCCCAATCCTAACATCCCACTCTCACCTTCTCCCATGCCCCTCTCCAAGTCCACTGATAGGGGAGGTCCTCCTCCCCTTCCATCTGACCCTAGTCTATCAGGTCTCATCAGGACTAGCTGCGTTGTCCTCCTCTGTGGCCTGGCAAGGCTGCTCCCCCATTAGGGGGAGGTATTAAAGAGCCAGCCACTGAGTTCATGTCAGAGCAGGCCCTGTTCCCCTTACTAGGGTAATCACCTGGATACTGAGCTGCCATGGGCTACATCTGAGCAGGGGTTCTAGATTATATCTATGAATGTTCCTTGGTTAGAGTATCAGTCTCAAAAAAGACTCCAGTGCCCAGACTTTTTGGTTCTGTTGCTCTTCTTGTGGAGCTCCTGTCCTCTCCAGATCTTACTATCTCCCCCTTCTTTCATAAGATTCCCTGCACTTTGCTCAAAGTTTGTTTACAAGTCTCAGCATCTGCTTTGATACACTGCTCGGTAGAGTCTTTCCAAGGCCCTCTGTTGTAGGCTCCTGTTCTGTTTCCTGTTTTTTCCTTCTGACAGATGCCTAATATCCATAATATATAAAGAACCAAAGAAGTTAAACTGCAACAAATCAAGTAATCCAATTAAAAAATGGGGTACAGAGCTAAACAGTATTCTCTGTAGATGAATATATAATGGCAGAGGAACACTTAAATGCTCAACATCCTTAGTCATCAGGGAAATGCAAATCAAAACAACCCTGAGATTTCATCTTACACCCATCAGAGTTGCTAAGATCAAAAACTCAAGTGACAATACATCCTGGAGAGGATGTGGAGAAAGGGGAACCCTCCTCCTTTGCTGGTGGGAATGTAAACTTCTACAACCACTTTGGAATCAATCTGGCACTTTCTCAGACAATTAAGAATAGCGCTTCCTCAAGATACAGCTATGCCACTCCTAGGCATATATCCAAAATATACTCAAATACACAACAAGGATATTTGCTCAACCATTTTTGTAGCAGCTTTATTCATACTAGCCCAAACCTGGAAACAACCCAGATGCTCCTCAACTGAAGAATGGATACAGAAATTGTGGTATATTTACACAATAGAATACTACTCAGCAATTAAAAACAAGGAAATCATGAAATTTGCAGGCAAATGAAAAATTATCCTGAGTGAGGTATCCCGGAAGCAGAAAAACACACATGGTATATATTCACTTATAAATGGATATTAGAAATATAATATAGGATAAACATACTAAAATCTGTACAACTAAAGAAGGTAAACAAGAAGAAGGACCCTGGGTAAGATGATCAATCCTCACTCAGAAAGACAAAAGAGATGGACATTGGAAGATTTTTTTTTTAAAGATTTATTTATTATTTAGACAGTATTCTGCCTGCATGTGAGCCAGCAGACCAGAGGAGGGCACCAGATCTCACTACAGATGGTAACGAGAGCCACCATTTGGTTGCTGGGAATTGAACTCAGGACCTTTGGAAAAACAGACAGTGCTCTTATCCTCTCAGGCATCTCTCCTGTTCCCAATATAGCTGTTGTTTTTTAAAGAAAGCAAAATCCCAAAATTCCCACTACATTCTAATGCTACCTTCACACTACCATTTTTTTGTTGAAGATGACAGCTCACAATTGTTCCATTTTACCACTATGTTATCCCATTAAAGCTGGGAGATAACCACTTAGCCTGTCTTAGATAAGCATTTAGCCTATGTGTAATGCTCAGTACTTGTCTTTTCTTACTGTATCATTACAGTGGTCTTTTCTAATCCTTTCTAATTATTTCCAATACTTTTTATATGGAGGGGGCATTAATCTTCTTTCACTAATTATTCTGTCCAAGGTTTCACTTCAAAAATCATGGATCAGAGTTCCTTCACCTCTTACATGCTACAGGCAGGTGTGGTTTGTTGAATTTGTGCCCGTGGCCACTGGGAAACTGTCGTAGCTGACTCTGGTCTCTAAGGAACCTGTAATATCCTTCCCAGTCTTTGTCCCAACCCACTGTGTCTGGAGGAATTTATTCTCTTCCATTCTCCAGGCCCTGAAATGCATCAGGAACTACATCAGATCACACCATTGCTGATAACCCCTCTGCTGAGCTTGATTATTTCTCTGGGCATCTGAAATGGTTCTAATGTTCTGTCCCAACTATCAATGGGAACTTGTGAGCCCCTCAGCTCCACGCATGCGGCGCTTTATGCCCACCTCCCCACTTCCTGTTCATTGGAACCAATTCCTACAGCACATCCATTTTCTTTCATTTTTGTTTCTCAGCTCCTACGGCAAAGTTTAGCACTATAGAGTACGTGACACGATTGCACGATTGTGCAGCAGCTCCTTTCTGAAACTTGGGAGCAAGAGGCACATTGTTTCCCTTTTTAAGAAAGGAAGACCCTGAGCTGCCAGCTGGCCCTCCAAACAACATGTGGTGGCATTAGCCCGGCACACAGTCTGCAGTTGTTCCCTGACCATAATGGAAACAAAATACTTTATCTTAAAAAAGAGAAGAAAAGAAAAAAGGCTCAGCTGCACGTGGTTTCTAGAAAGTGACCACAGATACCACACTGTCCCTAACAAGTAACGAGATGTATTAACTTTGTAATGGATGAACCGAGATGAGATGCCATGTTCAGCCACTATCGCGTCACTTTATTTATTGATTCTTTTAAAATTGTAGATAACGTAAATAGAACATACTGAGGTTTTATACACACACACAATATATAGACACATGCATGCACATACTATTACATATACAGACATAAACATACTCATACATACATACATATACACACTCACACATACAACATGCACACATGCATACATACACATAATCACACAATACACACATTTACACACGTGTACATACACACACATATATATATGTAAGCATATATACGCACACATATATGTATACATACACACAAACACCCACAAGCATATGCACACAGACACATATTCACAGATGTATACACATGTACACACTCACATACACATATGAGTGTGTATATAATTTACATAGCATTAAAATGTATTTTATTCTTTTGTCAAATGCCAGAAAGAGCATTTGCAAAGGCATCACAAGAGAATCTGCCTAAACATTGCACAGTAAACAATTTTTCCAGACTTTTCCTTTTGTAATGCCCAAAAATTTTACCTTCTTTATCAAATAAGATCTCCAACGTGATATACCCAAAGTTTGTTCAAGTACACAAAAAGGACTCTTGCTCAACCATGTTTATAGCAGCTCTATTTGTAATAGCCAGAACCTGGAAACAACCCAGATGTCCATCAACGGTGGAATGGGTACAGAAATTGTGGTATTTTTGTACAATGGAATACTACTCAGCAATCAAAAAGGAGGAAATCATGAAATTTGCAGGCAAATGGTGGGATCTAGAAAAGATCATTCTGAGTGAAATATCCCAGAAGGAGAAAGACAAACATGGGATATACTCACTTATATAGACCTATAAGATATGATAAACATAATGAAATCTATACACCTAAAAACGATAATCAATTGAGCGGACATGGGGTAAGATGATCAATGCTCGTTTAGAAAGACAGATGGGATGTGCATTGAACGTATGACAGGAGTCTACTGAGCGAATCTGAAAGACTCTAAGTAGCAGTGTTTTCAAAGCAAAGACTCATGACCAAACCTTTGGCAGAGTACAGGGAATCATAAGAAAGAAGGGGAGTTAGTCTGATGGGGAAAGGATAGGAGCTCCACAAGGACCAAATATATCTGGGCACAGGGTCTTTTCTGAGACTGACATTCAACCAAGGACCATGTATGGATATAACCTAGAACCTCCACTCAGATGTAGCCTGTGGTAGCTCAGTAACCAATTGGTTTCCCAAAGTGAGGGGAACAGGGACTATTTCTAACAGGAACTCAATGACTGGCTCTTTGGTCTCCCCACCCCCGAAGGGAGGAGCAGTCCTGTTAGGCCACAGAGGAGGGCCTTGCAGCCAGTCCTGAAGATACCTGATAAAACAGGATCAGAGGAATGGGGAGGAGGTCCCCCCTATCAGTGGACTTGGAAAGGGGCACGGTGGAGATGAGGGAGGGAGGGAGGGACTGGGAGGGAATGAGGGATCGGGACACTGCTGGGATACAGAGTTAATAAAATGTAACTGATAAAAAAAATTAAAAAAATTAAAAAAAAAAAGATCTCCAACGTGAGTGGGAAAATATACTGGGGATGAATATGATGCCTGTGAGAGTTGCTGTGAATAACAAATGAAATGGGATCTTTTTTTTTTCCTGTGGCATATAGCTGGGATAGCTAATTACACAGAAAAGAGCAATGCACAATAGTCACATGTTCAATACACAGAAAGGAAATCCTAACTACAACTGCTTGCTTTCTAGGCTTGTAAGCATGTCACACAAAACTCTCTCTCTCTGTCTCTCTCTCTACCTCTCACTCCCTCTCACTCTTCTCTGTCTTCTCTCCCTCCTTCCCTTCTTTCTTCCCTTCTTCATTTTTTCTATCTCTTTCTGGAAACCCATTACTAACACAGAGTCAGAGCGGAGAAATGATGATAGATGGGTGGTTTACACTGTCTTACAAGAGTTTTTGGTAGGAGGGGTTAGTTTAATTTATTTCACACTTTCTGTTTACATAATGATTGTGGTGATGGCCACAGATCATCTTCTTCCAAGAATAAATTCTTGTGATGTGGAACAAATCAGGTGAATTCCCATTCTTCCCCAAGTTTAACAAACTGAGATTTTGAGATAGAAAATGCTTCAGACAGAGGTGGGGAAATCAGTTTCTTAGGATTCTTACAAGATTTAAGCTGCCAAGACTTGCAAATAATATTAGCACAATTAAGATGATTAGAGAGATAGAGAGACAATGACAGAACACGCAGAGCTCTAACACAGAAACGTGTGTGTAAGTTATCCTCCACTTATTCATCTCATCTCTCAGATAAATCTATTGACTACCAAAACCTCTGATTTGTTTCCTAAAAACATATTTTCACAACTTCTGACTCTAAATGATCTGGCATCTCCTTTTGCATATATCTAGATAATCTGAAAGTTGGTTTTCTTGCTTTAACTCAACTTCTAACCTTGTGTATTCTTCCCTCCAGATACCCAGATGATGAGTCTAGTCTAGAAATGGAAATAATTTTTTTATTGTGTTCCTTATTTTACTAAGAAGAGTTTCTGATTTATCTTCGTGGAAGAGCAACTCTAGCCCCATGCTGGGGTGAGAGAGAAATGTTGCTCAGCAGAATGGAAAAGCAATCTGAAAATCAATTTGCTTCTCAGGTATACACTCAACAGTGGTCCAGATTCTGAAATCCTCCATCTTTACCTTCTCTGTCAGTGGTACCTAGTGTTGTCTAATTTTGAGCTAGTACTTTGGTTTAAATTGGGTTTTCCCTTCACCTTTGTCCACTATTAGTTTAGTATTCATTCTTCTTATTTTCAACAGAGTCACAGACATTCACATGTCTGTTTCTAAAATTTTGTCACTGATATCCCTTCTTTCATTCTGTTCTGTTTACCTATACCTCTTAGAAGAACTCTTTGTAGTCATGTTTAGAGTATAAGAGCAATGGAAGATATATTTATCTATAATCTGTTGTCTTTATCTGAAAACCATCTTCAGTTTTTTAACACCATTTGATTTAAATAAACTCACAGAATTCGGTAAGTATGTATGTTCATGTTTGTGTGAGGAAGGGAAGGGGATACTTTCAAAGATAAAATGCATCAGGCCATGTTGTGGAATAAATATGAAATGTCTAAAAATCATATGGTATTTTAAAATGGAACTGTAGAACCTAGCCCTAAATGCTTATTGATTTTCATGATCTTGAACCAGCAGAGCATACTAATAAAAAATAAAGCATATGAAAAGATTCACTTGTAGTATGCTATCTAAAGCTAAATTGTGTTTGTTTACTTTACAGCTTTTTAAGTATTATGAAATGTACAATTTTCTAAAATGCAGTGGCCGGGCTAGTCTTCATAACCCTCCTCTCTACTTGTGGTGGAATGCTCGATTGGAGGGAGACACTGTGACTCACTGAGTCATTCTCTGAGCGTTCCTGTAACATGAATAAGGCCCACAGAGAGCATTATACTGCTACAGAGGATCTGCGCAAGTTATGCTGTCAACGCTGAAGTATTTGACATCATCCTTTGAAGGCCATGCTTTTAAGTAGCATTGTTTTGTTTCTTTTTTATTAGTGTTTTAAAAAATATTTTATTTCCAATATTCAGTATAGAACAGTGCTATCTATTCATGGTGTGTTTATATTATTTAATAAAAAACAAAGATCATCTCTGAAAATCTATGTCTTGGTTATGAAATGTCCCTGAAAAGCTCATGTACTGGAAGATTATATGAACACTGATAAACTATGAAAAAAAGATTATATTCTGTGGCATTTTGAATGAAATTCCCTCCATAGTCTCATTAATCAAGTGTTTGACCCCATTGATGGAACTGTTCAGGGTCTTTTTGGAAGGGTTGTGTCACAAGTGCATGGGATTTGATGTTTCAAAAGTCTAAGCCATTCTAGTTGGCTCTCTGCCTCTCATTTATGGATGTGAGCTCTCAGCTACTGCTCTAGTGCTGTGCCTGCCTGCCTGCCTGCCGCCATGCTCCCCACCAATTTTTCAGCTCACCCTCTGAAAAATTGAAGGCTTCTAATAAGTTGCTTCTTCTATAAGTTGCTTTGGTCATGGCATGTTAGCACAGCAATAGAAAAACAACTAAGACAGATCCTGAGGGTTTTAAATTAATCAATGAAATCATATTTTGATGGATTAGAATATGATGACATTTTGAGGGAAGTGATGAAAGGTTTAAGCTTGTTTGGAGATGAACACTGGGACAGAGACAGGAAAGATACATCTCATCACAGCCCCTTACTGTTGCCTCCCTCTCTTTCCTGGCTACTATAAGAGCTGATGTTTATTCCTTCACGTTCTCCATGGCATGATGGTCAGCCTTACCACAGCCCCCAAACAATGAAGCTAGACAATCAACAACTGAAACAATGAACCAAAATCACTCTTTAAGGTGTTGCTCATGTTGGATCTCTGTAACAGAGAAAAAAAAATCTGATGAACACACAGGGCTACAATGGAAAAATGAGAGCTAACTTTTGATTATACTCCAGCTACTGGCTCTGAGTTATACCAAGCTCAAAAAAAAATGTTTCTATGAAGAGGGAGATAGTACTTGAAGATATTGCCCCGGATAACAAGGAGAATGTACTCAGAATGGGAGGCAAGGGACTCAGAGATACTGAAGCTTGTATTTAGAAAGTAAATGAAATAGTATTCTTGCCTACTTTGTCACAAATATCATTCTTCATCTTTTGGACTTTCAAAACTTATCTAATAGCTTCTCAATTATAAAATCTTTTATATAAGTACTGTTACCTTTGCTGATAAGAATTATGGATTACTGTCTCTTTGAAAATTATTCTATCAGGATATATATCTCATGGTTGATTTGTACAGTGACATAGTAAGGCTGCAGCAGCTATCATCTCTTTTCAGGGACAGCTGTGCAAGCACATCAAAAAAATTAACTGTAAGCAATCAATAGGGAGCCATTTGATTAAGACAACAGAGTACTACAGCATTCTCAAATGCTTCTTGGATAGCTTTGGCTGTCATAGGCACAATGGCAATCAGCATCTCCACTCTTTATCCTGAGTTAAGAGGTGTAATCATTTATCAGGGATCAGACAAGACTCCATTTCTGAAGTAGAGATAATTCAAATATATTTGAATTTATAAAATGCTATCATCTTTGTTTTACCTTCTTGTGTTTAGACACCAGGAGTCATTTGTCCTACCATAGTCTGTAAAGGTTTATTATTTGTAAAAGATTTCCACATGGAAATGAATATATGAATGTCACAACATGTCCTGAACATGGTTCTTTCCTTCAGGAGTTTATAGTGTTGTGAATGGTGATATTAATTTTTAGAAGAGTGTATAAAATTGTCTACTCTTCAAGGGTAGCACATCTACTCTCTAGATGGTCATCTACTTTAAAGCAGGCATGGTCTTATCACAGTGGTCATGTAAGAGGCCAAGAACATTTATTAAGTGTCTGAAAGCCAAGGAGCAAAAACGGTACGTGTGGAGGATCCATCCATTTCCCTCTTGATAGTGACTGAGACATTTAAGAGCATTGGGGAAAAGAAGAAACAATGTCCAGGTGAGGAAACTGACAACGGACAACAAGAAGAACAGCTGCCTCATGGGCTTGGACTACGCATAATCTAACAAAAAAGCGTTAGTTAGTAGTTAAAGCAGAAAAGGAATGGCAAGATTATAATTATAGCTGCAAATCCTGGCAAATGAAACCAGATCAGAGGAACCGATAAAGCTGGGGCTGTGACTAAAATGATAAGAATTCCATAACCCAAGCTCACATTCCAAGAGTCTGAGAATAAGATGAAAAATATTAGACTATTCTTACTAAGTAATTATAAGAAATATTTACTATTAAAAGTAATGAATAGGAGGAGATTGCCATTGCTTTTATGCATTTGAGAGCACATTGCAGTGTAAGTGTAAGGTAAATATAGAGGAAAAAGTTAACCTGTCAGTAGAAGAGAGAGAGAGAGAGAGAGAGAGAGACCAATCATGAAGCTGCTGTATGGCTACACCTAGGCCTTGTACTGTAAATCTACCCTAGGCAGAGAGTCAGACTGTGGCTTGCTAAAAATTCAATTGCAGGCTGCAACAAGAGCAGCAAAATCAGTCTCCACTTAGGGAGTTTTGAGAGACCTTCAGTAAGAAGTAGATATGTTGGGGCTTGGAAGAAGGACCAATGAATTAAATGCTTGCCTCACAAGGAAGAGAACTAGAATCTGGATTCCTAGTACCCACACGAAATCCCTGCATGCATGGTAATCTTATTCACTTACAGGACAGATATTGGGGATGCCCAAGGCAAGCTGAAGAAGTAGATGAGCTTTAAGTGGTAAACTTCAGGTGTAGCAAGATACCCTGCCTCAACAAATACAATGGAGAAGAATCAAAGGTGACACCCAGTATCAATTCCAGGAAAAAAAAAAAAAAAAAAAAAGGAAAACGGTAGTCAGGATTTGCTGTTCTTTGCTTAATTCTTGACAAAAGAGGAACTGCTGAGAGCACATGCTCAGAAAGATGGACTCCATACACTTATAGAGAAATATTTGGATTGATGCTTAGAGGACAGTATGGACCAGTGCTGGCCTCTCTGTGCATGCATCTCAATGCTGTTCGATGCATCGGCTTTTTTGATGATTTTCACTGCTGTCCTGCCTTCTGAGACCACTATCTTACCACACCTTTCCATATGATCACAAAGTTATAAACATCCTTGGGATCCATAGAATACTCTACCAGAGCCTATTCAAAGAATGTGGACTGAGTACATGATGGTAATAAACCTTGCTGCTTGTGTTTCCCTACAGGCCACTATAGTGTAGTCCTGGGACTTTTTTGTTTATTAGAGTGGAATAAGCAATGAAAAAATAATTTTCTTTAATACGGTGAGCACTTCTTAAAGAAATTTGTATCAGATTTAAAACTTTTCTCTTCATCAAGGGTAAAACTATAAATGGACAAAACCAATACAGGAGGCTTATATCTGTAATCCTATGAATCTTAACTGTTCAAACAAACAAAGGAACACATTAAACAAATGCAGGAGCAGGAGGAGATAGGACCATACTGACTGAGAAAGAGACATGAAGGAGGCAATTCACAACAGAGGAATAAAAATGAGTAACACGGCTCTCTGCTCCTCCCTGTTGCAGAGACAGCCGCATCTCTTCGTGCAGTGCCAGCCTCATCCTTGAGACACGATGGTGAAGGTCAGAGTGAAGGGATTTGGCCGTATTGGGCGCCTGGTTTGCAGGGCTGCCTTCAACAGTGGCAAAGTGGAGATTGTGGCCATCAATGACCCCTTCATCGACCTCAACTACATGGTCTACATGTTCCAGTACGACTCTACCCACGGCAAGTTCAACGGCACAGTCAAGGCTGAGAACGGGAAGCTGGTCATCAACGGCAAGCCCATCACCATCTTCCAGGAGCGAGATCCCGCCAACATCAAATGGGGCGATGCCGGCGCCGAGTGTGTTGTGGAGTCCACCGGTGTCTTCACCACCATGGAGAAGGCCGGGGACCACTTGAAGGGTGGGGCCAAAAGGGTGATCATCTCCGCCCCTTCCGCCGATGCCCCCATGTTTGTGATGGGTGTGAACCATGAGAAGTATGACAACTTGCTCAAGATTGTCAGCAATGCTTCCTGACCACCAACTGCTTAGCCCCCCTGGCCAAGGTCATCCATGACAACTTCGGCATCGTGGAAGGACTCATGACCACAGTCCACGCCATCACTGCTACCCAGAAGACCGTGGATGGTCCCTCTGGAAAGCTGTGGCGTGATGGCCGTGGGGCTGCCCAGAACATCATCCCTGCATCCACTGGTGCTGCCAAGATTGTGGGCAAGGTCATCCCAGAGCTGAACGGGAAGCTCACTGGCATGGCCTTCCGAGTTCCTACCCCCAACGTGTCTGTCGTGCATCTGACATGCCGACTGCAGAAACTTGCTAAGTATGATGACATCAAGAAGGTGGTGAAGCAGGCATCCGAGGGCCCACTAAAGGGCATCCTGGGCTACACTGAGGACCAGGTTGTCTCCTGTGACTTTAACAGCGACTCCCACTCTTCCACCTTTGATGCTGGGGCTGGCATTGCCCTTAATGACAACTTTGTAAAGCTCATTTCCTGGTATGACAATGAGTTCGGCTACAGCAACAGGGTGGTTGACCTCATGGCCTACATGGCCTCCAAGGAGTAAAAAGCCCCGATCACCCATCCCAGCAAGGACACGCAAGAGAGAGGCCCTGCTGAGGAGTCCCTGTCCCAACTCAGCCCCTGACACTGAGCATCTCCTTCACTGTTTCCATCCCAGACCCCCAGAGTAGCGGGAGGGGCCCAGGGAGCCCTACTCTTGAATACCATCAATAAAGCTCACTGCACCTAAAAAAAAAAAATGAGTAACACACACTTGTGAGATGACCAGGTTCACTATCCACCTCCATAATAAAAATGGAAAGAGACACAATTAAAAATAAAGGCAATTTTCACTCATCCATTAAAAATTAAAAGAAGGGAAAGGAAAAATAGTGTGTAAAGGTGTTTGGCTTGACTTTCTTTCCTGTATTTCTCTAGGGAATACCAATTAGGACAACAATTAAGCAATGAATATTAGGAGCCTTTTAACAGCTCCATTCGATCCATTAACACTACTTTCGGACACATATCAAATAGAACGTGTCCTGAATAACTGAAATTATATTATGATAGCCATGCACTTGAGACATGAGTGGCCAAAGAATTTAAGACAAATTTATGAAGAATGTTTTAAAACATCAGATTTTTGTTATTCTTAAATTCAAAATAAAAAACTCGCAATAAGGGTTTAATTGAGAAATGCATATAATTTACAAAGAATCAGAATTACCGAGACAATAAAATGGGAAACATTAGAAGAGGAAGTTCTAGTGACTAACAGAGGAAAGGCAATTGTAGCAGAAAGCCTGAAGCCCTTAATCTACTTGAGCTTCACTGGACCCAGAAAGTATGCTCAAACACCCCCATCTTGTACCAAACTGAGAGTGTCTGGTATTATTCATGACCTATAAAAGGTCACTGGCATTTACCTTAGTCCTTTTTCTTTACCCTTTTGGAGCCAGTCAACAAGTAGGATATGAAATACTTCTATGCTCCTCTGTCTTTCACCCTTAATAACTATTTCCTTCCCTGTAACTCTCCATGTGTCTCTGCATGATTCATTATATAACTATCTGATAAACCTGGAGTCATGAACAATTATTAATGCTGTTAAGCTTTGCTTTATTTTCCAGACTGTATGTAGGCAATCTACAATGCTATAATAACAAAAAGGAAACTTTGTTTAAAATGAAATGTCTTTATGTGACAAAGGACTTAGTACCCCAAAAGATTAAGGCTTCTACAGTTTGGCCTAAAAATCAAGGTCATCTAATTGTTCAATCCCAGATGACTCTATCTATACATAATAATCACTTGTGATATGAGCACAAAGTTCATCCTTGAAGTCCCTTCTGGCCCAGAAGCAGAGAAGCAAGGGTCATATTGGAGGTGACCACAGTCCTCTCAGATCATAACAGGTCATTGCCAAAGGAGATTGTATAAGAAATTAAAGATGATGAACATTTTATATGCTCCAAACTAATTTTTTTATTTTTAATTATACTTTATTTACTTTGTATCCCCCCTCTAGTTCCCTCCCTCCTCCCCTTCCAATCCTTCCCTTCCTCCCTCTTCTCTACACACTCCCCTCCCCAAGTCCACTGGTAGGGGAAGGTTTCTTTTTCTTCCTTCTGATCCTAGTCTGTTAAGTCTCATCAGGAGTGGCTGCATTGTCTTCCTCTGCGGCCTGGTAAGGCTGCTCCCCCCTCAGGGGGAGGTGATCAAAGAGCAGGCCAATCAGTTCATGTCAGAAGCAGTCCCTGTTCCCATTATTATGGAACACACTTGGACACTGAACTGCCATGGGCTACATCTGTGCAGGAGTTCTAGGTTGTTTCCATGTATGGTACTTGGTTGGAGTATGAGTCTCAGGAAAGACCCCTATGCTCAAATTTTTTGGTTCTGTTGCTCTCCTTGTGGACCTTCTGTCCTCTCCAGCTCTTACTATCATTTCCCACTTCTTTCATAAGATTCCTTGCATTCTGCCCAAAGTTTGGTCATAAGTCTCAACATCTGTTTTGATAGTCTGCAGGGCAGAGCCTTTCAGAGGCCCTCTGTGGGTGGCTCCTAACTTGTTTCTTGTTTTCTTCTTCTTCTGGTGTCCATCCTCTTTGCCTTTCGGAGTGGGGATTGAGCATTTTAGCCAGAGTCCTCCCTCTTGATTAGTTTCTTTAGGTGTTTAGATTTTAGTAGGTTTATCCTATGTTATATGTCTATATAAGTGAGTATACACCATGTGTGTCTTTCTGCTTCTGGGATAGCTCACTCAGAATGATCCTTTCCAGACCCCACCATTTACCTGCAAATTCCATTATTTTCTTGTTTTTCATTGCTGAGTAATATTCCATTGTGTAGATGTACCGCAATTTCTGTATCTATTCTTCAGTTGAGGGGCATCTGGGTTGTTTCCAGCTTCTGGCAATTACAAATAAAGCTGTTACAGACATGGTTGAGCAAATGTCTTTATTGTGTACTTGAGCCTCTTTTGGATACAAAAGACAAAAGGACCGAGAAAGAAATTGAGGAAACAGCACCCTTCACAATCACCACAAATGCCCTTGGTGTAACCCTAACCAAGCAAGTCAAAGATTTGTATGAAAAAAACTTCAAGTCTCTGAAGAAAGAATTAGAAGAAGATATCAGAAGATGGAAAGATCTCCCATGCTCATGTCTTCGCAGAATTAACATAGTAAAAATGGCCATCTTACCAAAGTAAATTTTAAGTGGCTAAAGAAGGAAGGAATTCTATGCACTTAGCCTACCAACTCTTCTCAAGAGATGTTACCTCCATTAAAACAGGAGACTTTGCTACCTGGTTCACCTTTGTACTATTGAGCTTCTGGATAAAGAAATAACTCAAGGTGTTGAGTTAATGAATAAACTTAAAAGCTAAAGCCAGAAGCCTAAGGGGTTCTTGAGTTTTCTCAAGCCCTAGTTCCATAGTCAATCTATCACTTCTTTTGAAAGTATATCTTCCATTCTCCTCTCCTAGCTACTTTTACTGCCCACTCATCTCTCTAGTCTTCCATCTCTTTTGTCTGGAAAAATTCAACAGCCTCCTGTCAGCTCCCCCTTGCTGCATCCACATAGAATGCATTCTCCACCAATCAGTAAGATTGATGATCTTAGAGCCCAATCAGACCAGTTCATTCTGCTGCTTAACTTCAAAGTTTTCCAACTGTTTCAACTCCTTATTGTGGTCCTCAATCACCTGCTTTAGCTGCCACTTTCTATTTCCCCCCAATTCTCTACTCATGCCACAAACTTTCCTCCCATTTGCCATGAAGCGATCACATTTCTCTGCTTCCTGTTGGCCCAGTTTCTTCAGTATTCAAGCCCCTTCCCACCTCTGGGACTATTTCAATGCAGTTCTTGTTGCACAGAATTCATTTACTTTCTCCTAGTGTTTCACCTAAAGAAACTATCTTCAAGGACAACGCCTGCCAACTAATTGAAGATGTCCTTGATATTGTGAAGACAGTTCATTTGTCTTGCCTTGTATAGGACTTCTAATAACTTTGAACTAGATATATGCATATCTTTAAAATTGTTATTGCATTTCTTTGTTTGTGGAGAGAGGTGTTGCACATCTATTTGCTAAGTGAATAATAAGCTCCTAACAGGAGAACTGAGTGACTCCATAGGTTCGTCGGATAAGTCAAGGATAGAGTGACCTGGCATCAAGTTAGAAGAAAATGACGAAAGAAAGTAATGATAAAAATAATGCCCAATGGTATCAGCCAATCCTGAGAAGGTTATCAGAAAAGCTTAGTGAAGGAGCAGGTAGAGAGGACATTATGAGGACCTCATGCACTGGTTGAAATTAGAGTCCACAGACTTTTCTTTTTTTTTATAGTTCTCTCATGATGTTTTCTTTTTTTGTTTGTTTCAACTTTTTTTTTTTCAATGCAGTTTATTCAGGAACCTTGAACAATCCTCGGACCCTGGGGAAATAGCCCACAGCTTAAATAGCCTCTGGGTAGCCAACCCAGGCGTGCCACGTGGGCAATGCAGATAGGTCCACATACATGGAAGCAAGCCAGATCCTCAGCCTTAGCCAAATGTGGAATTGTTCGTGACAGAGAGCACTCACCATCGGGAAGGTGGAAGGCGGAAACCAGCTCCATCTTTAAGGCGCGGCATTCCGCAGCTCTCTACAGTTCCCCCTTTTTGTTTTAGACAGACTTTTCATAAGCTTTATATAATACTTTACTTTGAAGATATTTTTGTAAAGATAATACAAAAAAGGACAAATATGAGCCAGTCAGAATACATGCACCTGAGTATAATAAATACTGCTAATCCTCACAATAAAAACTTCCTTAAGGCTTACACTCCACTTTGTTTTCGGTAGGTGCCACCAAATTTTGTGTGCCTGTGTACACATCATCCGAAGTTGTTAAGAGACTCCTGGGATATGAATGTTTCAATGGGCATGCGTCAGTACCCAGTGAAAAGAGCATCCGACACTTCGTGCTGATTGGGTCTAAGCAGAGCCTATCTACATGTAGGGGAAGGACCACTCCTTCAGCGAACACAGATGGCAGAGGACGCACTCCAGGACTGTGTGCTGAACATGTGGAGAAAGCAATTATAAAGGGATTTAAGTCGATGGCAGAAATGGAGAGGTTAAGTCTCAGTCCCTTCTGTGGCGTATTAAGTGGTAAAATGAAAAAGCTCTGGAACAGCAAGCTAAACTCATCTGGCAAATTGTTTTTGGAAAGAGATGGGCTTGCGCATTTGGACTCCTGTCAGCTGTGTAAACATCCCATTATCTAGCTAGTTACCTCGAAGGTTCTGTAAACCCTAGGCAGGCTCACCATACCTACCCACAGACTCAGCACAGCCAGGAAAGTGACGCCCTTCTGTGTGGCCTTGTGTTTTGATTCACTCAACCTTGGAGCATCACATCTGAGTGGTTTACTTCATGCTCCCAGTTATCCTTTTGATAACACTCCAGCCAGAAAAGCAGAGAGTCCTGAAAGGATGAAGTGTTGGTTGACATCCCTGAATGAAATGGCAGGATTCAAAAAGATGGTCTGCTGGCTGAATAATCATTGTGTTTTCTTTTTAGGTCCCCCAATTATGTTAATTTGGAAACTGTATCTATTAATTGCCCAATTAGACATCTGGTAATCACTCTCTACAGAAATATACCAAATCATCGTGGCAAGGGGTGGGCTCACTATTTTATTGTATCGCAAATAAAAATCTAATTTGGTTTTAATAAAAACTAATTCCAGCTAATTTAATACCAATTGATCATTAATGGGTTGCATTTTGTGGTTTATCAAGTATATAAGAAGGGTATATAATTAACTGGAAATGGTGGCCACAAGGTTGTAATTAAATCCTTGGTAACTTTTAACTTTCAGTAAATGTTTTACCACTTAATTAACAGCTCAGAAGATGATTTATAATATGATTTATTAAATGCCTATTGCACAGAGAGCTGGGACAGCTAATGAACCTAGTGATGGAGACTCCTATTTACAGAGTGTCTCTTCTTTCAAGCTGAATAAACATCTTGGTGCAGAGTAAATAAGATATACATATACCCTTTTAGCAAAAACTAATAATTAATTACAGGCCTAATAATTGGATTTTTTTGTTTTGGATCTTTTTGTTTTAACATTTTGGTTGTAGTATTGTGTCCACATTTCTTTTCCTACATAAGGGTATATGAGGAAAGTAGTTAAGTGCCATGTCCATCTCCTGTTTGCTGATTTCTGAGGTCCTTGTGAGCTACCAACACCTAGTAAATAATTGGCTGCCACAGCTATTAGGCCAGCTATAGGCCACTGGATCCACAGCATCTAGGGTAACTAACCATATCATTTTGTGTTCAAAATACCATCTTCTGAAATGAATAAGGCACCTACTTGATTGACAGTTGAGATTAATTTTTTAAAAGATGTTACATGCCAGGCAAGGTGGCACACGCCTATAATCCCACCACTCAGAGAGGCAGAGGCAGGTGGATCTCTGTGAGTTTTGAGGCCAGCTTGGTCTACAAAGTGAGTCCAGGACAGCCAAGGCTACACAGGGAAACCCTGTCTTGGAAAAAAAAAAGAAGATATGTGGTAAAGCAAGGAGCAATTTCCCAACATATGTTGACGAAAATCTGTGTCCTTGTTTGAATTTAGCACAGTTACAATTGCCTATTGATTTGTTGCCAGTCTTCTTGCCCAGATCAAAAGCCCTATGAAGGCAAAAGGGAATCTGTTTTTGTGCATCATTGCATCTCTAGCATGTTGTAAAATACTTAACACAATGTCAAACTTCACTGAAGGCTTCCTTAGCTAGTGAATGGATGGATGGAAATCATGCACTGCCATTAGGTTTTTTTTATCTTATTTATTCTTATTTTATCATATATAAGCTATAACCCTTTTATTTATTTATTAAATATATTTTTTATTTATTACAATTTATTCACTTTGTATCCCAGCTGTAGGCCCACCCTCATTCTCTCCCAATCCCACCCTCCCTTGCTCCCTCATCTTCTCCCTGCCCCTTCTCCAGTCCTCTCATAGTGGAGGACCACCTCCCCTTCTATCTGACCGTAGTCTATCAGGTCTCATCAGGGCTGTCTTTCATAGTCTTCCTCTGTGGTCTGGTCAGGTTGTCACCTTCCCACTCAGGGGAAGGTGATCAAAGAGCCAGCAACTGAGTTCAGGTCAGAGACAATCACTGCTCCCCTTATTAGGGCACCTACTTGGAGACTAAGCTGCCATGGGCTACCTCTGTGCAGGGGATCCAGGTTATCTCCATGAATGGTCCTTGGTTGGAGTATCAGCCTCAGAAAAGACCCCCAGGCCCAGATTTTTTGGTCCCATTGTTCTCCGTGTGGAGCTCCAGACCTTTCCATAGCAATTAAAAGGCATAACATATTTGATTTTCCAAATCTTTGCTCTTAAAAATAAGAAACATTAGTGTATATACTCAGCATGCATTTAATTCTTACCAAAATTCCACCAAGAAGGACCAAAGAAAAAGAAAACAACTCATACCATGTTGCAAATGAAAGGAATCCATGATGTTAGAAAGAAGGTGTGATCACTTGTTCCCTGTTTCTTAGGGTCTTAAGGCTTCCTTCGTTCTCCTTCAACCTTTATCAGAATCCCACAGACTACAGTAAGCACTTCCCAGTGTCCCGGATAGCTTCAGTGCTTGCCTCATGGGGGTAACATTTCCTCATATACACCTCAATACTCTCATGAACTCATCCTAGTCATGCAAGACCATCTCATCTGCATCTAGAACTATCTAGGCCTTACTGAACATGTTTCCACCACTACAAGCACCGTTGGAGATCTGAGTTCAGCATCATTTCGACAGGACATGACACTCCTTGCTTTCTCTGAGGTTTGTTCTGGGAAGCTGTACTATATTAAACTTGCTGCTGTAATGTTTGGGGTTATTGATTAAAAAAGAAAACAACTTGGCACCAAACATCAAAACAACTACTTGAAAAATAAATCAAAAGTGGGAGAGAAACAAGAAGAGGAAAGGATGTACCCTACTGAAACATTTAGCACTGCCCACCAGCTAAGGCATTTCTGAGGGCTTGAGCTTCAAAATGTCACAGTCCAGGGGCTCATTTACTGATGATCTTCTTAAACAGCGGTGGCAGCTTCAGGCTTCAAACAATACCAAAAGTCAGGGAAGCTAGCTTATTGTTTTTATACCACCAGTTCAGGTGGCTGACATGTTGAAAGCAGAAAGGACATGTAGGTGATGCTGTCTTCAGATACTGGTTCCCTGTGTGCTATTAGTTCTGGCAACCTCTAAGCTTTGACAGCCAGATTCATTACATGCATCTTGAGGTCTGTAGTGTTACCACAAATTCAAAGGCGCTCTTCACACTGCAGGCTTTAAAAGGTTGGAGGATCAAGTTTGCTCATTGATTAGATTTAGCTCTTTTGGATAGAGTGTGGGGAGTCTCATTATAAGGTGCACACAGTCATATTCAATTTATCCCCATTAACTAGAATTTTGGGCTATAGCAGAGCCCGCACACACACATTGTTTCTTTCTTCTTCCAGACCTTCCTCACAGTTCTCTACCTATTTACTCGTTCAGTGACATACTCTCCCTCCCTGTAGCATTTATTTGAGACTCCATGCTAGGCCCCAGGGATTTGTGAGATGGATAGAATACCAGGGGCCTCAAATGTTTCTCTGTCTTTGAAAATCATCCCTTTCTTGTAGTTTAGTGCATTTTCCACTAATTATTACTAACTTTGGGATATGCTTTTCTACTACTACCACAGTTCCACATCAATATTAAATTCTCAATACAAAGGGACCATTATTTGAGAAATGAACCTCAAGCAACTGAGACTCAATGGATGGTCTCTATACATTTTCTTAACACTTTGTCATATGTATTCATGAGTTCTTATCATATCTTGTGTTAGTTGTTCAAAATCATAATAGCAATAATAATAACAACCATAGATTTTTATTTAGCAAATAATAAAAGGTGCCATGCCAAGCATTCTGTGTGTGTGAGTGTGTGTATGTGTGTGTGTGAGAGAGAGAGAGAGAGTGTGTGTGTGTGTGTGTGTGTGTGTGAAGAAGCTACCATTAGTATTCTTAATTCATAAAAGAAATGAAGAAACAGACGTCATTCATGCCTCACTCAGCTTGGCAATACCCCTCAAGAGATCAGAATAGACTTTTGTAGTGCAAAGATTAGTAAGGACCTTCTGCAGAGATACAGATTATGCTCTCTGGAAATGGCCATTTGAATAAGGAAATACAAGAATAAAAACACATCAGAAATGTTATGTGTTATCTCATGTTTCCAATAAACTATGTCCAATTTTGAAAACCATAAAATCAGAATGTTAAAATGGTTCCTTTTTGGTCACCTGTTCTTGCCATTCAGAAAATTCACTATACATTTAGTTGAACAAAATATCGGTAACCTATGTCTATATCTATATACATCTATATCTATGTCTCTCTATATCTGTAAATACACACACCTATCTTAGTAGGTGAGGATAATTTCTGTTTCATTTTTTACATGTAGAAACACTGAAGCTTGGAAATGGGAAGAGTCTTTTTCTTTTTTTAATTTTTGATTAATTACACTTTATTTACTTTGTATCCCCACTGTAGCTCTCTCCTTCCTCCCCTTAGGATCCCTCCCTTCCTTCCCCTTCTTCACGCATGCCCCTTCCCAAGTCCACTGATAGGGGAGGTCTTCTTTTCCTTCCTTCTGATCCTAGTCTATTAGGTCTCATCAGGAGTGGCTGCATTGTCTTCCTCTGTGGCCTGGTAAGGCTGCTCCCCATCAGCAGGAGGTGATCAAAGAGCAGGCCAATCATTTCATGTCTGAGGCAGGCCCTGTTCCCATTACAATGGAACCCACTTGGACACTGAACTGCCATGGGCTACATCTGTGCAGGGGTTCTAGGTTATCTCCATGAATGGTCCTTGGTTGG
The DNA here is from genome assembly GCF_030254825.1 of Meriones unguiculatus. NCBI lineage: Eukaryota > Metazoa > Chordata > Mammalia > Rodentia > Muridae > Meriones > Meriones unguiculatus. Next base: position 24,466,510 of record NC_083358.1, on the reverse strand, counting down.
AGTATCAGTCTCAGAAAAGACCCCTGTGCTCATATTTTTTTGGTTCTGTTGCTCTCCTTGTGGAGCTCCTGAAAGAAGTGGAAAATAGGAAGAGTCTTTTTCAAAGTCGCCTAGGTACATGACAATGGATTTGATACTTAGGTATGGATTTGATACTTAGGTATGCCGAGTTTCAGCAGAGCCTCCATGCTTCAGCAGATGCTCTGCCAGAAGCAGAGTGACACAGTAACAAATGCAGGGGGAAAGACAGACAGAGGAAGCAGAATGATAATTGCCTCAACAACATAAATGCTCAGGATGTCCTACTTTTCTTTACTGCCCATTCTTTTCAGGGTGCTTTGAAATTACTTGAACCCTTGAGGAAATAGTTGAATTATTTTAGGGGAAAATGGATGTGTAACTTATGATATGAACTTTATTAACTATATGTAGAGCTTTTAGGTTCAAAACAATATCTTTAATTGCATAAACATGAATGAATGGCTAAACACGATTTCTTTTTCATCACTATAGATGCTTTCTTTTCAGGCTTATACACAGATCAATTCACACCCTGTGTTTTGCATGCAAAGTAGCCCCTGTGATGCCATTATTTCTGGTGCTAAATATCTTACCCAGAATTCAGCAAAGCTGTGAATGCAGATGGTATGTAAAACCATTTTGCAATCACTTGCAATTGTTTATTAGCTTCTACTACAACCTTGAAATCCATGTTTCAAAGATTACAAATCACCCTCTGCTCGTGAAAACTAATGGCCTCTTCCCAGCCATCATTTTTCTGGGACTTGCTGAACCATTTGCCATCACTCACTCATCATCACTCTTTCCAGTGAAGCTCTGTAGTGCCTGAGATTCCATGTCTTTAGGTCCTGGGAACTTTTTAATTTCACCATTTATTTACCATTTCTAATGCATCTTACAGAGATCACCACTTTCTGTGACCTAGAAGACCAACTTTCCTGTTGATGTTCCAAGTAAAATGATACCAAGCCTATGTTGGCATTACAATGAGAAATGACAAATTTTGCCATTCTCCTACAAAATTTGATCAGGCATTTGAGAATCCCTATTTTCAGGTCATCAGCTGTAGAGCCAGTGTCCAAAGCTCATTTTGAAATAGCTCTATGTAGCTAAGAGACACAAGTGAAGTTTTTCAAAGTGGATGCACAACTTTATTTCCAGTCATCAGACTCTTGTCTTGTACCTGCGATTTATCTGGCTTTCACTTGTTGAGCATGACAAACTGTATTTCAGCAAGCACCAGTATTGGAGACTGAAAATGTGGCAGACAGTACATGAAAAATGGAATGAAAATGTGAGTCCTCTTAACTTAGGAAAAGATGCTATTTTCTAAGCCTCTGTTGGCCAAGTGTTGTTCTGGTGAGAAGCGGACTTCCATAAGATTACCTATCATCTATCTATCTGTCTATCTATCTATCTATCTATCCATCTATCTACCTTCTATCTTTCATAATTTTATAAGAGTCATAAACTAAAATAATCTGTTAGATTCACACACCTGTCAGCTTTTCCAGGAATAAAATTTGTCTATTTTCTTCGGAAAGGTTGTTAAAGAAAAAGGAGAACAGTATAGGTGAGACAAGAGGACCAGGTTAGGGAAGGTTAATCAGAACACAGAGGACATGAAAGGCTAATGGAAGCCAACTATCTGCTAACTCATTTAAAAACACAAAAGTGGTTAAAGGCAGATAGTCAACAAAGCTAGGAAATGACAGAGCTGGAAGTAATGGGGTTACGAAACAAACCTATCAGTGCCAAGTGTTAGACAGAGGTCCACAAAATAATGTAAGTTCTTGTCATTCCTCTGATTTCCCACCAAAAGTAGTTAAAAAGACTTTATTGGTGAAGATATCACTCACCTTAGATGCAGATAAAGAGGAATCAAGCTGGAATTGAGCTGAAAGCTTCCTTCCTGTTGCCTTGCTTTCATGGTGGTATATAGTCCTATGCAAGTTGACGGGAATTCTAACTGCCTGAGCATATAGGTGACATTTCTCATTTGGATTACCACAAGCATAAACAATCTTACCCAGCAACAAGTCTATGAACTACAATAACAAGAAGCCAGTTGAGATTTGCCCATGGTGCAATAGTGGCAAAGCTGTTCGCATAACAATAGCCTAAACAACTGCTCCTTGATTAGATTTAAGGCCCACTCCATAAGTTAACTATGCCTAGTACTGTAAAGCCAGTCAAAAATCCGTGACAGAGAAGGTCTTTTGGCCCGATGGGAGGAACTATTATTGCTGTTTAGCTAAACTGACACACCAAACAACAAATGTCTTATGCTTACATACACAGACAAAAACTTGCTCCAGACTTAAACAGAAGTCTTTATTTTCAGGGAACAAAGGTGAATTTATAGACCCATAGTTAGACAACATGGTGGGAAGGAGGCATGCTTTAAGGCTCGGCCAAAAATAAGACATTTATGGCACTGCTTTTAGTTTCAATGAAACTTTTAGGAGTGGAAAGAATGTAAGTGCAGGAAGATAAGGAAAAGCACGCAAACTTCCTTTTTCTAAGCATGGCCTGGTCATGGCAATTATGAACTCAGAGAAGTTGCATCTATGTAGGTGGGTTGATCTGCACAGAGTGGTATAGCTAGGTAGTAGAGGAATACCATCTTCATAGGTCTCCAAAAAAAAAAAAAAAATGAGATTCTGAAAAGACATTGAAAGGATCTTTCTTAGAACTATTTCTCCGCTGTGGAGAAAAATAAATGTTATGCTAAGATGTTTTTCTCTTTTTGCATGTTCATAAAGAAGACTCTATTACAATCTTTTTAAAGTATCATAATAAATTAAAGTCTACTAAAGCTCCCTTACTTTCTTTGTGGATTTTTATACTGTATACATGGAGATGGACATGACATCATATGCTCCTTGTCAGTGGGCTAGTTCATATGACAAAATTAACTTTTTGAAGAAATATCTATTAATAGACAAATAAAAAATGTTAAAGAATTATCCCTGGTACAGTATTCCAGCATGAATCACCACTTCCAAGAACAGCAGAGTAATATTGATAACACCAATAACATCAAGTGTAATGACTGAAGTAAGGAAAGCTGATAGAGACTCAGCAATAACACATTCCAAGACATAAGTTCAGGACATCTTTTTCTGACCCATAAACTCAGGCAACAATCCCTGTAAGTGGCAATTTTGTATCTGGGAAGGGAAGCTGTGCATCCATTATCGATAGGGTTCTATGCAATCCATCGAGCTGTACAATGAAACAAATGTTAAAGAAAATAAAAATATATTACATATTTTCTAACACATAAGAACCGAATTATTAATGATCCATTTTCATAACTCACAAACAGTTAAAATTTGAAGAGAGAGAAAAATGACTCAACAACCAGATTCAGAAAGCATGTCCAAGCTCTTTCTCCCTTTCAGAACAACATCATCCAGAATCATTTGAACTCTAATTCCCCCATCAATACAAGGGATAGTCTTGTCAGCTTCAGAGTCACACTTGAGGAGAATGGCCTAACTTTGGCCTCACACAGATTCCTCCCTAAACCATAAGTGGGATACTTCAATAAATCAAAGCTAAGAAAGCAAAATATTGTTTGTCCTAAAAGATAATAGTCAAGAGACTTTCAAAATAGAGAGTATCCATAATTACATACACACAAAATACATATGGATCAGCTGTCTTGTGAAAAAAAAAGTGTGAAGAATTTTATAAATAAAATATTGTGTAAACAAGCCAATGTGGGCAGGGTCCCTTTTGATGAACACTTTTAAAAATGATGAAACAAGGTTTAGTGGCCACTGAGACAATTGTCCAAAGTCACAAAGAATCCAAGATTTAGAGCGAAATTCAAATTCATACTCTTGTGCAGTACACATGAGCTTCTAGGTTCCACATACTCAGGCTGGAACTTATTCTGTATAGGAAAAACATCATTATTATTGAGGAAGCCAGGGTAAAAAAAAAAATAAGGAGGCGTGTAGAAAGGGGATACGTTGAATGAGACAGGAGGAAGAAGAAGAAGAGGGAGAGAGAGAAAGAGAAGCAAACATTTCTTAAGTTTCATAAACAAAACAATAAAATCTCTTCGTAAAATACAAAAGACAAATCACCTTGACTTTTCTTTAGTAATTCTTTTTCTCCTAATAAGCTTCCTTTCTTAATGGCCTAGAATGTTAAGACCTTGAATAAAACAATCAGAAAAAGCTGAACTTCTCTGTATTTACACACTGAGAACAGAATTTGTTTTCATGTTCTTCAAAACTTTATTCTCAAAAGAACAGTCTTATTTCTACAGCCTATTATTCATGCTGGCTTGGCTGGGCCTTGTTTTTCTCCTTATAATCCCAGAGGTAAAATGTTGCTTTCAGTGTGCTTCTATGAATAGACCCATAGACACCACTGACCTTGGTGGATGAAGCCTCTGCCGCAGATGGATTGATTTCCATACCGGAATTACCCTCAGGATTTTAGCAGAATGTGGAGTGGTGATAACATGTTACCTCTCAACAACCTTTTCAATCTGGGATGCCCTCTCTCTGTGTAATCTCTAAATTCTCTGCTTTAAGCATTGCAGATGCTCTCTGTCTCTCCTAGACACACTGGTTTCTTCTCAGCCTCCAGTTATTTTGAGACTTTGGATTAGTTTAGGATTTCTTTCTTCTCTCTCTCTCTCTCTCTCTCTCTCTCTCTCTCTCTCTCTCTCTCTCTTTCTCTTTCTCTTTCTTTTGAACATTTGATCCAGACCACCTCTTCAGAATTTTCTGTAACGTATGTTATGTTTTTATCACCAAAACTATTTCAACTTTAAACTAGAATGCTTTTCCAGGTTTAAAGGGCCAAGTTTACTTTCATACTTATCTATGGGTCTAGAGGACTGGTGATCTCTGGCCACAGTAACTGAGTCAAAAACAGCACTCAAAGTAGAATATAAATTAGTGTAGTTGCCTTAAAGAACTGATAAAACTCTGTGATGACAGATATGCTAAATAGCCTGAGTTGATCACCTCCCCAATATATTCATGAATCAAAATATCTGTTTGTACTTCATAAATATGTATAAATATGACATGTCGATCCCTGACAACCTGTGCAAAAGCTGGGCGTGCCATTTTATTCAATTCTGGGTTCTTTGGCCATACTTCTGCAGGCTAAACAGATGTGGAGTTTGTGTCCTCTTTCCTTTTGATGTGGGGCCAGAAAGATGTGAGCCTCTGTGAGCCAGCAGCCATCCTCTCAGCATGTATTATGTGATAACTTAAGAAACACAGGCAGTAGCAGCCCTGAGCATGGAAGAGTGACAGACGCTGGTGGCGGTGAGTGTCTGGGAATATTACCTCTGCATCGTATCACCAGGACTGGCTTTATGGGTAGTTAGTACAATCACACTTGGTTCTGCACTTGAAATTTGATTTTCTACAGGCACTGTCCTGAAGTAATTAATAAGTTTATCTTCAGAGCTGGGCTTTGTAGGTAAAGTTTACTGGGATAATGTGACATGCACAATGGGCTTATGTCCAGTTCAAACTCCCGCTACTTCTTTATTTTTAAGAGATGTGTTCTTCATAGCTTACTTAATGCTTTCTGGGACTTGGAACCCCTCAGCTTCTTGCTGTCTTTATTATGCACTCTTTGTTAATAGGAGCATGTTTTGACCAATATCTGAGATGGGGCAACAACCTCTGTGATAGCCAGCAAGGGAATGGCTACAATCCACTATGAGGAACTACCCTAGAAGGTTTGTAGATGGTCAAGTTCAGGGTAGGTTGATAGCCAATGTATCTGATAGAAACATAGAATACAACCATGTGATGGCTATTTCTGCCCCAGGATATGTACCTCAACATTGTACAGAAGATGATTGACTCAGGATTAGTGAAATAGGAGTGATGTTTGCAGCAGGAGTGAAGGTTGCAAAACCTGGGATTTTACCTTGTGTTTGTACAGCAGGACTCTGGGAAACAGGAACTAACTTTTCTTCCTCTAAAGGGTTGAGTTTTCCAAATTATGTTGTTGGCCCTGCTCATTATCCATATTTTTTTTCAATTATGTGAAGTAATGATTTCTCTTTCTTTATGAAGAGACTTCAGTTGTAGTTTCAGCTGCAGATGTATGAACACTGTTTTTTGTTCATGGGTCAGCTGACATAGTGTAGTGTCTGGTCTTGCTCTTTGTCTCACCACTCCTTATGAAAATGGCTCCTGTATTCACAGATCAATCACAGTGCCTTCGTGCTGCTGTTTTGCCAGCATTGCTTACACCATAGGGTAGACATCAGGGGCTCTCTTAATCCCTCAAAGCACAGCTGAGGCTAGGGTTTTGAATGGTTCCCACAACCTTAGGAGTCATACTACACAATAAAATAAAACCACACAAATAGCATAGCTAGATTTCAGTCACTGTGCTCCTCAGGTCCCCCACTTCTATGGAACTTCCCTGCTGTTGCTCACCCCTTGTAATACTATCATGTTGGAGGAGCCAGATAAGACGCAGCAGATGAAACTGTTAAGGAGGCCACCAGTTACCTCTCAGAATCTGCAACTCTACTTTCCTGAAGCCCTTGGAAAAGAAATCCCTGTAAAATCAATTTCTGAACAGCACCAATAGAAGAAATAAAAAGATAACGGCTATGTTTTTTTTTTTTTCATTCAAATCTGACTACATTAGTTGTCAACATGACAAAGCCTGACGTTATCTGAGAGATTGGCCAATGATCACGTTTGTAGGGGATTGTTAATTCATATAGGAGGGCCCAGCCCACTGTTGGTGGAACCATCCCTAGGCAGGTTTTACTAGGCCATACTATAAAGCTAAGTAAGCATGAAGCAACAAATCAGCCAGCAAATAGTGTTCCTCTGTGGGGTTTTTATTTATTTAATTTAATTTTTTTATTATTAGTTACATTTTATTAACTCTGTATCCCAGCTGTATCCTGCTCCCTTATTCCCTCCCAATCCCACCCTCCCTCCCTCATCTCCTTCCTGCCCCTTTCCAAGTCCACTGACTGGGGAAGACCTCCTTCCTTTACATCTGACCCTGCTTTATCAGGTATCTTCAGGACTGGCTGCAAAGTCCTCTGTGCCCTAGCAGGACTGCTCCTCCTCTGTGGTTTCTGCCGGAGCTTCTGCCCTGACTTGCATAATGATAGAATCTGACTGGAAGAATAAGCCAAATAAATCCTTTCATCCTAGAAGTTGATTCTGGTCAGTGTTTTATCACAGCAACAGAAAGGAAACTAGAATGGTAAGCATCAAATGTTTTTAAAATTCAGTACTGTTTAGACAGAGGACACCAAGTGGCACAGCATACATTTAATTTCATGTTCATAGGGGTAGTCCAGACTGAGGAATTTTTTTTTCCCTTTCGACAATTCAGTGCAATAGGAAATTACAGACCAACCTTGCTCAAGACCATTAGCAAAAGAAATTCTGTTGTGGCCCTGTATACATATCAACTAAAGAGTCAGTGCCCATGGTGTTTATCTTTAAGAACTGGCCAGTTACTTGTAGCAGGCGAAAAATAGCAACTGTAGACTTCAAAGTATCATATGGAAATAAGAATCCTAATGCAGATATGAATTTTGTAGGGAATAGTAAAATCAGTAACAACAAACACAAAAACAGGCTAATGTTCCCCTCTCTTTTACTCTCGCTTTCTATCTCTGAAGCACGTATTAGATGGAACTCTGAATTCTAGCCTGATAAGGAAGCAGAAATATACCAAAGCTACATAGACCCTATAGGCTTTTCTATCTTATTCTTTCATGAATTCTAGAGTAGTAGCCACCACTAAAATGATTGAACATTATTCTTACTTAGGAAGGGAGCAAAAACTTTAAATTGCCTACTGTGTGATCCTCTAGCATGGGTCATAGAATAGGGCAGAGTTATCATACTCACATGTCTTCAGAAACTGTGCATGTGACTATGAAAACAGGGAATTTGAAGACACTATGGGGTGGCAGGAAATTAAACTGCCTAAAAAAAAAACCCAGGAAGTAAAACTGCCAAATATAACAGGATAGTTAACAGATGATGTGATAACTCTTTTCTTTGGTCTAAAACTCATAGTTAGGAGCTTAAAGAAAATAAAAGCAGCAGAGGTGAGCTGGGCAATGTCCTCTAAGCTCTATCATCCAGCACACAGCTCTGCCTGCCTTCTTGAGAAGGCCTGTTGTGCCCCTGAAACATCCAGGTTAAACTCTGTCTGCCAGGTTTACCTGAGGCAAAGCTATCTGAGGTGAATTGTATTCTGTCCCCTGAGCTTTGTCATTGGACCCACTACTCTTCCTGCTTTCCTCCCGGGTCCCAGGAACATTCAGGTCCTCCAGGAGCACAGCGAACATAAGTGAGCTTCTTGCTGTTCACTGAACGCCATTGTCATGCCCACTTCTCTGCCTGCCTCCCTGCGGAGGGGTCCTGTTAGCATCAGCAACATCCAGGAAACACCAGAAACAACCAGATGGTGAAATACAAACAGATTCATATTTATCACCCTGCACAAACCTCAAGTCCAAGTGGATCAAAGACCTCAACATAAAACCAGATACACTAAATCTATAAGGATAGAAAGTGTGGAAAAGTCTGGAACTCATTGCCATAGGATACAGCTATCTGAACCCACAGCACAGGCCCTGAGATCAACTATTAATAAATGGGACCTCATGAAATTAAAAATCTTCTCTAAGGCAAAGGATACTCAAAAATGCCTACAGATTAGGCAAAGATCTTTACCAACCCTAAATCAGACAGAGGGCTAAAACCTGAAATATACAAAGAACTTAAGAAATTAAAAACCAAAAACTCAAATAACCCAATTAAAAGTAGGGTACTGTGCTAAACTAAGAATTCACAACAGAGAAAATTCTAATAGTTGAGAAGCATGCATAAAAAATATGTAAAGTTCTTTTTATCTCCCTTAGAAAGACATGGAGGGGACAGGAGCTCCACAAAGATAGCAACAGAACCAAAAAAATCTGGGAAGAAGGGTCTTTTCTGAGACTCATACTCCAACCAAGGACCTTGTGTGGCGATAACCTAGAACCCCTGCACAGATGTAGCTTATGGCAGCTCAGTATTCAAGTGGGTACCCTTGTAAGGGGAACAGGGACTGTCTCTGACATGAACTCAGTGGCTGGCTTTTTGGTCATCTCTGCCTGAGAGGGAGCAGTCTTACCAGGTCCCAGAGGAAGACAATGCATCCAGTCCTGATGAGACCTGATAGATTACAGTCTGTTGAAAGTAAGGAGAACCTCCCCTTATCAGTGGTCTTAGGGAGGGGCATGGGAGGATATGAGGAAGGGAGGTGGGATTGGGAGGTGATGAGAGAGAGGGCTACAGTTGGGATACAAAGTAAATAAACTGTAATTAATATAAAAATTAAAAATTAAAATTAATAAATAAATAGTTCATTTGGTGGGCTGGAGAAATGACTTAGAGGTTAAGAGCCCTGGCTATTCTTCCATAGCTCCTAAGTTCAATTTCAAGCCACCACATGGTGGCTCACAACCATCTGTAATGAGATCTGGTGCAGGTGAACTATGTATATATAATAAATAAATAAATCTTTTTTAAAAAAATAAAAGTATCAATATAAGCACTTAAAGAAATTCTCAATGCCCTTAGTCATCAAAGAAATGCAAATCAAAACAACTCTGAAATTCAACTTTATACCCATCAGAATGGCTAAGATCAAAAACTCAAGTGACAGCGCATGCTGGTGTGGAGGGTGTGGAGAAAGGGAAACCCTTCTCCATTGTAATAGCTACAAACTGGAGATACCTAGATGTTCCTCAACCAAAGAATGGATAAAGAAAATGTGGTACATTTACACAATGGAATACTGCACAACAATTAATAACAAGGGCATCATGAAATTTGCAGGCAAATGGGTGGAACTGGAAAATATCATCCTCAGTGAGGTAGCCCAGAACCAGAAAGATATGCATGGTAGGGTACTCACTTATAAGTAGATATTAGCCATAAAGTACAGAATAACCATGCTACAATGCACAGACCCAAAGAAGCTAAGTAACAAAGAGGGCCCAAGTGAGGATGCTTGAATCCCATTCAGAAGGGGAAATAAATACACATGGGAGGTGAATGGATGGAGGGAACAAGGTGGGAGATGACAGTTGGGGTGGGAATAAGTGTGGGGAGAAGGCAGGTACAGGGAGGAGAGGGTTGAGAGCAAGCCTGGAAATCTACAGGGTGTGGGCATCACAGAGATGAGCCAGAGTCCTGAGATGTGTGAGGCTCCCTGGAGTCTGTGGTGATGACCCTAGCTGAGATTCCCAGTAGCAGGGGATATGGAGCCTAATGTGGCCACCTCCTATAGCCAGGCAGGACTTCTGGTTGAGGGAGAATGACACCAACCAACCACAAAACATATCACTCAAATGTTTTGTTTGTTTTTAGAAAATTAAACATTTGCAAAATTTTTATTAATGTATTTATTTTTTCACTTTTGTTTCCACTTGATTGTGGACACCCATATCCTTTCCTCCCTGTCCTACTCACACCCTCCTCCTCCCTTCCCTGTCCTTTTCTCCTCAGGAAAGGGAAGGCCTTCCATGGGTACCAACCCACCCTGGCACCTCAAGCTGCAACAGGATTAAGTGCACCCTCTTCTACTGAGGACAGACAAGGCTGTAGACCCGTGGCTCATCTGTGTTAGAACCAAGATGTCTACCCAGGTTTAAGACATGCAGAATACTGGTTTTTATGCCCTCAGTTTCTGGGTCAGAGGTAGCAAATGGGGACATTCCCAAAAGATCTTCACACAATCTCTTCAGACCAGTACAGGGCAACTGTGGCTGATTCTGACATGTGATGCTGGCTGGTAAGCCCAGAAAATTGGTTGCTTGGGAACCATGGTCACCAAAGCAAAAGTTTGCCTTGACAATTTCATTTGGATTAACATTTCACAATTTCTGGTTCCAGAAGTTGAGGAGTTAGAGAACTGTCGTGATTCTCACAGACTCACTACTTCCTTTATTATAATAGGTATTTTTAAAATTTTACTTATTTTATCTACTTTACATCCTAGTTGTAACCCCAGCTCACCTGTCTCCCATTATCACCCTCCTTCTCTCCTTCCTCTTGCCTCCTCCCCTATCCTTCAGGAAAGGGGAGCTCCACTTCTTGTCCATCCCAGCTCATCAAGTCACATCAGGTAAGTGAGTTCTCTTTGCCTGTGGCCTGGCAAGGAAGTCCTGCCAGGAGGAAGTGATCAAAAAGCTGACAGGAAAGTTCCTGTCAGATGAAGTCCCAGCTTTTTTTCTTGCTTGAGGACCCACATGAAGCCTCAGCTGTCTATTGGCTACATTTCATAGGGAGTCTAAGTCCAGTCCATGCATGGTCCTCCGTTGATGCTCTATGCCCTGGAAAATATGCATTTTATATATGTACCTGCATTTTATAACTGTGATTTTCAAAGTTGAAAGAATACTACCAACAGTAATATCATCGGGAAATTCCTAAAATTGCACATTTTCAGCTTCCATCTTCCATCTACTGAAACAGAAACTCTGGGTAGGGAAGACCACCAATATGTTGGAAGAACCCCTCCATGTAATTTAAATACATGTGTGAATCTGAGAACCACTGATTAAAAGTGTGCAAAGTCCATTCAGATCTATTTTTACTATGTTCTTAGACAATTTAGGTTTTCTGTTGTTGCTGTTCTCATGGTAGACTGCGGAACAAGCAGGATAGACTTCCTTACTGTAAACACAAGAAACCTAGGTTTGAGAAGCCCACATCATTTGAGTGCAGTAAGGTCCCCATAAGCACACACATGTGGATACGTGCATACACTCAGACACACACAGAGAAACAGACGCTCACACATACTCACGCACACATGCACACAGAATCAAAACAGGGTGTTGCTACTTCTACTCTGATGAGCCACATGCTCCATGACAAGCCAACTAGCAAATACTCGATACCAAAATCTGTGTAATCCTAACCAATATGGGACACTGTATTCAATTGAATGTATTAGACTTCAGCCAGGAAAGTAATTTTAAGATATCGAAATAAATTTATGATCCACTGGAGAATGTGTTACCCCATTAAAAAAAAAAGACTACACAAAGATGAACTAGCAAATATTTTTAAAAACCTCAAAGTATCATAAAAATGCTTTCAAAATCACCAGCGTTTTGATAGCCATATACTATGAACCATCACAAGGAAGAAAATTAGAGAACAGTTGTTTCTAATGTGACTATAGTCTTTGGCCATACCAGCCTGAGTGCACTTGATCTCATCTAATGTGACAGTCACTGTTTTTTTTTTTAATTTTTATTTAACTTTTATTAATTACACTTTATTAATTTTGTATCCCCCCATATGCTCCTCCCTCCTCTCCTCCCGATCCCAACCTCCCTCCCCTTTCTGCATGCATGCCCCTCCCCAAGTCCACTGATAGGGGAGGTTCTCCTCTCCTTCTTTCTGATCTTAGTCTATCAGTTCTCATCAGAAGTGGCTGCATTGTCATCTTCTGTGGCCTGGTAAGGCTGCTCCCCCCTTTAAACTTAATCAGCTTTTCATTTGCTAGTGCCTCTCAGTTTTGGATCCACATAACCTGAGAGGTGTAAGAACCTGGTGCCAAACCCCTCCCCTGGACCAATTGCATCAAAATTTGGGGAGAGATCTGGAATTTGTAAACAATGGTCCCTGGCTGACCCCAGGGCACAACTATGCTTGAGATTAACTGCTGTAGAAACATCAGCCAGCTTAGCTTGTTCAACAAATGTCTAGTTACTCTAGCCCTGCTTATGAGTTCAAAACTGCTTTTCAGAGTTCAGTATCCCGACTTCTTCCTGCCCCTCTATCACTCATCAACAGCTTCATCATTCCCAGACTCTTCTATCTGCTGTTCGTTCCTCCATCAAGACACTTGCTTCAGCAGGTTTCTCGGTGCCCTTGTCATTATCATCCTTCAGAAGCCAGAGCAACTGCTCCCTGTCTAAGAACACTATGTTGACTGTTTCACATGAAGTCATATTCAGCATCTTTCTTGCATCCAGCTGCTCTATCTCTTTAGGGCATGTTTTACAACCCTAATTATGTATTTATTGATTTTTGTATGCTTTTGGTCTTGCCTCAATATAGTAGGAAATCCAGAAATGGAGACCTTGCTCTTCTCATTCAATGCCATAGCCCCAGTGTCTGGATATATGCCTGGTTTGATAAATATTTCTTGAATAAATGAATGAAAAGGAAATAATGAGGGTTTGATGATTAATCTTCAGGCCACTAATCATCAGAATTTGAACTCCAACATTCTGAGTCCAGATTCATTGATGTTTTTCTCCTGACTCAATCTCACTGACCAATTCTTCTTTCATTGTCTTCACACATGTTTAGATGAACAAGGTTAGAAAAGACATACTGTTCCTAATAAGGGCCCTGGGACTTGGTGACTTGGAGTTCACTTTATGTAATGTGGCAAGGAGTGGGCGAATAGGTACCGTACAGAACCAGCTGTGTAAACAGCATCACTTCCAGTCCAATTTAAATGAAGTCAGTAAATTATGCCTCCAGACCCTAAGCCATTTATTTCACCATTATGGAGGAAGAAAAAAAGAGTGTTCAAGGAAGCAATTTTTCTGCCTAGGTATTCCATTAAGAAAAAAGAGTCGAAGGGGCCCCTGAGGGAGAGTAGGGCACCTGATATGACTGTGGGAGACACTTTTTAAAAAAATGGTATAATCAAATGGTGGCTCACTCACCCCAAGTCAGTTATTCCCATTAGCAATAATGAAGGGCCATAAGCTAGCATGCACTTGAGCCCACAGTATACACTGGAGGAGATTCAAACGGCCAGGCAAGCGTGCAGAAACAATAAGACCAATGGTAATAATAAGTCACCTTTGTCAACTCTCTGGAGGATGCTATTATCCTAGAAGTACCAACGTTTTTGTTTTTTGTTTTCTCACTCCATTCCCACTGTTTCTGACAATGACAGAACACATGTCCTGTTCTGTTGGTTTAACATATATAACAAGGGTAGATTTTGCTCTTTCACCACGCACAGTAACACAACCTTATGTAGCAAAACTATTGCAGACAGTCCATTCTGAACTTAGGGCTGATTATCAGTGCCTGACTAGCATGTGCATTTAAAGAATGCTTAGGCTCAGAGGAGATGAGGGAAGGGGCTACAGCCAGGATACAAAGTGAATAAATTGTAACAAATAAATGAATAAACAAACAAATAAAATGTGCTATAAATAGAAAAAATGCTTGGAATAGCAGAGGATAGTTTAATAACACACTTTGCTTGGATGTTGCTATAATTCTCTATATGAGAGGAACTGGGAAGAATGGTCATGCAACTTCCTCACCATCTTTCAGTTGCTTAGTGACAGAATTGGAATTCCAGCCAAGATAAACACAAATTTGCTATGAATTATAGTCCTAGGAAGACCCTAGATATGCTTCTAATTATGATAAATACCTACTTGTATTGGTATTAATATTAGTGGTCATCGTCAACAATAAAGGAAAGTATATGGCAGTACTATGATAAGGCAAAAACGTATTACACATATGATCTCATTTAAACCTTGCAGTAATTAATTCCTACCACAGTGCTATCCAGTAGGAATTATAAATTTCTCCTTACAGATAAAGGTACTGAGAGTCAGAAAGCTAGATGGAAGCCAGTAAGTAGGCTACTAGGTGAGCATACATCTTTCATCTTTTCTCTATGCTTTGGTCCTCTGAATGAACTAGACTAAAAAATGGCAGGCCTTCCCACAACATCAAAAATATTGAACTGCCATTTTTGAAGCCTGCTTTGGTTGCCACTAAGGCATTCTGTGACCTTAGACTAGATCTTCTCTCATTTCTGGTAGATAGTCTGGCTTTTCTCTGTCTCCTCTTGATTCATGGCTGAGGGCCTTTTCTAGTACACAAACTTAGGCAAAACACACAAAGCCATGGTAGGCAATCCAGTTGGGCTCTCTTGAATGGGAAATCATCTAGTTTAAAAATTGATGATGAAGGCAAACCTTTATAGGGACAAATGTCTCAAAGGAACAAAGAGCAAGACCAGGTTATGGGGAAAAAATCTAAACAGGCTTGTTCAGGTTACTATTGCTCATAGAGAGTGGGACAAGGGGCTCAAATTACCTCTCTATGTACTGTTCATAAGACATTTGGGGACAAGGAAATCTAGGGCTGAGAGCATAGTTACCTGAACTTGAAAATAAGGTAAAGACCAAATTAAAGCAGGAGGCCTCAGGCATGAATACAAATAGATGCTTATCAGCAAATCAGTCTGTTGCAGCAAGTAAAACAGAACACAGAAAGATCCTCTGATGGTTCAAATAAAAGCTAGGGAAATGTGGGAGGTGAAAGAGAGGCTGAATTCAAGGGTTTGGGATTCCTCATAACGTTCTGAATACAATCACCCTAGTAGCAATAGTAGCTAACAGTTCTTGCAAGCTAAGTGGGCACAGGAGACTTAACTGTGTGCAACACATTATTTTTCTCACTCATCCATTGGGCTATGATGATGAAAACTTGTCTAGACTGTTCAGCTCATCAGAAGAGAAGACGGGATTCAGAGTC
Organism: Meriones unguiculatus; assembly: GCF_030254825.1. Taxonomy (NCBI): domain Eukaryota; kingdom Metazoa; phylum Chordata; class Mammalia; order Rodentia; family Muridae; genus Meriones; species Meriones unguiculatus. The sequence goes on along the minus strand of NC_083358.1, from coordinate 24,450,914 downwards.
TGCCTCTGGTCTTCCCAATCATCTGCTCTCACCTATGGTGATGGATTATTTTGTTGGGGCGGAAATTAAGAGCAGGATTTGTGATCAGTTGGATTCCAGACATGAATATTCTTCTGTAAGGGAATAAGGGAGGACATGTGATGCTGGTTTCTTCTACTTCTTTTCTTGGTCCACTTTAGGTGCTATCTTGGCTGAGTTTATGATCTATCTCTGTTAACTGTTGATATCCTTTCTTATGTATGTGACATCTGTTTCTTCCTTTACATTCAAACCTCTCTATTTAAATTATTTTTTTCTTTATTGATGGAATGGTTGATTGACAGATCTTTAAAAGTCTGCCAAGTGGATTCTGCTATGTCAAGTCTATTCTGAGGTACTGAGTTCAAAGAGAGATGGAAAGATAAAGAAGAGGTTCTAGGATATCCTCCAGTGTTAAAAGTTTGTAGACAAAACCTACTTCTATATACAATGGGAAGCATATAGCGAGAAGATTACATTAAGGGGCTAAAGTTTATCTAGGGCAGGACAATAGGCCTCCTTTAAGTGACTGACACTGCAGATGAGTTATTCAACCTGTTCGAGGACATATGTACAAAATGCCTTTTGTAACAAATTCTGCTCTGCATGAACATCCATCAAGGCACTAGTAGAAAACCAGATCAAGGGTCTTCTACAGTGGTTTAGACTGCATGAAGAACTTTATTTCAAGTTGTCTGAGACATAGTGTTCAGGCAATGGATACACAAATTCACACATACAAGATGTCATGGAAATAAACAAATAGACAATTAGAGCCACTTGATGTGGGCAATTATGGCCTCCGTGTAGCACCTGCAAAATCAGCATTGAGGAGAAAGAAGTTTACTTTCTTAGAACCACAAAAACAATTGAAATGAAGAGTTCACATTGACTCAAAATTACAATGGTTAATGCAAGGTGAGCTGTCTGGATTCAACCTCTGAGGTCTGATTTGACAAAACTGGGTTTTTCTTCAGAGTATGTAATGTCTTTTGTCCACCTGAGAGGCCACTAACTGACAATCTTCATTTAAACTCCTGATAATTTACTAGAATCTCTAGCAAATGTAAATATTTAAAAGATGGTGGCTTTTTATATTTCTGTTGTATTGACCTATCCTTTCTCCTGTATGTTAAGTTGGCCCTCTTTAAGATAAGTCACAACTCCTAAAATCACCTAAATTTAACTTTGTATATGTCTCCATGTTATGTATAAAATAGGGGCAACAAGCCATCCACCTACCTAAACTTATATGAGCTATGTATTAGTATTTGTTGAGCATGTAGTTATTTGCCTAGCTCTGTCCCATTGGGGCCCTAGGATGGAAAGACAGACATCATCTCATACTCACATCAAACTTAAAAAGGTAAACATGAAGGAAGGAGAGAGAAAGAGAGAGAGAGAAGCAGAGAGAAAGAGAAAATAAAGACAGAGAAGCACACATGTATAGAAAAAGAGAGAGAGAATATGAGAACTTGAGAGATGTAGGGAAGATTGCCATGAATTTGAAGTAAACCTGGGCTACATAGTGAGTTCCAAACTGTAATGGATGAAGAGTTAAGACCTTGCTTCAAAAAATGTTAACAATATGAAGTACTTTGGGAAGAAATAAAGATGGAAAGGGAACTGAGCATAATAGAATCAATGGTTTATCTTAGTCTCAGAAATCAGAAAGCTAGGCACACTATATCCTAAGAACCCTGGTCAGAATGGCTTGGTGTCTGTTTAAAAATAAAAAAGAGATGTAAACAAACATGAAAAACAGTAAAAGGATGGCCAAATAGTTTGGTAATAAGTTGAAAGGATATGGTAAACCATATGCCCAGTTCTATAGTTTGGAAGAGCCACCCCCAAAAGCCTCATGTTTTGAAAGCTTTGTCTTTGATGATGGCACCACTGGGAAGTGATGAAAAGGAGGTGGGGCCTAGAGAAAGAAATGAAGTCATTAGAGTTGTGGGGCTGTGACTTTAAAGCCACTTCTCAGCTGCCATGAAGAAGTTTCACCACTTGCTTTTCTGTCCAAGGTGTTCTTCCTCATCATAGACTCAGCGCAACCCAACATAACCAGGTAATATATACCCACGAATGGTTCATTCACATGAACATGAAATTCAATGGAAATACAGAAAAGTTAAAAGTTGTCCTATTTCATGGATATGCTGCATGTCTTACTCAGTTTTCACTTGGGGAATGTTTAGGTAACCACTATATTTTGTCTGTTGTGGATCGTGCCGCCATGAAGTTCAAGCACAAGCTTTTGTTTGGCTATGTGTTTTCATTCTGTTAGGTATATACCTAATAGTGAAATTTTGGCATTTTGTGTTAAGTATATGTTTAGCTTATCAAGGAAATGCCAACCTTCCATAACTATGCCAGTTTGCATTCCAGCCAGCAATATGTCATGGTTTTGGTTTCTTCTTATCATCTACATACTTATATTGATACAAGGACCACATATCACACGGGATTCAATTTATGTGAAACAGTCAAACTAGGCAAACCTGTAGAGTAGAATGCAGATTACTGGTCACTTAAGGCTACAGGAGATGGAAGAAGGTGGGGTGACTGATTAATTATCCTTTTAGGATGATAAATTAGAGAATAAAATCTAAGTAATGGAATTAGTAGTGATTGTCACAAAACATTACCAATGTATTCGATACTGCCGAATTATGTACTTTAAGATGGTTGAGCTCCTAAATATTATACGTACTTTATTATGGTAAAAGACAAAGATACCTGAAAATTACATGGGAAGTTAATTAAGAAGAATGTGAGAAGTGTGGGGAGATGACCAAAGCAATCTAGGTGAGAGGGATGAAAGCTGAAAGCAAGAGAAGGCCTTGGGAGTGGACTTTCACTAGGTCAGGCTGAGACTTTCTTGATCTTTAATGTAACCTCATCTTTTACCCATAAATTTAATTCCCTTGCTGTTCCATGTCAGGGCAATGTCATTTTCTGTCTCCCATAAATTGAATCCTCATACCCATTGATTCACTGCTAGGTCTCTCCTCCCACTGAGGCCCCTGTCATCCCAGAAGCGTGTATGTCTTACTACATTTGTTAAATAAATAAAAATAAATCAGCAGCATCAGAGAGCTTAAGGCTGTGTGTGGAAACCTGCTGGGCTGCTCTTCTCGTTGCAGCCTTCCTCCTCATTTTCCGATCCCAGTCAAATTAGGGTCCAGGACCACATGTAAGTAAGAAGGCCCTAAAATCGATATCGTATTTAACGGGAAAGCACTGAAGTTTGGCCAGCCCTGAAGCAATCTGCTGACTCGTTAACATCAGGAGAGCATCTCGGGCTCAGCTGCTACTGCCCTAGCCTGGGTGGAAGCCTCACAAAGACAAATTGCTGTCATCAAGTCTCAAGAAGAAAGACTTGAGGCCTACCTACTACATCAGCAGGGAAGAGAAAGAAGGGCAACCTGGTTGCTTCATCCCTGCTATGGTAATGAGGATCACTCCTGACATTGGATGGCAGTGGACTTGAATGTGACTTGGAAATCACCTCGTGTTTCCTGTTAGCAGTCTGACTTTGTGTGTTGCAGGGTCAGCACAGGCCAGGCCTGTTGGTGTGACTTTGCAGAGAAGGTGCTCTGATCCCATTAATATGGACTCTGCCTCCTTCAACCCTGGCACAAACAAGCATGCTGTCATCCACTGCACAGCAGAGAGCAGGTGCAAAAAGAAAGCTCGGAGCCACGAAAAATCAACATAACCAGGCAAGCATCACTCACTACATTTTCTCCTCAGATTCAGCCTTGCACACCAGTTAACAGGGACCCTGGTGCTTGGCATCATTACATCTCATTATGGAGTCATTTCAGTAGGCATCTCTCAATAGGGAACAATGCAACAAGGCAAGTAGACTGATGATCGCTGAGGCTACACAAATCCTCTATTAAATACTAGCTCCCCTACCTCCTAGTGGAATGGCCTCAGGAAAGCCATCTAGATCCTAAAGCCTCGGGCTCTTTATCTGGGAAGTGGATGTTAGGCATATCCTTCATGCAGCTCCTGGGAGGAGTGTGATAGCTGTATGTCAGGGGTTAACAGTGCTTAAGACAGCAAATGTTATTTAATAACTTTAGGTGATTTCTATTGGAATCGTTGTTTCATGCAAAAGCAGACGATTTTTATTGTTCTAAGGAACTCTTCCAGGATGAAGGTGTCACTATCAACAACTATAAAGACTGGCTGACATAATTTTCAATGTTTTCCTCCCTAGAGCCCACATTGGATAGAGGCCAGGGGTCGTGGCCCAAATCTTGGGAACAGTGTAGCAATTCAAATTCCTCCATGAGCTCTGGAAGTGGACAGCACGCCCTGAATGAGAGAGGATGATTTGGAGGGAAGCTCAGAGCCTGCCATTCTGGATCCCTCACAGCCTAACTTCTTTCAGTTGTGATCAGTTGTACATGTCTCAAGCCAACAGGGAGGGGTGATTCCTGGGAGACTGTTTCAGAAGCCATGGTTAGCAAGATGTTCTGTTTTTATGACTTACAGCCTGGGGAAGACAGAACGATTGTAGTCAGAATACCAGTGTATGGGTGGTTCACAGTGGGCAGTAGGGTAGAAGGAAGTTGGGGTCTATTTGATTAGAGGCTTCCCAGGAAGCATCCTGTAAGTGAAATGGTTGAGTGAAAGAATGATTATGCCAACAATCATAAGGAGTCCAAGCAGAAATATGGAAATGTCCACTATCAGTACTATAGTCTATTCATAGAATATTTAATTGCATTTCTATACAGTTCAAAACTAAGCTGTATTGCTGACTTTGCTATGAAAAAAATATCTAACAAAACAACTTAAGTAAGGAAGTGCTGTTCTCTGTTTTGTTTTGTTTTTGCTTGTTTTCGGTTCATTTTGAAGGTCCAGATGATGATGACTGGGGAGGTATGGTGGCAGGAACCTGAGAGAGATGATCACACTGTTGTAGCCAAGCTGTTCTCACCCAAGAGAGGAAGACCAGGATGAGCTCTATATAGATTTTAAGTTTTTATTGAGCCACACAGACTCAGCCAGGAAAACACACTTTTGGGTGTAAAGAGGTGGCCTCTGAGTAGGGGGATTATGAAGGAAAAAAAAAAATCACAAGTTGGCACTTTCTGCCCAGCCAAGTGAGGTGGCTGTTGACAAGCATAAAAGGACATGAACTTGCTATAAAATTGGGGCATAGCTGTGTTACCATGGTATCACTGTTTGATCAGGGAAGGGAAAAAGGAAACCTTGCTGTTAAGGAACCAGAACAATGGTGAGTTAGTTATGGTTCCCAGAAAGTACTATGCATGCCTGAGGGTCAGGCTCACCTCAGTTTTAGTCGAGATAGGGTCAGTATTTAGTAAATATGTTTTTCTCACCTCAATATGGCATCTACAGCTCCAGTCACAGAGAGAAAGAGAGAGAGAGCGATGAATGCTTGTACTCAACATTCTGTTCAGGACAGGACCCCAGACCACCTTTATTCAGGATAGGTCTCTCCTTCTTAGTTAAACCATTCTGGAAATATTATCATAGATATAAACAGACATGTGGTTTCATGTGATCCTAAATCCAGCTTAACTGCCAATGGCATTTAACCATAACAGAAGCCAAAATTGTCCATGGAGCTAAGAAGCAGTGAAGTGTTGTATTTGTTGATACGAGTTGCAATAACACATGTATTTGGTTTTAGTTTTGTGAAGCCTCTTTGGGCCTACAGCTCATCTACTTTTCTATGTATATGTCATTTTCCCAAGAATGAAGAGCTGGGCTGGCTAGGAATGTAATTGACCTATAATTTATAAGGTCTGGGATCCTTCTTTACCAATGGGATTAAAAAACCAAAAAAGTCTGAAGAAGAAGGGAAGGGGGCCTGGGGAAGCCTAAGATTAGGAGGAAGAGAAGTTGCTGCTTCACATCTCCAGGAAGCATTGACGATTCAGGGGCCTTGGCATCAGCAGACACAGGCAATGGTGGCTCTGGGTCAGGAACCAGCTCCCTCACTGGGACTCTGCAGGGGGTTTATTGGAACAAAGTACGCTGCAGCATCCTTCCAAGAGAATCTGGGCACTAGCTGCATGAGCTGAGCGAGTCTGCCAGGGGAGCCCACCTGTACAGATACACCTCTTTTGAAGATTCCCAGAAAACACTTAGCATGATTTTGACCTTCCTCCACATAGAGTTCATTCACTCAGGAAGAAAATACAGCTTTAGGAAGTGACCAGGAGTCTGGTTTTACCCTGAGTCTAGTGACAGTGCCTAATGGTGATTCATAATATGCTGTGAAGATGTCATTCTGAAGTAGATGTAGCCATCATTCTCCTCACTGTAGTCAAATTTAAGTCATAGAGCACAATAGAATAATTTCAAGTTTAATATAATAAAATATTAAACTTGAATAGTAGAATAGTGAAAAGTAGAAATTTCCAAGCTATATACCCATCTTTACTTTTGCTTCTTGGAGAAAAGTATTAAAACCACAATGCCCTGCTCCTCACAAACAGTTCTAATAAATAATAGAGCAAAAGATTACTCATCTTGACAACACTGTTTATTGAATAGAACTGTTGTTAGGTATCAAGCAATTGGTGTATGCAAAAATCTGGTAACTCCTAGTTTGCTGAGAGCTGAAACTATGAAACTGTGAATATCACTACAATGAAATATTCATGTACTGCTTTTCTCCTCCAAATCTCTTTTTTGGACATCCCCAGTAATTATAATTTATTAGAATCAATTTCCATGAATAGAATTAAATACACATACCAGTTTGAGTATATTTAAGGCCTATAAATTATGCTTACTAATTTTTTTTTTTACTTTTTAGAAAATATAAATTTCACTGCCAGAGTTTAATTCTAGTTTTCTCTTCCTTTGTTTTATTCCACTCATTTATTTGTATTTCCATAGCAAAGTTATCTGGCCAAAGGTCAGAAAACCTGTTGACCTTGCTGTTGAGCTTTGCACTAAGTGGGCACTTGGGGTTCACAGTGGTGCAGTTGTGCAGAAGACAGACATGACAGTTATGGGCTTAGCTAGGCTCAGGAAATGGGCCCCACCCCATACAGCCTCCTCCATATTTCTAAACTAACTAAAATCAGACTTCATAGTTGAATCGCATCTGCATGAATTACTTTCAATCTAAGGTGGCTTTGAAATTTTTTATATTAATGGATTTGAATATAAAAAGTAATGAGAGAAATCTATAGGCCTATATAACTTTAAACTTTTATATGCTTGAACCCGGATATATTAGAACTGTAGTTCACAGTGGTGCATAGTAGTCATGGTATAAGATCTATGATCTGGCTGGGTTGCTGGGGCTGGATAGTCTAACAGCACAACCTGTTATTTTTAGGACATGAGAAGACGCCAAAGGCAGGGTGTATTTTAGCTGACAAAGGGCAGAAGGCAAGAACCACCAAGTTTTTCCACGTACCTCCTGTAGGATGCCTGAAAAACCTATATTTCTCTTGCCATGAATGTCTTGCTCTTCTTTCAAAATTCTTTCAAAAATCAGATTTTAATTCCCACTTCAGATTCTCCAAGTAGCCTACTTCAATTACACAGAAGTATGGAGAATTTATTTATTTATTTACTTATTTGCTTACTTACTTATTTACTTACTTAAGACAGGATCTGTGCATCCTGAGTTGGCCTGACTGAAACTTGGTATTGTAGACCAGGCTGGCCTTGAACTCAGGATGATCCGACTGCCTCTGCCTTCTGAGACTGAGGATTAAAACCATGCTCCAACTCACCCATTCCCTTTTAAATTTTATTTTTATTTTATCTATCTATTAATTTTATTTTTATGTTTCTCTCTATCTATCTATTTGTGTGTGTGTGTGTGTGTGTGTGTGCATCATGTGCAAGATTAATGTCTATGGAGGTCAAATGAGGGTGTTGGATCCTCTGAAATTTTAATTAGAGATAGTAGGGAGCTACTATGCAGATGCTTAAAAACAGATCAGGTTTCTCTGCCAGAATAGTAAGTGCTCTTGACCATCTCAATCCACCCCTGAAAGGGAAATCGTAAAATAATAATAATAATAATAATAATAATAATAATAATAATAATAATCAACAGAATATAAAAGCAACTCTATCATAGTTAAAATGTTTCTCACAAAGAGGCAGGTCAACAATACAAAAACTAAACAGAGAAATAATGTTACTAATAGATTTCATGAAGAAAATGGACCTAACAGACACCTAGAGAACTTTTCACCAAAATGCAAATGAATATACCTTCTTCTCAGTCTCTCATGGAACCTTCTCCAAAACTGACCATAGATTCAGTTACAAAGCAAGCCTTAACAGATATAAGAAGATTGAAATATTCCCTTATGTATTATTAAACCATAATAGACTGAAGCTTGATCTCAACAACAGCAGAAAAAACAAAAAGCGTACACACATACGAAAACTGAACAACTCTTTACTCAAGGACAACTGGGTCAGGGAAGAAATAAAGAAAGAAATTAAAGACTTTCTAGAATTCAATGAAAATGAAGGTGCAATAAACCCAAACTTATGGGTTACAATGAAAGCAATGCTAAGAAGAAAGGTCATAGCACTAAGTGCCTTCATAAAGAAATTTGACACATCTCATACAAGCAACTTAACAGTACATCTGAAATCTCCAGGGCGGGGATGGGGGGAAGCAGACTCACCCAAGAGGAGTAGATGGCTGGAAATAATCAAACTCAGGGCTGAATCAATGGTTTAGAAACAAAAAGAACATTTCACAAAATTAACAAAACCAAGAGCTGGTTCTTTGAGAAAATCAAGATAGACAAACCTCAGCTAAACTAACTAAAGACAGAGAGACACTATCCAAATCAACAAAATCATTACAAAAGGGGGCATAACAACAGACAATGAGGAAATACAAAGAATCATTAGGTCTTATTTCAAAAGCCCATATGCCACAAAATTTGAAAATCCAAGTGAAATCAGAAATTTCCTGATATATTCCATTTACCAAAGTTGAATAAAATCGGGTAAACAAATTAAATGGTTCTATATCCCCTAAGGAAATAGAAACAGTGATCAAAAGTCTTCATTCCATAAAAGGACAGTGCCCAGATGGTTTCAGCATACCATTCTATCAGATTTTCAAAGAAATCCAATACTCTTCAAACTATTCCACAGAATAGAAATGGAAGGAACATTACTAAGCTCATTCTATGAGGCTACAGTAACCTTGGTACCTAAACCACACAAAGACCCAAAAAAGAAAGAAAATTTCAGTTCAATCTTCCTTATGAACATTGACACAAAAATACTCAATAAAACACTCAAAAACTAAATCTAAGAACTCATCAAGAATATTATCCACCATGACAAAATAGACTTCATCCAGATATGCAAGGGTGGTTCAATATATGAAAATCCATCAATGTAATTCACCATATAAACAAACTGAAAGGAGAAAAACACATGTTCATTTCCTTAGATGCCAAAAAAGCATTTGACAAAATCCACCACCCCTTCACGATAAAAGTCTGGGAGCGATCACGAATACAAGGCACCTAAACATAGTAAAGACAATATACAGCAAGCCTATAGCCAACATCAAAATAAATGGACAGAAATTTAAATCAATCTCACTGAAATCAGGGACAAGACAAGGCTGCCCACTCTCTCTGTATCTCTTTAACATAGTACTTGAAGTCCTAGTTAGAGCAATAAGACAACGAAAGGAGATCAAGGGGATACAAATTGGAAAGAAAAAAAAAAGTCAACATATAATTGTTCAAAAAGGATATGATAGTATATAAAAGTGAGTCCAAAAATTCTACCAGGGAATTCTTACAGCTGATAAACACCTTCAGCAAAGTTGCTAAATACAAAGTTAACAATAACAACAACAACAACAAAAATCGTAGTCTTCCTGTATACAAAACAAAAACAGGCTGAGAAAGAAATTTTGGGAAAAACATACTTCACAACAGTCACAAAAACCACAAAGTATCTGGGTGTTACTCTAAACAAGCAAGTGAAAGACTTGTATGAAAAAAACTTCAAGTCTCTGAAGAAAGAAATTGAAGAAGATAACAGAAGATGGAAACATCTCCCATCCTCATAGATCTGTGGGATTAACATAGCAAAAAATGGCCATCTTACCAAAAGCAATCTGCAAATACAATTCCCTTCAAAATGCCAACACAATTCTTTACAGAACTTGAAAGACTAGTTCTCAACTTCATATAAAAAAACAAACAAACAAACAAAAAAAACCCCAAAAAACTAAAAACCGGTTCCTGGAGAGATGGCTCAGGGGTTAAGAGCACTGGCTTCTCTTACAGAGGTCCTGAGTTCAATTCCCAGGAACCACATGGTGGCTCACAACCATGTATAATGAGTTCAGATGCCGTCTTCTGGCATGCAGGTGTACAAGCAGACAGAACATTGTATACAAAATAAATAAATAAAACAAATAAACTAAAAACCCAGGATAGCTAAAGCAATCCTATATAAAAGATCTTCTGGTGATATCTCCATCCCTGATCTCAAGATGCACTATAGAGCAACAGTAATAAAAAGTGCATGGTACCAGCATAGAAACAGTTTACTAGTCAATGGAATTGAATCAAAGACCCAGAAATAAATCCACACAACTACGGATACTTGACTTTTGACAAAAAAGTCAAAACCATACAATGGAAAATAAGACAGTCTTCAGCAAATGGTGCTGTTCTAACTGTATGTCTACATGTAGAAAAATGCATATTTATCACCCTGCACAAAACTAAAGTCCAAATGGATCAAAGGCCTTAACATAAAACCTGACACACTAAATCTTTTAGGAGAAAAAGTGGGGAAGAACCTTGAAATCATTGTCACATAAGACAACTTCCTGAATAAAACACCAACAGATCAGGCTCTGAGAACAATTCATAAAATGAGACCCCATGAAACTGAAAAGCTTCTGTAAGCCAAAGAATACTATCAATGGAACAAAACAACAGCTTAGAGACTGGAAAAGATCTTCACCAACCCTACATCTGGCAGAGGGATAATATACAATATATATAAAGAACTCAAAAAATTAAACACCACCAAAAAATCTAATTTAAAAATGAGATATAAATCTAAACAGAATTCTCAACAGAAGATTCATAAATGGTGGAGAAACACTTAAAGAAATGCTCAATGTTCTTAATCAGCAGAGAAATATAAATCAAAACAACTCTGAGATTCTATCTTATATCCATCAGAGTGGCTGAGATCAAAAACTGAAGTAACAGCACATGCTGGAGAGGATGTGGTGAAAAACGTACACTCCTCCATTGCTGATGGGAGTGCAAACTTGTACAACCACTTTGGAAATCAATCTGGTGCTTTCTCAGAAAACTGGGAATAGCGCTACCTCAAATCCAGCTATGCCACTCCTGAGCATATACCCCAAAGATGCTCCACCATACCACAAGGACATTTGCTGAGCTATATTCTTAGCAGCTTTATTCATAACAGCCAGAATCTAAAAACAACCCAGATGTTCCTCAACCGAAGAATGGATGAAGAAATTGTGGTACATTTACACAATGGAATACTACTTACTCAGCTACTAAAAACAAGGAAATCGTGACATTTGCAAGCAAATGGATGGAACTAGAAAAGATCATCCTGAGAGAGGTAGCCCAGACCCAGAAAGACACACATGGTATATATTCAGTTATAAGCAGATATTAGACATATAATACAGGATAACCATACTATAATCCATAGACCTAAAGCTAAATAAAAATGAGAACGTTAGGGAGGATGCTTAATTCTTACTCAGAAGGTCAAACAAAATAGACCAGAGCCTACCATAGATGTCCTCTGAAAGACTCCACACAGCAGAGGATAAAAGCAGAAGCTAAGACTCACAGCCAAACTTTGGGCAGAGCTCAGAGAGTTTTACAGAAAAAGGGAGGGGTTGGGGAATAGAAGAACCAGAGGAGACAGGAGTTTTACAAGGAGACCAACATAACCAATAAATCTGGGTATAAGAGGGCCTGGATAATCTGATGCATCAGCCAAGTACCATGCATAGAGAGGACCTAGACCCCTGCTCAGATCTAGCTGTTAGACAGCTAAGTCTCTATGTGGGTCTACTAGTAAGGGAAAAGGGTCTGTCTCTGACATGGACTCTGTTGCCTGCTCTTTGTACACTTCAACCTTGGGAAAAGCCCTTGCCAGGACACAAGGAGGATGCAGGCAGTCCTGAGGAGACTTGATAAGCTTTGTTCAGATGGTAGAGAAGGAAGGCTCTTCCTTTCTGAGGAATGGGGAAGTAGAATAGGGGGGAAGAGGGAGAGAGGGTGGGACTAGCTGGTGATGAGGGAGGGAGCTATATTCAGAATGTGAAAAACTAATGGATTTAAATAAAATATGTTTCTGTGGTTAAATGTGAAATAGAGTTCTGAGCACCTTAGCATCCAAGACAAAGAGGAAAACAAGATGAGAAGCCATCAATGACGTAAGTGTATCAACACAGCAGCTTAATTTCTGCTTGAAACTTCTTTGGGCAGTGCAAAAGGAGCACTTCATAGGAGGAAGGTCAGTGGAACCGGCCAGATGATCCTGCAATTTCAATAGCTATACTCATTCTTTCAGCTTTTAGAACAAAGTTCAGTTATAACTATAAATATTGGCCACCATCCAGTTCAGCAAAGGCAGCTGTGTGAGGCCCAGAATGATTTGCTTCAGGTTTAAGGTAAGAGCTCTGAGAAGTCCTCTATCTCCTGCTGCTTTCCATAGAATGGTACTTCAAGTGAGGGTCCCCCAGATGACATTCCAGTGCCTATAAGCAAAACAACATGAGAATTAGAAAGCAATGTGTCACAGAACCAATTGAACATCAGAATTTAGAGCAGTCTTTCCAGAAAACTCTAAAACACTGGAGACACTACCTACTGATGCCTGGTTTTCCTGTTTGTTTTCTTTTGTTTCTGTGGTTTTAAAATTTACTCCTTCAGTGAATCCAAAGCAGGTTGTTTAGGTCTGCATTAGAGTTTGGGTCTGTTGAGAAAGTGCCTCCCAGGCATGTGGCAAATGGGAGAAGAATAGGACCTCTGAAGGCCATTTGCAGTACAGGTCAGCAATATGAAAGACAAGAGCGAAGCCAAAGAGTGGCTTGTGGGAGTTGGAAACTGGAACTTATATTTGGAAAGAAGAGAACAGGAGTCCAGGCTGTGAGCCCACTACTCTGGCATACACACCTCCTGCATTCCCGGTGCTCAGATATTCCCCACAAGGCACATGGACCCTTTACAGTCATTCTTTTCACATGGCGATGCCTGTCTGCTCTGGCAAATTTTGATAAATGCAATGCCAAGTTGAGCAGTGTGCAACCACCGCAAGCAATATTAATCAAAAAAGGGACTGGGAGATCTCTTGGGTACTTTTGTAGCAAGGGAAAAATAATCACACGTCTGATTTCTTCAAATGACCACATTCATGGGTTCCTTTTTATTTTTTCTTTCTCCTAACCTAACAGTCATACTGCCTACAGCCCAATAGTCTGGGTATTCATCAGGTCCTATGTAAAAAGCTGTTCCCTAGAGGCTTAATTCTGATTTGTACTCTCTCCAGGTCCTGAAACACTAAATATGTTAAAGCCAAAGGCTTTTAATGAAAACCTTAGGCTTCCTGGCTTAGCTTTTAATTGTGAAACACACACAAACACACACACACACAACACCTCCTGAGCTGTTTATTGGAATTACAAACGTTCTGACTAAATGTCAAGCTATGCCACAGAGAAATGTGAACAGCTCAGTTTATTAATGGCAAGTAGGAAGGTTGGCCCCATCACTCACAGCAATGAGGCCTCCAGCTTGCTCGTAGGCCCCTAGCTTCCAACAGAGTGATGTGGTCACAGCATTAGCTTAGAGCAGAATAAAACCCCAAGGCACAGGGAAGGACTGAACCTCTGTGCAGGCTTATTGTCATCAGCAAGCAGACAGAAACACAGACGAGAGGCTCCTGTGTAAGGGGACTCGGATGCTCTTTAATGTCACCTCCTTTGGATCTGCATGCTGGACATGTGTGCTCAACAGTGTCTCAGGCTGCTTTGTCTCCTCAGGGAAGACATATCTGTCATCTTCCCTATAGGGATGTAGTGAGGCTGGTTTGGGAACTACTGCTTTTCAGTCTCCAGGCCAATGTTTAACACAGAGAAGATTTTTAAAACAGTGGTAATAAGTTTAGGGGCCAAACTTAGGTATATATAGGCTGTGGTCTAATACTTAATTCCCTCAATTTTCCAACTCAACAAAACACTTATCATAAAGACTCCACCCAGATGAAGGCTTATGAAGTACATGAAATGACACAATTAATAATTGATGACCAACTCAGACAGGGCATACTATGATATCCACCCACATACTCATAACTGGTATCCCCAGATCAGTGAAAATTTTTAAATTTGTACCTTCTTAAATCAAAGGCACAAATTGCTCCTGCTGTCGTGTCATCAATAAAACAACATGCCAAAGAAAGAAGAAGCTAGAGAGAAAGAACAAGGCTGACTGCCAGCAATGGGCTTAAAGCTAGTGTGCAGGACATTATGCACTGGTGGCATGTTTCCTCTGCATAAAAACAGCCAAAATTAAACCTATTAAAATAAATAGCTCTGGGTCAACAAACATCTATAACCCTGATGGGCAAATCAGTGTGTTTAAATCCCTTAATATACTCATCAAGGGAATAGAATGATCATCATTAGAAAAACAAGTAGCCGCATAAAGCTGGGTGTTTCATATTTCCTTAAGAAACTGTTTAAGTAGAACTGAATCTTTTTGATCTGCAACTGGCAGATTTAGAAGCTTTGTTATACGTACTTCTGCTCACATGCCTTTCTTTGACTCCCAGAGAGTAGAAAGGCACTTCCAAGAAGGAAGACACTTGCAGCCAGCAGCATATCCTCTGCAGTGGCTAAAGATCTCTCTTCATCTCTAGTAAAGTTTATCTGTTTTGAAATGGAAGCAGTAAAGGAATTTATATGTGTCTTCGGGGTCCTAATACCTGCTTTGTGACCTGGAGTTGACTTTTCTTTACTGATGTGAGGCAGAGACAGGAAAAAGGGCTGGAAGCTTGGGTTTATGCTAGTCTAGGGCACATAACACAACCACACAACAGACAAAGAAAAAGAGACCCTGATTCAAAACAAAACAGAAGAAGAAAACCAAACCCCAGAAAAGTTAGATGTTGTCTTCTGACTCTATTAGGCATGCAGTGGCATATGTGTGCGCTCTCTCTCTCTCTCTCTCTCTCTCTCTCTCTCTCATCTCTCTTCTCTCTCAGACACACATACATACACACAAACACACACAGAGTTAAAGGCACACAAATGCATAATAAAGTGTGTGTAAACAGTGAATGGCAAAAATTAAGACTTGAACCTAGTTCTGTTTATGCCACAGCTGGTTGACAAAATATTAGTTTCACTCGAGCCTCACATGCTGTTCTCTTGGAACATAAAATGCCACTCGGATGTCAGAAGATGTTTCTGATCACTGCTGTAACCAGAGCATTCATGTCTGAGCTGAACTTGGTCCAATGCATGTATTTAATTAATATCTGATAAGAGGCTGATATCAAAGACACCTGATATTGAGAATTGCCACCCTCAATCACCTTTTTCCCTTCCTTCCATTCCTGACACCAGGTTAAATCTTCATTTTACTCTATGATTTTTTTGCTTCGTTTTACCCCTTGCTTTGATGATCTCCCTTTAATTCTTCCCCTGGTTCCCAACATCATTCACTGTACAACCTCTTTCAGCCACCTCCATCTCCATGCCACAAACCTTAATCTTCCCTAATCAAGATCTCTAAGCCCCATCCTACAAGAGGAAGAGGGAGATACTTAGACAAATGAAGGATCCATTGTCCTCAGAACCAGCAAGAATACCAGGCATTCAGTACAGGTTTCTACTTGGCAAAAAAATATCTTCTCAATTGTGTGTTTCAAGCAGAGACTAGAGTTTGATTTTTATAAAATTAGAACAGTATAACATTTACCTTTTAATTGAGGAGGCATATTCTGACTTCTAGATTCACTCTTCAGTGGCATTGGGAGGGCGAGATGGAGAAATGACCCAAAGAACACACAGCTATACATTGAAGTGGCACTGTCTTCCTTGAAGACTCAGTTTTGTCATGTGATATTTTGCTATAAGCTAGGCATGTGATGTTTTGCCCAGGATGGCACATGATGTTTTGCTGTGAGCTCTCATGTGCGAGGGGCATGATTTTGGCCAGCTGAGAACATTCATGGGAAGAAAGGACATATATAGAGGCCCAAGCTCAATGAGACATTGTTTTTTGGATTGATATCTTTATACCTGCTCTTTATGCCTCAACACTTGACTTCGTAGTGGTGAAAAACATTCCAGAGAGCTTCTCCAGACAATCCAGCTGAGGCTTGGGGCTTTTGCTGACTTCAAGTTGCTCCTTGGTGTTGGACTTTGGACTGGAATGCTGGTAGCCTGAAGACTGAGTCTGGTAATCCCCTAAAGACCCATCGACACCAATCAGCAGGAAGTAGATAAAAGAGGTCTACAATATTTTTCCCTACTAATCTCCAACCCAAGGTTGTGGGGGTTGGAAGGGAAGTGCTTAATAATCCTAAATAAAATAGGTTTGGTGAAAAAAAAATCTAAGTCTACAATACTTGAAAGAGAGTAAGACACAAACATGTCACTTATCACTTAGTTATGAGCAAAGAGCTCTTTGTATATAACTATATATGTACAGAAATATGTTTAACTACAAAATATGATAAAATTTAATTCAGGAAGAAGATAAGTATCTATAGTATGTAGATACTTCCAATCCTAATACTTCTAAGCTATTTAGTTGCTGAGAGATCCTTTTAGATCTAAGGGAACATTACAAATTACACTGTCTCATCTGCAGAGAGCATGCTTTATTCTCTTGGCTTTAGACTTGAACACTATTCAGCAATTCCACATCCTTCCATCTGGTGTGGAAATCACACGAAGCAATGGCAGGAAACCCCTGATTCACATAGGCAGGACTTCTCACTCAGTTTTCCCAGCCACTCGACCTCCTGCAGACTTCTTCTGATTACAGTCACTATAGATTGCTTTTCCTGCCGACCTCAGTAATGATTGCAGCAAAATGTGAGTTGGGAATGTTTCCCGTTCCATAATAATCAGGCCTGATGGTGACCAACCTTGAACTCACAGTGACCCGGGTCTAGCAGGTAAAGTAGCAGAGGTATGAGAATGAATGTGTGTCTGTCTGTCTGTCTTCCTGTCTACATGTCTGTCCATTTGCCTGCCTGCCTGTGTATGTGTGTATGTATGCATGTTATGTGTGTGTGTGTGTGTGTGTGTGTGTGTGTGTGTGTGAAAGAGAGAGTTTTTTTACTTACAGAGAAGGGAAAAGGGAAGGTGAAGGTGGCGGTGGAACTGGCTCGAGTATAAGCAGGGTATGCAAGTAAAACAATTCAGACCTTCAGCTGTTCAATGTTCCTAAGTAAAAAATAAAAACAAAGTCAGGCAAATAATGACAACACAAACTTCACTAAATCCCCCCCCCCTTTTTTTATGAAATAGCACCTACAGTCTAACATCCTCAGAACCCTGAAACCTGAAGGCCAAATCTTACTTCTATGTCTCAGCTCCAGTTGCCACCTTTAGCCTTTGGAGTTCTGACCCTTTTGCATTATCTTGATGTGTCTTCTGCAATTTGGATGGACATTTTAATGAGTCCAGAGAATTTCCCTCGGGTGTCCAAAGGCTCCAGATAAATTTTTTTCTGCCTTTAGACTCACAGCAGCTACAATCAAGCTGAGAGTTACTCTGCTGATGGCCAAGGTGCAAAAGCCCTTGTGAATTGCCTTGGTACTCGTGTTCCTCTGGCTTCATTCCCTCTGCACTGTGGATTTCCATAGCAGTTCAGTTTGGAAGTTTCTGTTCACTTAACTCTGAGGCTATTTTTGTATCTCAGTCAAATCTCTCCCTGATCCCCCTCCTTTGAAAAGGAGCCTTATAAATCCTATCGTGATGGTAGGAATGTAAGTAAGTGCCAGGGTAGAAAGCAACTTGACTGCACATGGATTACAGCTGTTACCATTTGGGATCAGAAAGCTGGCGACACTTTTAAAAGGAAAGCCACTTAAACACTACCATTTGTCTAGCATATATATCTTATGTACATTGTAACAGTCTATCTTAACAAGCCATCTCATGCATGCACTAATAAATACTTATCTAAACTTGTGGGGGAGAGAGACACAGAGAGAGACAGACTGGAGAACCTACTCAAGTCTAAGCACGTGCAGGCAAGCCCTCTACCCCTGACTTACATCTCCAGTCCCAGAGTTAACTCTTTAAAAGTTAGTTCTTTTTTAACCAAACTCCATGAATCTTGGAACGTAGGTCAACTGAAATGACCTCCTTATTTAATCACCGGGTCTTTATCCTTCTGGGCTCACAGCCAGTTTATATAATTACATGAGGAGAGAAAGGGAGCAGGGAGACTGCAGACAAGCATCCAAGCAGTAGTTTAAAGTGTGACACATGGTCTCAGCGAAGAAGTACCAAGGCCTGAAGAAGCCTAAGAAAGGGATAAAACACTGAATAAAACACTTTGCAGAAGCATCGACATCCAAGTTGAAAACATGAATGAAGAGCGGATGTAGAGAGAAGAAACAGTGCTTCAACCACACCCTCAAAACATGTAAGAGTCCCTGATGATGCAGCAAAGGATACTAGTGTCAAATTGAAACTGAAATAGAAAGTGTTGGGCTTTCAAGCTATCAAGATAAGCAAGGAATAAACCACTGAGGTTACTAATACCAGGTTGTATTCATAATCTTTGTACATTCCAGCTCTAAATGTCAAAATGAGTCATCCCATACCACTTACTTATGAGACATTTAACTAAGTATGAGCATTTCAACATCCACATTCACAGAAACTTTACATTCCTGTGTTGTTCATTAAACAGCTCAAACTCAGCCACACAAGTTCCACTCATCCATTGTCTTCACTTTTATATTTATCAGTACTTAAATCATTATACCAAGTTTCCCTCTGTCTTTGTCCTAACATAGCATGTCCCCCCTTTTTTTGACAGTATGTATCTGCCTGTGTCAGCATCCTACCCAAAATTGTCTCCAGACATTCTCATTCTTTTAACGCAAGTGTGGCATCCTCCAGGATTCAAGTGAATGCCAGCTCCTTGAGAAAGTGCCCTCAGCAGGAACCAGCATTCCTTCCCCAATACTTGACAGCAGCCCCTGCTCTCTTCTCTAGACTGTCTTCCAATGCTGCATATGTCTCAGACACTTAGTGACAATTCTCAGGGTCATCTCACATGTACTTTGGTAAATAACTACTTCTTTGTTAGTATATATATTTTAAAAATCCTTGACTCATAGTTCCCATACTCTATGGAACAAGCCATCATAATTGTTGTTTTATATTCATGGCGATTGCAATGGTATGCACCCCTAAATAGATTCCAAGTTATTTCACAAAGAGAGAACATACTTTTCTTGTTTGGTTCTGTGGTCTCAAGTGTTTGAGTCCAGCACATGGGCCATATAAAGTGCATTCATAAATACTTGCTAAAAAAGAAAAAGAAAACATAGTGCCCTGTGTTCTAGCCTATGATACCTCCATCTCAACCCAAAGGCATACCTACATACACACACACACACACACACACACACACACAGGAAGAGAGGGGGACACCAAATCCCTTAATCCCTTTTAATTTCCTGCTAAGATTAAATGCAAACAAATAGAGCTTTCCTCTATCTTCCCCTCCTCTCAAACACAAACTAGCCTTCTTTAATCCTGCCTAATATCCTGCTAAGAACCCTGGGTCAGTGAGGACAGCAGTTGAATGTCCAAAATGTCTTTTGGGAGTAGCCAAGAAAAAAAAATGAGAAAAAAAAATCCTTTTTTTGTGAAGGATTTCTCAGGCTGATGGGACTCAATAGAACAGAAAATTACTCTTGATTTTACCAGTGAACTCTGAAAGGCATACAACATACCAATTAGAAACTACATATTTATGAAATTCAGTAAGTAATATCTGGTCCTCCAAAATTCCTTCTCTCCAGTTCACTGCTGCCTTTCCAAGCTAGTATCTGGCTGGATCAACGAACATGCTTTCACCCAAAAAACAACACAACTCACTTTTCCGTCATGAGCCACCTTCTGCTTCTCCTATAAAAGGCTTCAGGATATGTGAGAAGGCTCTTGTTGCAACCTATCACGGGTGAGATTTTGCCCACTTTTCTTCCTGCTAAGCTTGAGACAACGCAAGCATGACGTTTTCCACAGGTTCTGAATCTGTTCTAAGTCGGCTATGGGCCTAGGGAGGTCTAATCTGAAGCTATTTGAGGGTAGTTTCTAGATTCCTCATCAAAGTAGACACCACAGGATACAGATACTTCTAAAAGCAACATCTGGAATGGCCTGGGATCCCTGTTTTCCACATGATGGAGAAGACCAGCAGGGGTCCAATAAACTGTCTCCCAGTTGTAGGATATGGAAAATCAACTCACAGATTTCACTCAATTTAGCATCTGCCTCGCTGCCTTATAAAAACTTACTGCTACAAGGATATTCACATTATACCTTCTGGAACCTTTCCTTTTTTTCAGTCTATTTATAAACACAAAATGTTGGGAATTTATAGCAACAACAACATTAAAATCACCCCAGTGTTTTATACAGATGTGTAGTTGTTGCAACTTAGCGTCAAATGAACTAGGTAAACCAGCCTCATCATGAAAAGCCATACATTCTTATTAGTGCTGTGATGCTATCTTCACCAACATTCTAATTTTTACAAACAGCAGCATCTCCCCAAACTACTGATTTTTAAGCTTAGAACACTTCTGTCAAAAGACAGCTTATTTATGACTTATGAATGCTACTGGCAAAAATTCTTCCAAGATATTCTGCAGCCATAGGCTTTTGAAAAGAGCAAACAAAATGGCTGCCTCTCACTCTGAACTGATCTTTCTGGTTTGGAAATGTATAATGTGATGCATTTTTGGCAGGGCTATATGCTGACTTCCTCGTTTGTGCTTGATCCTAGACTAGGTGTTAGGGAGGTAAAATAACACTATTCAATGTCTGCTTCAGGGGAGATATTTCTTCATTGGGGGAGCCTTGTCCTTTTTATTTCTCCTGAGTCCAGATAGTATATATGGTAATGAAATAGTTTTATTTGGGTTATGGTTATGAGAAGTTAGTTGTCATCCCTCATGAGAAGAGACTTGGATTTTGCATGTTAGAAGCTTCTGTTAGTCCTGTGGATCGCTTTGGAATCCTCAGCCACATTTTCATGCTTATAGACCGTCAGCCAAATCTCAGAAACTTTAAGGCCACCAGACACTGACTAGATGCATTTGGATCCTAAAAATAACTCTTAAAACAATGGACTGCCTCTCTTGGACTTATCCCAGAAATAGGAAAAGCAAGCTGTTGGAATTATGCATACTTTAAGGCAGCTGTTGATTTTATTTTGTTTGTGGTACTGGGGATGGAGGCTGTCGATCCCCCTAGAAAACGAGTTCTCTACCACACAGTACATCCACACCCAAGCCTCTTCTAAGCCACTCCCTCAAAGCTAATCACCCACTTAAACAGTTGTCACAGGAGTTTTTCATCTCTTTACCCTGCCAGGATGCACTTACCTGAGGATGTCAGTCAGTCAATGACCCACTTAAAAGAAAATATTTGCATAGAGTCCACTCAGGAAATAAAAAGTCCGATCAACAGAGTTTTCTTTCGGCGCTAGACTCACAAACCACTCTCATTCAACTATGTGGATCGTCACTTGTAGTCTTCCATATTTCCTGTTTACAGCTGAGGAAGTTGACATCCAGAAAGGAAATGAATGACCTGAGCTCACACAGACACTAAAGGGCAATGTTGCCCCCACCCCACCCCCCAGCCCAGACCCTGAGATCCTTCCTCAAAAGCCCTCCACTATTTCTCCAGTTCACAAATCCTCTGTGGCTTGAGTGCTTACAAGCTGGCTCTCCATCTGCATTATTTATACAAAAGGGTTCTCTTGCTAACACCAGTCTTAAAGACAGAATACAGAGCAAAAAGCTTGTTTGGAGAAGCAGTCCTACATTATCCCTGAGTGAAACTGAAAACTAAAAGACAAGGAACCTGACAAAAAAAGAGTTATATAGAAGCCAGAGGGCTTTAGATGATATATGAAGGCATTAATAGAAAAGTAGCTATTCATGGGGTTATGATTGATCATGTATTTAAAATAAACACAGTTGCTTTTCTTTACTTTGACTCTGACAGCCGCTGAACTTTAGCACCATAATGGCCCACTGTTGTCTACATGGCAGGTGGCTGGTGCATAAATCCCAGAGAGTGGCAGACTGAAAGGCCAATATATGGACTCGATCTATGACATCGCATGCCCTGAATTTTTGCAAAGAAACAAGCCAGTACTGACTGTGCTTTCCAGTGTCTGCTTTAGCTTCCTGGGTGGCAAAAATGGAGAAGTTCACGTGCAATTAAAATTGAATTGTTACAGCCCGGCATAGAGGTACATGCCTTTAATTCCAGCACTCAAGAAGGCAGAGACAGTCCACTAACTATGAGTGAGAGGCAAGCATGGTCTACACAGACAGTTCCAGGACAACAAAGGCTACACAGAAAAATTCTATCTTGAAAAAAACTTAATTGCTGCAATTCCTCACGTGGCACATCTGTCTATAGTGAGGAAAGAGCCTTGATTTCCTAAACTGTGTAGTTGCAAAAGCATCTTGCTGGATTATCAAGCCTAATCCTTCATGAAATACTTCACATATCTTCATAATAACTCAAGTCACCATAGTGCCTAGCAGAATATTTGGGGAATGTAAACAACATATATTCCTTAAATTAGTTCACTGTTTTATATAGAACTACTCATTTCTTCAATGTGGAAACATGTTAGAACGTCACACACTTTTATGGGTCACCATTTCAACTAATGATTCCTATTTACAATGTATGTAAGGTAGGAGTGGCAACCAAAGAAAGAAAAGATCTTTGTTAAAAATCTATGCATGCACTAAGAGTAGATTTGAGGAGAAATAAAGAGACCTGAGATTTGGAATTGAGTCTGCCTCCCATCTCTTTCACCGTCATGTTCAGACAAACAAACCAAGATCCAGGGCTGCAGACATGATTCAGCTGGTAGCATGCTCGCCATGTATACAAGAATTGATGAGTTCAGATACTCACAGTCGCATTAAAAAAAAAAGCTGGATGTGTCAGGGCATTTCAATAATCCTAGATCTGTAGGGGTAAAGACAGAAAGATCCCTAGAGCTTGGTGGCCATTCAGTCTAAACAAATCAGTGTGCTCTAGGCTCATTGATAGGCCCTATCTAAAAAATAAGGTGAAGATCTTCTGAGAAAGACACCCAAAATTGGCCTTTGGCCTCTATTTATGAACACATATGCATGAACATTCTTATATAAATACAGACACACACACAACTCCACCACCACCACCATACCAGAAACAACAAAAAGAAGACCAAGGTCCAGATGGTCCCTGACTTGTCCATCACCAAGTACAAACCTGCATATAACCTAGTTTTACTGAATCAAGAATAGTCTTGATCCTAATGTCATAACAACTCCACAGCCTTCATCATAAGACATATGCTTAGGAAACATCACCAAGTGGTCAAAAGATGGTGTAGCTTTCATGTGCATTGACCTCTGGTTTGATTATCAAGATAAATAAAATGTAAGGTTTGCTTTAAATAAATGTTGAAAGAAAAACAATATATGATTTTTAAGAACAAAATGTTTTAATTTGTGTGTTCTGTAAACACATTTGTATGAAAATATTTCCATACAGAGGAAAAACATTAGGAATGTAAACTTCCTGAGGCTTTCAAGTGTTTATACTTTTATATAGAAATCATTCATTTCATTACTTCTTTTCCTGTCAGTATCACATAAAAATAAATGCTAAAATAGGCTTCTTCATGTTGTCCTTTAACTATATAGTGACAAAAATCTACAAATTAGATAGGAATAATGATGAAACTACTGGCAGAGTCCTGGCCTCTGCCTTTTTTACTTGCACAGCATTTGGTGTTTCCATTTGAGCCAGTGAACTGGTCTATCATTGACTTGCATTCATACTCATGGATCTTTCCAGGTGTCTATGGCTATGGCATACCAAATGCCTAAACCAAGACTTTTCTGCTTCCAAGATAATCCAGGGAAGTGAAAATACCCCCCCCCACACACACACAAAAGCCATCAGACATGTAGAAACAATCCAGTGGGGTTCAAGAAAGGAACAATTTATCTCCATTGGAGACTTCTGAAAAGAGATTATATCTGAACAGAACCTGTGAGAATAAGGATGTACTATGCAGAAAAAGAGGGAAAAAGTTGAACACTGGAGAAAATACTTTCAATGATGAGGTTATAAAAGCAGCACAAACTGGTGAATGATGTTGGCTGTGACTTGGGGGTGAGTGGGCTTAGAATGAAAAGAGATGAGAGCTGACCCTATTTCTTGGAGAGATTTATCTATCAGCTGTGCTGAGGATCTTAAAAATCTCTGGGTAGATTTTCAGATGAGGAATGTAAAGACCTTTCTCCTGGATATGGAGAAAAATTAAATGTAATTTTTTACTATGAACGAGGTTGGCTAACTGTAGACTCAAGTATCAATTTGCAATAATTTTGGATACATGCTCTGAGAGAGAATCAGACCAACACCTATATCAGTAAACTATCCAACAGACAGATTGATCAACTCATAGACTATGGCAAAATCGGTTTTTCTTGGCAATTCCAAGCCCCTGTGTGTAATGTCTTGTGACGCCAACAGCTGGAATAGCTTAAAACATAGAAGTTTGCCTCACTACCTATCTACACATTTCTAGTTTGTGCTGTGCATTTGAGTGTAGAATAAAGAGAAAGGGTGGCTCACAAATAATCAGTGTAATGGCATTTTGGTGTCCTGCTATGTTCTACTTTCATGTTTTAATAAACTTAACCATGAACACAACTCAATGTTATTAAAAATGAAGCCGCATATGGCTGTTTCTTCCCAGTCACCCAATAAAAGTGCTTCCCTCTGTTACTTCAGAAGTATTAAAAGCTAATTGTCTTACTATTCAATTAAGGCCTACATGCACAGGAATGTTTGTGTCCATATGCGTTCCAGAGAAGTTTTCGTTTTCATGGTGCCATGGCTCTCCCTTGGGTGGCAGTTTTCCATCTGATGGTGACTGATGCTAATTCAAGTCCATCTCTGGTGTGCAGTTGGCAGAAGCTGAGTAAAATTCCAGGCAACACACTGCCTGGGTTTTTATGAGCAAAGGGATGCAAATAGTTGAAAGCAAAAGGAAGAAAAATATGCCATTTCTTGAAGCCAGGTTAGATTGAAGGAGAGAAAATGGCTTTGACTTAAGGAGAAAGAAAATGACACTATAATGAACTCTAGGAATCTGTAGGTGAGTTTTGCTATTTTAATCAAGGCAACAAGCAAAACCAATGGGATCAAGGAGCTGATTATTTCTCTTCCTGGATTATTCAAGGTAGTAACTTCTGGAAGCAAAGAGACAAATGGTGGGAGGTTTAGGAGAAAATGATAAGACCAATCTCATTTAGAGCAAGCTCTCCTTCTCCTCTATCCACAAAAAATGCAAATGAAATCACCTGTCAGTTCTCAGTTCTTTTGTATCAGTCTGCCCAGGGAGGTTCAGGGAGGCTGTGGCCTCCATTTTCCCTCACTCAGTTCTGGCTACAACAAGCCAGATTCTCTGTTTTGTGCCACTCCCACTTATGATATGTCTGGGAATTGGAATCTCATGCATGGACCATAAAAGGAGTGTGGGGTCTGCAAACGCATTCCCACCCATTTTAAATCAAAATATTTCTTCATGAAAAGGCAGCTTACCAATAGGCATACTATTTCATCAACCCATATTCATCAGGAATCATTCAATAGGGGAACTCTTCACCAAAAACTGCAGAAATTCTATGGCACATAAAGATAAAGGTCTCTTCCTTGATGAAATTCAGGGTATTTCCTCCAAGCCAGTCCCTGCTGTACTTTACTGTATTTACTCGTTTGAGTCTGCCTACAAAATCACAGGAGACCAAGTCTAACTTAACCACCTTTCATTTCCTTACACCAGGCTAACAGCTCACATTGAACTACTCAAGTATAATGTCTTCCATTTGCTCTTTCAGCAAGTCAAGGGACTATCTACTATGAGCCAGGCACTGTGGTAAATCAACAAATTTGCAAAGCTGTGCCCTCACAGAGCATACATACTTGGTAGAGAGCTGACTTAGCACATAACTATGAAGACTGAAAAAGAAAAAGAAAGAAAGAAAGAAGGAAAGAAAGAAAAAAAGAAAGAAAGGAAGGAAGGAAGGAAGGAAGGAAGGAAGGAAGGAAGGAAGGAAGGAAGGAAGGAAATGAATTGGTACTCAGAGGGAGAGAAACCAGAAGAGACAACTACACTCAGCTCAGTGTTAGGAAAGCATTTCTGGTAAGTTGACATTGCAGTGATGCCAAAGGACTAAGAAGGACCTGGACACACAAAGTGTGATACAGCACTCCGGGAACCATGGGATTCCTGCTCAAGCAGGATTTGGCATATCGGAGGAACATGAAATCAGTTTTTGCTGAGACTGTTCTGAGGCTGTATCAGAGACTAGATGTCTCAGAAAAGAGAGATTAATTTTCTCACATTTCTGGATGGTAGAAATCCCAAGTCAAGGTATGGGCAGGCTTGTTGATGTCCTCTCTTGAACTGCAGGATATCCATTTCTGTGAATCTTTAGCCAGCTTTTCCACTGTTTCTAATTTTTTTCTTCCTAAAAGGATGAAGTTTATATTGGATTGAGACCCTCCTAGTTTTAACTTATCTACCTTTAAAACAACCTTGTTTCTGAGTACAGTTACTTTTGGAGATTTGGGAGGTAGATTTGGCATTACGAATTCTACAGGGACAAGACTCTGTCTACAACACTCCAAAAGTACCAATGTGGTTGGATTCTCTAGTCTAAGTGCTTGAGAGGCACTCATGGGTAATAAACCAGTCATTAGCCTTTTAAACCTGCTTTTAAAACCAATTCTCTGAGGAAAGTGTGGGGAATACATTAGGGTGGCAAAAATAGATGTGGTGAGGCTAGTAAGAAAAAGATACAGTGTCCAACCAAGAGAAGCAAATGGTCTGGACATGGTGATCCCTGTAAACCCATCACTTGGGAGATGGGAAATGGAGATGGGAAAATCCCAACTTAGAGACCAGCCAGGATTAGCCAGGATTATATAGTATGACCATACCTCAGTGAGAAAGAGGGAAGAAGAAAAAGAGAAAATAAAAATAATGGAAATAAAGTTAAAAAAAAAAGATAACAGCATAGGCATAAGGCTGGGATGAGAAAAAGAAAGTCATTTATGTAGTAAAAGAAAGAATGAAGCAATCAATAAATATGTAAGTAAAATATGCAGACTAAAAGAAGCTGGCCTGGTTATTATTATAAGAACCCTGGTATTTCCCTGAAGATGATGTAATGATGCTTATCATCCATATTTCTCTTTGTCCCCTGAAGAAGATAATTCCCAGCATAAAGTGTGGGCATAGTCATAGTGGCCTTGAAGTGTCTTTTATTCTGTATATAAGGGAATGAACATGCAGCTTTTCTTTTTTACGCATGAGACCCTGGATATTATATGTACATTAAGAAGGAAGGTGACAAAGTCAAGGGCATGAGATCACCATACAAAATGTCTTACTAGGAATGATGGCCTTGATTATTTAATTTGTCAGTTCCTCCACTTCCTATACAAACATCCCTATCTTTGAGTACCTCAGTATATAAATTCAACATTGATTTTTTTTCAACGAAATAATTTTACTTAATTGGTCTTGTGACATTAACTGACCATAGTATTTATATTGTACATTTTCATCATTTATTTCACTCATGTATACATAAGACAGGAGATCTACTTGCCGTGAGAGAGAGAGGCACAAATTATTAATTAAGTAGTACAATCAGAGCTCCACAGAACTGTTCAGTTACAGCACTGGACCTGGCATGGGGCATGCAAGTCCATCAATCACCCTCTATCATTTCCCATCAATAATCTTCCTTTTAAAAGTCATCCCCAACCCCTCTTATATCCTTCCTCAGAGGAGTTTCTCACTACATCACAATACTTTCATCTGTCCTGCTACTGACCCATCCAGATAGCCTGGATGTAAAGAAGAAAAATGTGCTTGGTCTTGCCATGCTCACAAAGTTCTTCCACTTGATTGAGGAGCAGCCATTTCAGGAGTGTCATTTCCTGGTCAATAGCTTCACATCTTTAAGATGCACACAGGAAGCAATGTCAGTGCTTGCCCAAGCTTGTTTTTTGCAGTTTCTTATAGTCTCTTAGAAAATGAAGTGTGGGTATATAATAAAGAGCTCCAAGAATAGAACGACCTATCCTAGTTGCTGGAACACTGACAACTTAGAGATTCAGGAGCAAAATATGTCCCAAGGACCCTCTTTTCCCTTCTTTTTGTATCCAAATATCATAACCTTGTAATATTTATTCCTCAATTTTTCTCTATTCTCATACATGGTAATTAATTATGTGACTTTCCTCTTGCCTAAAAAAACACATGAATCTACAGACAAACTAATTCTTTTTCTACTTCTTTTTTTTTCTGTTGTGTTTCAGATCATACCAAAATGGCCCTGGCCTTCCAGGTCCCTACCTACTGCAGGGCTTATAAGCAGCCCTCTACCCTGAACTTTCTAGCCCAGGGGAAGGCGTTTCCCTTCCTCCTTCACTATATAATCCAAACAATTTGGTTCCCTTTCCTCTGTCTCTTCTTATTCTCCTCTGTGTGTGTGTGTCTCTCTCTCTTTCTCTCTCTCTCTTCTCTATCTATATATGCTTTTGTTCTCTTCCCCCCTCCTTCTGTATGGCAGCCAAGAGCTGCTTCCAATAAGCCTGCATTTATGTACTATAACTTCATCTTGCAATTAGCTCATTCCCATGTTCCAGTCCCTTTCAAGTTGACACTTAGCTTTAACACTGCTCACCAACCAAGGAAGTAAGAAATGTGGAAATTTAGCTGTTACATCATTTCCTTAAAGCCTTGTAATCAAGTGGGTTTGCATGCATGTATGTGCGCATGTGCTACAGCAGGCTTTTAAAAAGTTATATTTATAAATTTGTGTATGTATTAGAGAGCTAGAGATAGATAGGTTGTAGGGAGGGAAGGACAGAAAGAGAGAGTGAGAAGAAGAAAGATAGAAGAGACTCAAACATGCATGTGAAGATCAGAGATCAGAGAACAACACTTAGAAACCTGTTCTCTCCTTCTACCTTTTCATGGGTTCCATGAATTGAACTAGGATGGTATGCATGCATGAAAGCACTTTTACTTGTTGCACAGACTTACCAGTCCTGGGACTAGGCTTTTAATGGCTCTATAATACCCTCAGTGTACAAATAAAATCTTTCATTTTTATCTACTTTTTGTTATTATAAAATTTGATTACAACATTTCTCCCTTCACTTTCCTTCTTTCAAAGCCTCTTATATATCCCTCCCCACTATCATTACAATTCATGACCTCTTTTTAAACTAATGGCTGCCATACTCACACACAAACACACACACACACACACACACACACACACACACACACACACACTCCTAAATATTACCTACAAGTCCACATAATGCTACCTGTATGTATGTTTTCAGGGCTTAGCATCTGACAATGCAAAACTAATTAATTGGTATGTTCCCTCGGAAAGCACCTTTTCCACTCTTAGCTTTCTTCACTTGCATATGGTTCTTTCTGTAGGGCAGAGGCCTTGCGGGCTTTTCTGTGTAGTATGGCATGTTCACTGGTGCTGTCCTCATTTGGCTTACATTTGGGCAATAATGTTGATGAGACTTCATGGCTGAAGCTTCTAATATTATGAGAAGACCCAATCTCACAGCACACTTTCTGATCCCCTGGATGTTATCATCTTTCTGACCACTCCCATTCTGCAATGTTCCCTGAGCTTTAAGTATGGGAATGATTTGTAGATGTATTCACTGCACTTGGGTTTCACAACTGTTCGTTTTGATTACTTGCCGCTTTTCTGCAATTGTCTCTGTCTGTTGCAAAGAAAGGTTTCCTTGATGAGGGATAAAGACTGTACTCATTGTTGGATAAAATAACAAATGTTTATAGATTGTTGTTAAGGACTGTCTTGGCAATGGAACGGTTTCCAATGCTGTGAAGAGGCACCATGAGTGAGGCAACTCATGAAAGAACACATTTAATTGGGGCCCTACTTCCATTTTCAGAGGTTTATTCCAATATCATTATAGCAGGGAGCATAGTGACAGGCAGGAGAATGCAGTGCTAGAGAAGTAGCTCAGAGCTGCATCTAGATCCACAAGCAGAGACAGAACCTGAACTTGGCATTTGAAACATCCAAGCCCACCCTCTGAGATGTACTTTTTCGAACAAAGCTATACCTCTTCTAACCCACAGGATTTTTCTAATCCTATAAAAGAGCTCCATTCCCTAGTGACTAAGCCTTCAAATATAATGAGTCTATAGCATCCATTATTATTTAAAACACCACCACAAGGATTATGTTGGGTTAGTAAATTAGTGGTTGTAGATTATCCTCTGTGGTGGCTTGAATAATAATGGTCCCCATAGGCTCCTGTATTTGAAGGCTTAGTCACCAGGAATGACACTATTTGAAAGGATTAGAAGGTGTGGCATTGTGGAAGGAAGTGAGTCACTGGAGGTGAGCTTTGATATTCAAAAGTCCATGCCAACCAGCCCAGAGTATCTCTCTGTTTGAGGATCAGGATGTAGAACTCTCAGCTACTTCTCCAGCACCATGTTAACCTGCCTCCTGTCATGCTCCCCACTATTATAATAATGGACTAACCTCTGAAACTGCAAGCAAGCTCACATTTAAGAGCTTTGTTTTATAAGAGTTGCTTTGGTCATGATGTCTCTTCACAGTGACCAAGACACCTTCCAATAACCATAACTTTACTAGCACTTATTAGTTAGGTAGGTTTGCTGTGCCAGACATTATTTACTTCTTGTTGAGCAGAGCTTAAGTTTAATTAGAGAGCAGTTGTTTATTACCAAGGTATGTATGGAACCCTTAAGGTTACAGTGCCATTGATCATTGATATGGTTCATAGCCTCCATAGCAAAGTAGGACCGTTAGTAATCTCGCTTCTTTGAAAGTGCATAGCACCTTTTGGTACCATGAAGGCTATTCCTCAGGGAGGAGACATTCGGGTCAGCTCCATCCTAAGTGTCTCTGAACCCTGTTTCTGAAGTTCATGGTGTCTTAAGCAAGAGGACTTAGATTCTACTTCTGGTGGTGGTAACCAAGCGTAACTGCAATATGCTGTATATTTTGTGAAATTGTTGTACAACCCTGATCGATAACTCAAGGCGGGTCTTCTTATGTCTTAGATTGATGCTTTCTTAGATAGTCTAAGGCTCTTGGAGGGAGCACCAACAGTTCATGTGGAAAAAGTTCACTAAAACTATATGTGTGTCTTTGCCCAGAGTTACATGTTTTGTATATTTTTAAGTAGTTATTAACATGACTGTGGCTTTTTCAGACATCTTTATTGTTATTTTACCCATCTCTTTCCTTCTGTATTTCCCTTCTTCCCCATCCCTAAAGATCACTCTTTATTTTTTTTTATATTTCCTTCCTAGGGCCCTGTACCTTCCCTGCCTTTGCCCTGAACTTTCTGAATTTTATGTAAGACTAAACTTCATCAAAGTTTTCCTCCTAACAAGACTTGATTTTTCTCAGGAAGCACAACCTCTCCACCTTTCTGTTGGGTGGCATGTGCTTATCCCAGCAATGTTGACAGTCACGTTCCTCAAAGGACTGGTTCTGACTGTCATACTGCCCTTCTCTAACCAAACTCTCATAAGACCTGGACCTGGCCTTTAAAGACAAACTCATTTGAGCATAGAACATGGTGTTGTTCCTCCACTACCCATGGAATACATTTCAAGGCTTCTTGTGGCTGTCAAAAACCACAAGTGGAACTGGAACCTGTATATGATATCTACAGATTACATTTTTCCTACTCACTTATTGTCAAACATTATCACTTTGGTACAGTAAAATATTAATGAGGCAAGGTAATTAAATGATACAATTATGATAGTTTACTACAATAAAAATATGTAAGTGTGTACCCATTCTCATCCTTTCTTGGAATACCTTTTTACACTGCCCTTACCTTTCTTGTACCTGTGTGGGATGATATAATGCCCACATGCTGAGCTGAAGTGAGCCTACTCTTATACCCAGAAGGTTCCTCGAACACAAACACTGAATATTCCCATAGCAGATTTTCAGTTAGCCATGTAAGACAGTACCTTATAGGCAAGAAGTTATATAGCACAGGTCCTTGGACAAAGGGATGCCCTCTCCACGTCCATGGCAGGAGTGAACAGACAGTATGGGGCAGGACAAGGTTCTGTCATAGCACTCAAAATGGTTCCTAGCTTAGAACCAATAACTTATATACTTTTCCATTTAACATTTTCAGGCACTGGTTAAACAAGGGTCTATGAATACTTAAGAAAACTGCAGACAAGAAGTGACTACATGACGACCAGTGTAGCTCTAATTAAATCATGGGCCTTAGTTGCTCTGTGTCTTGAAGGTCCAGCTCTGTACTTTTACCTGATACTTCCTTTACATACATCTCATCTGCAAAACTCTCTCTCATTCTTTCTTTCTCGCTTTCTTTCTCTCAGAGAGAGAGGTGTGTGCTTCCAGTGTACAGTAAGTACTCATATGTGTCATCTTAGGGGACTCAACTAATTTCCTCTGTGGTATCACAAAGCTACATAGATTCAGGACATCTGCAGCAGAGGGTAGATTCTCTATGGGATGCTCAACACCAAGAACTGAGAAAGCTGGCAAGTTCCAATGAACGTTTGTTAAGCTGCTCTTTCATCCCTCCCTACTGCAAGACCTGTAGATTAGTACTAAGCTGGTGTGTGTGTGTGTGTTTGTGTGTGTGTGTGTGTATGTGTGTGTGTGCGCGCGCACGTGCGCCAAATTCTACCTCACATATTAATTTCTTGAGTGACATTGCTCATAAGAATGATACAAGTCCTTTCCCATGAAGTCAACTGAAAACTCAAAATCCACAAGGTATTGGTGGAAATTGTTTCTAAGCAGCCACAATCTGCACAACAGCTCCAACATTAAGCCAAAGGCAGCCCAGCAATGTCTCAGGAGACCAGGGAATGTTCCGTGAACCAAACCCAGTTATAATCTCAACCACAGTCACAAGTAATCTCTTATCATCTCATCCCAGCACTAAACATATATCAATTTGATTAGTTAAGTGTCCCACTTAAGTGTGAAAGGAGAAAAAAATGTACCGACATTCCAATTAGCAATTTTTAAAGTAATTTTATACATACTTTTATGATCAAACAATGCAATATAAAACAAATATTTAAAACTTATCTTAAAACATAGCTACCCCGATAAGCATAATTTAGAAATCTTTAATGAATTCACCTCAATTAGCCTTTAATTAAATAGCTCATTAAAAGCTGATTTGAATACTGCTCATGGAGAAATCCTTGTTCAACTGTTGTGACAGAACAGGAAGTTAATGAAGTTAAAATTAAGTGCAATTTTGAGGGAACAGTCTGAAAGTCATAAAACTACAAGAGCAAATGGGATCTCTGACACCTGAGTCATTTCCTCATAACCGCTAGCCCAAAGCAGAAATCTTTGCAGGGCCAAGGAACCTACCTTCACCTATTGTCCTTAGCTTGGGGCTTCTGATATTTGGGATACAAGACAATAGATAGTGGATGAACAACAAATGAACAATCAAAAGAGATCTGCACATTTTGCAAAACACTAAAGAATAGAAAGGAAATTACACATTTATGTAGCACCTACCTGAATGTTTTGAATGAAGTGTTATTTATTTCTCCTAATAGCCTTTCATGCTAGGAGCTAAAATATTAGTCCTGTTTTATAGATAAAGAAATGCAATAGCAAAGCTGGGGCGTGGTGGTTTGTGTTTATCATCCCATTAGCTGGAAAACTTGAGGCAGGATTATCTACTGAGTCCAGCTTGAGTTATATAGCAAGACTGTCTCAAAATGAAAGGAAAGAAGAAAGGATGGATGGAAGAAGAGAGGGAGGGAGGAAGGGAAGGATGGAAGTGAAACCATAAACTGTTGTACGAGTCAATATCTGAGCTGACATATTTATCTAAATACAAGAAACACCAAATATATTTAAGTGGCCATAATCCTTCCTAGAATAGCTTGGAGAGAGAGGTATACAGTAGAAGCCTCTACTTGGACCCCAGCACCAGGTCCTCCCAAAGACTATGTTCCCAAGTCAGTACTTGGGCTCCTTAGCTCTACCCTGTCTGCAGAACACTGTCTAGCAATTCATTATCCTAAAAAAGATAATGCTGCTTAGGTTCTGTCTATTGGGATAGCTAGGCATCAAGGGACAGATACAGCCTTCTTAGAGAGCTATGGACTTGATGAACTATGGAGGGTGATATACTATTGGAAGAGAGGAGAGAATGTCAGGGGATTATTTCAGCACCTTGATCCTTAGGGAAAAATCTTAAAAAAAGAAAACATCTTCAAGGAAGCCAAAATTCCACAGCAAGAAAAATGTAAACATCCCTAGACCTATGGCTACTATCTAGAATGGCAGGCTAAGATGCAGACCTGGTTTTCATGTGTTCTGCCCAGCTGAGCTAACTTGGGTGCAGGGAGGCATCCACACCCATGGTTCACAGCTTTGGGAGCAGGGCCAAGATTCAGGAAGAAATGAGGAGCATGAACTTAGTGCTTGTAATGGAGACCTCAGAGCTTGGAGCAAGGAGCATAGAGAGCTTGCTTGACTGAAGCAAACACTGACCTGATGTAAAACTGGACCACTGAGAGAACTCATGCCCAGCCCACAGATGCTGTTCCCGGCCTTTTCCAGCTGACACTTAGACCCAAGCAGAAGCTCCCATCAAATACAGCCTGGAAAAGTAACCAATCATAGGGCCTGAGGATTCTCTGGCTTTTCCCTAATGGTTTCAATGAAGAGGTAGCAAAGTTCCAGAAAAGGGAGAAGCAGGTTTTATACATAGGATCTAGTCCCCTCTGCCAGGATATCCAGTAGAGCTGTGCTTTTCTCTTTTTCATATCATGATATTGTGGTCCTTATATTCAACGCGATCCTTAATGCTTAAGTTTCCCTGGCTTAAAGATCAAATAACATTTGAAAATTGCAGATATATCCCAGCCCTTACCCTTACCAAACCAACAGAGAAGGTTGTTTCTTTATTTTCCAATTTCTGATGGAGTACTTGTAGGGTTAAAAGTCTCTCTGAACTCAAAGAACAGCCAATTTCATTTTGGACAGCCATGACTCTCATTATTTATTTATTTATTTATTTATTTATTTATTTATTTATTTATTCTTTTCATACAGGTTCTTGTTTTGTGGGCCAGGTTGGTATCATACTTGCAATGCTTCTGCCTCAACCTCACAAGCACTGGGATTCTAGGCATATACAACCTTGCCTAAGCTGCTGTGACTCTTGCAAACAATCTTTCCTGTATCACAAAAGATACTCTTCCATAGCTGTTGGACTCTAGCTTTGTTTATGTGCTTCATACTCTCATAAAACACTTCTATCTTCTGTGTTCATATTAACCAGCATTTACTAAAAACCCATTTATATTTAGTAAAAGTAGTTCCCTGGAATGTCCCCCGTGAATTATGTAGTATGAGGATTACCAGGATTCTTATTTTGGAAAAGTTAGTGATGCCTCACTGGTCACCTCAATCGGGAGAGCACCATCAGGTCTACATTCCATGCATTTCCACTCTATGCAGACCAAAGGGATGAGAGAAAACACATGGTTCATCTCTGGCCAGTTAGATCCCCTGAAAATCTAGGCTGGATTCTGTGTTTTGCCTCCATAATCCAGTGTTAACCAGACGCCTTTCTGTAGTGTCCTATTTCCCAACCCATCCTCTTTCATCAGTAACCGTTCATGAACTAGTCCACACTGCACGCTCAGTAAGCAACAGGCACTGCCAAAGCAAATGAATGCAGAATCAGGAAATTCCTTCAGTGCCTTTAAGTTCTCTATGGAAAAATCATCTGACCCTTGAGATCTTAATCCATAAAACCTCTTTACTCTGCAGCCAGTGAATAAGTTTTGAAACATGTAAAACACTGTGCATAGAAAATATTATGGGTCTGTCCCCTGTTCGTTTCTGCAGCAAGGCTGCTCGCTATCTCTCTGTGTTCCTGCCTTCCAAGCTCCTGCCTTAGCTCTGACTAGAGCTCACTCGTATTCTAGTCTTGATCTTTTTGTCTACTTCCCTCCCTGGATAAACATTCTCCTGTGCTTTCACTTGCTGCTTCACTTACACCCATCCCCTCTGCAGAAGGTTCTTCCTCTCCACTGTTTCCAGTGTTCAGTAAGTACTCAGATGTAGCATCTCAAGATGTCTGCATCATTAGGGATCACTACGGGAACACTAAGCTCCTAGAACATGTGCAGTGAATACATATTAAATGAATAAAACTAATGTACGGTTATTTGATACTTGGAGGTGAGAAATTCTAGACTATAGAAGCAGTAGGTATTTAAATATTCACATTTTAGTCTATAGCTCACTCTCCAGACAGCCATGGCAGGTTCATGATAGTCCTTTGTTTATTTCCAATGGTGCCTCTACAGACCTGCTGTGCCATGCAGGCACCCCTGGAATGGATAAAGAACTTTCAGGATGGGTGAGTTTGAAACAGTGATGTAGTTCACAGATCAGGGGGACCATGGTGGGTAGAGCATCGTTGAGCTGACACTAGTTACTTTTGAATAGTTTGAAATTCCTTCCACAGTCCACCCACAACATAAGCACATTCAAACGTCTGTATCTCCCTCCATGACAATCGTGGACTTTGCATTCTGATGAAGCTTTCAGTGTAGGTACACATAGCTGTGGCAACAGTCAGAACACCTTACACTAGATTCTAATGAATATAGGCCCATTGATCTTGCATTCATCCTCCAATCCATGTTTTCTTGCATTCACTTCCTGAGTCTCCCAGGCCCTAGCATTCAGAACCTATCAGTTCATATATCTAGCTAACCACCCACCCACATCCCCATCCATTTGCATTTCTCAGCATCTGACTTTTTCTCCCTAAGACCCACACTAGTTACTATGAGAACTATAAGAATGGAAACTCTGAACCCTTGCAACCTGTCACTAAGGATTCAGATCAAATTAGGAATAGAGTAGACAGCCAAAAAGAATGAAAATAATACCTGCCCCTCTTCTCATTTACTGCATACTAGGATTCTCCCACGGCTTGGTGAGGGCTCCTTATCATATTGTCACCTGAGCCCAAGGACCTCACATACCTCTTACTATTAGGTCTGGTTGGTATGTATCACCTAAGTCATTTAAAATGCTACCTGAAATATTTCCTGTTGGCTAATACAAAACTTGCCTTTTCAGGATGACTAGAAGCAGAGCCATGATTATCAACCCAGACTAGTTTCTTCTAGGGTTTTATGATTCACCAAACATCAGGGACCTCTCTCTCCTTTCACCATCTTGTACAGGTGCTATCTGTCCTGCTTTTCTTCCTGGGTATTCCACTTCCCTTATCTTTTACTCAAACTGCCCAACATTAACTTGCCTCCCAATTGGTCTCAAAAATACTGTTTGTAGACACAAATACCGTGTGACCCATTTTGTGCTTAAGGACTTTCAGGGTCTTTTTTCCCACCCTTAGTGTTTGAAAGGGCTACAAGACTGGGCTGTTCATATGCACCTTCAAATCTCTTCTCAACTTTATTCTCCTCACCAAACTCACATCTTCAGCCACTAGCCACATTCATTTTCACGACTATCATGTGCTTCCTCTAGGCATGTAATGGGCCCAGGAGAGACTCTGGTCATATCCACCACAGAAGGTGATCTCCATTTCCTATGGATTATCTCATAATTATCCCACAGAAACACTCAGCATCTCTTTTTCTCTCTGATCCCTCTGTGGTTGGAAGAACATGCTGGACCAACACAAGACAGGCTGGGATGCAGGGGAGTCAACAAATGGAATTACTCTTCAGTGAATAAGACACAGCTGTTGGGTCAGACCCTGCAACAGTGCAGTTCTTAGGCATATTCCAGATACTCTCTTCGGCCCTAGCAGGGCTGAACTTCTGTTGCCCACAATATTCATCTGTTCTTTATCATCACCTTTATTGGCTTTCCTCAATTTCCTGCCACACTTCTCAGCATTCATATTGCTGTTCCTGAAATTATTGTCCAAATACAGTTGCACTCCAAGCCTTTTCTGAAGATCTATTTGGGAAAAGATGAAGTAAGATGCCTACACTGAAACACACTTGTTTTTTTTCCAGATCAGTGAACTAATCTCTGATGATGTGGCTGTCTGAACAGATCTTTGATAACTCTCACCCTGTTAACTCCATAAAAACAAGAATCCCGGCTACCTATTCACTTCCTGTAGTTAAGCACAATACTAGGCATATGGCAGAGGTTCAAAGAATCTGACTGGAACATATTTAAGAAGATACATCAAGCTGGATTCCCTGACACTGGATATAAAACCATATTAACCAAGCATTTGCTCTTAAGAGGCACATAGTCTGAGAAAAGGAGAATGAAACAGCTACAGTATACTCTCACTGAAATAAACTTTATGTATTAGCATCAGATACTATGAAATGGTACCTAACCCAGTCATAGGGTGATGAGCAGAGGCTTCCTTAGGAAGAGATCCCTTAGCACCCTCTCAAGGGTTCATCTTTTGAGGCAGAAGACTTCTATATCCAAATCCCATGGTGTTTTTTGAGACAAGGCAGAAGAAAAATGTTTTCTTCATGAGCATCATGTGTGGGAAAGTTAATAATAAGCTCTAACTCAGAGTCCCAGAACTAGGCTAATCATATTGTGGTAAATATTAATAATGGAAATTAAGTAGCAGAGGCATCAGTAGCAGTGAGCACATCAGAGTGTGAGAACATAGTTGTAGCTTGCTGTAGAAATTAGGCTGATCTAAAAATACTCCAGTGGAGGTGCTACTGCTTTCTGGAAGTAATGATTAGGACAGCAGGGGGTGGGGACTTGGCCTGGGAACTTTCTTGTCTGCCAAGACTTTGTCAGTCCCCAGGAGGCCCTGGGAGTCTTGCTCACAGAGCAGATACCTCCACAGGCAGAGCCTTTGAGTTCTGAACTCTGCTTGTTTTGTTTCAAGACTCAGACCTGCAGTTGTCAGGGAACTCTGTTTTCATGTGTAAATTTGTTTAACTCCGGGAGTAATTTGCCAAATTGTCTGCTTGCCTGCTATCACTGGCAAGGTCTAGGTTTGACTTTTCTTGGTGGAAATGAATACTCTCTGGCCAACAAGCTCAGAAACCTCAATGGATTAGTGCATTATTTATTGCACAGGTATAAAATAGAAACAGTATCTAGTAATGGTCTTCAACCAACCAGAATCAGAGTCTTAAAACTGAGAAGCTGATGCCTCTCCTGCCCTTAGGTCTCAAGCCATGTTGGTAGGCTGTGTCCTGCTCAGAAACTAGAGGGCCTCTTAGTTGTGGGGGATTGGTTGAGCATGAGATGGGTCATTGTTTCTGATCATAGACCATTATTAGTCATAACTTAGAACCAAGTTACAGTTACACACAGATAGTCTGAGAAACACAGGCCAGCGGGATTCCCAGACAGGACAAAAGCAAAAATGAAACAAAACAAACAAAGAAGAAAAACAGGTTTTATGAAGATTGAGAGGTTTCTTTTCCCACATTTTTCAGGCATGTTTTCCAAGGAGGGGGCCATGACATGGGACCCACAGATGGCATTTCTTGTCTGTTTCATACAAGGAAATATGTTCTTATTTATCTTTTTACTGTTCCACTGGCAGTAAAGAGTTGCGTCTATCTGGGCCTACTGATCTGGAACATGACTGACAAATATTTTGATATGAAAACCTACTGAGGTAGATGTATCCACACCCCTTTGTATTTGGGGTGATATGAGATCTAAAAAGCAATGGTTTTTTAAGGAATGGATTTCCTCGTGGATATATGAATGATTTCAGTTTGCAAGAAAATCTCTTCTGTTTGAATAAGCTTCTCTCTTTCTCTCTCTCTCTCTCTCTCTCTCTCTCTCTCTCTCTCTCTCTCTGTCTCTCCCCCATTCCCACACCCAGTGTGTGTATGTGTTTGTGAAGGCATGCATTGGAATGCATGTGTACAAGTGTGTGTTAGTCCCATGGATGTGAAGAGAAAGACCACAGACCCAAATCATCATGGCCAAATCAATTAAAGCAAGCTTTTCTCTGTGAGTGTGTGTGTGTGTGTGTGTGTGTGTGTGTGTGTGTGTGTGTGAAGGTTAGAGTATAACAAGTGAGAACACAGTCTTAACCCTTGTCTTAGAATAATTGTATAAGTAATAGATGCTGAATCCATATTTACTTTATTGAATAAAGGCTTGAGCATCATGTTCAGCAACCACATTTGGTTGTTATTTTTGTAGGTGAGCAAACTAAGTCTGGTAAGCATTAAGGACTGACCCTGAAGTCATATAGTTCCTACATGGAAGAAGGAAAACTGAGATCCAAAGAAACCCAATGTAGAAACCTTGCTCCAAATCACAATGTCCCGAGCCTCTTGGCAGCATTTGGCATTATAGAAAACGTGCTGATTTCTAAACTATACATAATCTATTTGAAAATATTGCATTTGCCTGCCAGAAATTCTGGAATGAGGTGGAATGAATAAATCATGTAAGACCTCTCTCTAACTAATACTACAATTAGAATTTTTAAAATGCAAATGAATAACTATTATTTTTAAGTCACTATCCGCATACTCCCTCTATATAAGTTTCACTTGCTATATTATTAACTGCTTCTCTCTGCTTCAGAATCCTATTCAAGATCTTCCTTCATCTCTTGGACTAAAAGACACCAATCCAATCTCAGAGTAAGTTCAACCTTTGCTTTCATCAATGATTCTGTTTGCTAAGTCAAAATAGCAATCTTGGCTACTCTGAACCCAGAGTTGTTATTGCTTATATTAACCTCACCTCAGGAAAGGGTATATGGCCAAGACTAAGGTTCTGGAGATGTGGTGGTTCTATTAAAGGGGCAGAGCTATGGAGAACAGTGTTTCAAAGCACTGTGACTTCCTTTTCTATCTTGCCATGGAACTGCAGAGAAGAACAGAGTTCAACTAGCATATTTAATAAGTTTCCCAATATTAACTGGTATATTCTCTTTGTGAAATGCTATGCTACATGAAGGTTAAGACATGGGTAAAATTATATCCTGCTGACTACTGTCCATTTAGAGCCAAAAAAAAAAGATAATGAGAATATAAGCTGGGGTCACTGATCTATTTATTTCTTCTTAATATAAGAGAGAAGGAAATGCCAGTAGTGTTCATTTTGCTGAAGAGTAATCCTGTAAGGTATGCAGCGATCTATTGGAAGTAAAGCATAAATCATAGCTGGGTTGGCTTGAACATGATCTATTTAAACTTCAGATGCTGAAATTCAGTGATTATTGCAACAGTAGTAAGAGGTGTGGTCCTGAAAGCTGATTAGTTCAGGAGGGCTCTTTGCCTGTGAATGGGATCCATGTCTTTATTGAAGGAAGACATTAAGAGAGGAGGGTGTGAAAGAAGGAAGGAAAGAAAAAAAGAAAGAAATATTCTTATTTTAGCCCCTGAGATATTTCTATTTACTAGGAAAATGAAATGCCAGTTTTAAATCTTGGTATAAATCTTCTGTAACCTCAGCAGTATGTTTTCAAAGGTACTTTTGTCCATTGTCTCACTTCAAATGATTTAAGTTTTAGAGTAAGGTTTTTTAACCAAGAATTGATTTGAATTGGATATGAGGCAGGCAGCATGGGACACAAGGTAAGCATTAAAATGAGCTTTTCTTCTCGGCCACATCATATGTGTGTAAATTACCTTCAGAGAGGTTCATTATTAATCATTTGTGCTAATAAATGTCTCATTAAATCCAACTTTCATTTACGGAATACACAATTGTCATTCTACAAATATTATTTAATTACATAATGGCTCAACTATTAAGAAATCTGTATTTAACCGATATTCACACCATATTCACAAAACACTTTATCCTAGAGACTATTTGAGAATTCTGTAATCATTGGATTACAAGACGGGAGTGTTTTACTGATTGTATTTGGATAAGCCATGTTGTCTTTATAATAAGGTGTGTTGATATTAAAAAATGATTAAACATTTTCAAGGAAGAGCTGCTTCATATTCACCCACCTTTCATCTCCGTATTATGAATTATATATCACTCTTTCACTTCTATATCCTCAATGCTTTTCACTCTTTGTAGGCAATTATACAGTGACCCATCCATATAGCTCATGAGATTTCTCAATTTTTCATGAATGTTCGTAAATATGAAGGAAA
Source organism: Meriones unguiculatus (assembly GCF_030254825.1). Classification (NCBI taxonomy): domain Eukaryota; kingdom Metazoa; phylum Chordata; class Mammalia; order Rodentia; family Muridae; genus Meriones; species Meriones unguiculatus. The sequence goes on along the minus strand of NC_083358.1, from coordinate 24,408,336 downwards.
TGAGTGCAAAATTTATAAGCAGTTGGACCATATTCTTATCCTGAATGAGCAGGAGGCTGTAGTCATCACACAGTGCTTTGAATGTAGAGGATGCTATTTTAGGTTAGCAGGGGAAGTAAAGGCTGTCTCCATCTAGAAAGTTACTTTGGCCTAGTATAGCATCAGGATCTGTATGCAGTGAGGACCTGGGAACCCCATGGAATGCTACTTGGATTTAATTTCTACAATATGGTGGGAGACTCAGGATCCCATTGAATGAATGTTGGCTGCCAGCTGCAAGAAAAAGTGAGAAGGAAGTTAGTACTCTCTTGTTCCAAGTTCAGGGAACTACGAAAGGTGTCTCTGTTCAGTGAGGCAGGGTAGACACAATTTGGCCTCAGCCCAATCAGTCTTGATATCCATTAATATTCTGGAGCTATTGTCATGAAGGGGAGAAGGTGTGTTTCCTAGCTGGATAAAATTTGTGTGGCCTGAAGCCCATGCCAGGCAAACAGCAGAACATAAAAGCAGTGAGGTCAGGTTTATATCTATCCTCATTCATTCAAAGGCATTTATTGGGCACTGGCTTGATGCAGACAAACAAATTATAACAACAAAAAGCTGTGAAGTGATCAGAAACTCAAATCAAATCCGTAATGCCTGGGTTGGAAGAACTATGACACATGGATGTCAGACATCCTTACACAATTGTACTGTGACTCAGGAAGTGTATTGTAGGCCATACACACCAAGTTCCAGCAGGACAGACTCCAAGATGGTGATCAGAATGTCAGGTTTTTTGAAAGAGCATTGTGCCTTCTGATGCTTTTTTAAGATCCTCAGATCCTTCTCAATGAGAGAATTTGAATATTCAAGAAAACCCAGATTATAATAAAGATATTAATCATTTTATTTCTTTGCAGTAAACATTTGAATAAGTCTGTGCAATGCCAATGGCTTATGAAGTGCTTGTTCGTGTAATCTTGCAACATGGAATAGATAAAAGCATTTCTACTTCGTCAAGATGGTTTTGGCACTACTTAGGAAGCTAAGTTCCTAAATAGGAAGTTAAACTTGCACTCTGAAACCCACAAAATTTTTTAAGCGAAGTCTTCCTCCCTCCCTAGACTTTCATGATGCCTGCCTCAGCTTATTGAGTTCTGGACTTACAGATACAAGCCATTAAGCCTGGCTAAAATCATCACCCCTGAGCCTTAAACTAGAGAATATATTAGTATGATGTCAAAGGAAGTATGGAGGAGCAAGAGATGACTTGGAAGAGGTAGGTGGACAGAGATCCTGTCTTATATAAAGTGTAGGATGGAGTTGAGCCCACCAGTGAAAAGATAGGCCATCATAATCTGTGGAACCATTGAGATTGGAAGTATGAATGTAGAATCTCCTTCTGTTCATCACAGAGATGTTTATTTTAATATTTGTCATAGCATGTCACACCAAATGTCCCATGGGGAAGTGAGCAGGGGAGACTAAGCCATCCCAATATCCTTCCCACATGCTGTTCTATGGAAGGGCTCACATAAGTCAACAGATGAGTTTAGCACACTATGGAGACACCTAGGAGGTCCTTCTAAACATGGGTGTGGGTCTAGACAAAAGAAGATTTCTCATAGAAATGCAACAGGGAGAGAATCAAAGAATCTAAACTGAGAGTTAAGGGGTATGCTCTCAATAAACAGAGGGGCTGAAGGGACAGCTCGGTGAATAAGAACACTTGTTGCTCTCTCAGAACACTTGTTGCTCTCTCAGAATCCCTGAGTTGTATTCCCAACACCCATATTGGTGACTCACAACTGCCGATAACTGCAGCCCCAGGGCATCTGATACTGTCTCTCCATGGACATGGGATATGCCATGTAAATGGCACACACACAGGCATATACAGACATATACATAAATACAAATAAGTCTTTAAAAGATTTTGCAAGGGAAGCAAGGTGAGAGTTGAGGATTTTTTTTTTATTTAAAAAAATCTCAAAAGAGGAAGTCACTGAATGGGATCTGAGAGCCAGAGAGACTTTTGTTACACAATAGGCAGTGCTCTGGCACTCAGAACATAAGCAACGAGGGCTCCCAGAGAGCAGAGTCTAAGACATAGTCTCTGAGAAAAACATTATTGATTACATTTGGTTTCCTAAACCCAACCCAACCCAACTTTTCTCCTATATCAGCAGTTTGGTGAGTTTAACTAGATTATGTTTCTGTCCCAGCCTGCTTCTTGAAGCTCTTACAAAAGGGCTTTATAAATCTTTCTAATAATGAATTATGAACAACAACAAAAAAGGCCGCTCCTCCCAGGAAAAAGCTGAGCCTGATTCATATATTCTGCTCAATCTGGCCTTGTTTTCTTTCAAAGACAAGAGAACATCATAACCTTGAGCTATCTGGTAGAAATAAAAGATTGATGCAAACTTTGCTGTGTAAAATTTGAAGTCTTTTCATCCAGTCCAGAAGACAATTGAATGTTACAAAAATGTTGCACAATTGAAGTGAACTTATTTTATTCAAACACTGAGAACCTTCACCCTGGGAGAAACCGGTTTATGTGAAAATAAAGAAATTAGGATATGCCATCTTGAGAAACAAATCTCTCAATAAGTTTTGAATCTAAGACTCTCGCAGCTTAAAAGTCCTACTACCTATTTATAAATGTGCAAAAATTGAGGAACTCCCTCAGAAAAGAAGTGAACAAACATAAAGAGGTAAACTTGGCCATAGAACTTAACTCTGATATCTCATTTGACAATCCCACTGGATTTTCTGCACCTTCCAGATCATGATGAGATAGCTATAATGCATCCCCTAAGAAAGAAGGATCACAAGAATTACGGCCTCGTGGGCTGTAGAAAAGCAAACACAGGACTTTGAAGATAATTCCAGTGTGAGGGTGTCTGGATAACATCTCCTTGGGGTTCATTTACAATCCCCAGCCTTATGAATAAGGGGCATTCCTAGGTTTCATTAATGCGAAGAGAGTAAGAGGGCAGCATCCATCACTACCACTAGTCTAGCCCAGCCTGGACCACCAGAGCAGCATCAGACTTGGGACTAAACACACATTCAAAGAGAGAGGGGGGTGCCTTCAGAAGAGTTTATGTATTAAAAATCCTATTCTGACTCTACACAAGATAAAAATCAATGACCTAGAAGGGGGAAAGCATACGAACTGGAAGGGATAAATCCACCCCCCCAAACAAGCTAAATCTTACAGAACCTCAATGTCACATAAAGTAGAATAGCTAGATTGTGGACTTGGGAGTCAATGGCTGTACCCTATTCTACATAGGATAAATAGGCATCACTGATATTAGCATCATCTCATGTTCTTCAGTCCTGGCAACTTTGCTATGATTTCAGATGCGCTTACTAGCAATCTAGCCGCTCAGTCTTTACAGCACTACAAGATGGGCACCTTTTTCAGATTAATTTATTTATTTCCTGTGTAATAGTGTTTTGCCTGATGTGTGCATATGGTCTATGACAGGATATGACTGCCTGATACTCATGAAGGTCAGAAGAGGGTCTAATTCCAGAAGAGTGTCCGGTTACAGGTCTAAATCCCTGAAATTGGAGTTACAAGTGGCTGCATGTATTGTGTGGACAGTGGGGACCAAACCAAGGTTCTTTGTAAGAGCAGTATGTGCTCTTAATCACTGAGCCATCTCTTGAGAACCAAGATGAGTACTTTTATTCTGAGTTCATAAATTAAAAAAAAAAAAAAAATGAGACAGAATAGATATGTCCAAAGTCACATGACTGCTAAATACAGAAGTTGCAGTTCAGAGCTGATAGGCACCTACTGACATTTTCACTGACCTAAACACTCTCCACCACTTTATTCAATCATCACAGCAAGCCAGCTTGCTCCATAATGTTTGCTGAAACCCCAGGCTTTAGAGGATGGCAAAATCTTGAAGTAGAAAAGATGTTCTTTCTATCTGCTAAGAAAAAGAAAGCCATTCAGTGTATCTGCTTTTCTATCTCACTGAACAGAAATTGATCCCAAACAAATTATCCCAGGGAGAATATATTTTATGAGCTCTGTGGATGATTTTCACAGGCAGTCTGGGTAGACAGCCATTGGTCAGAAATATGAGTCAGTGTTGAGAAGCAATAAGGGAATGGGCTCCTCTCTCCTACTCCCGTTTTCCACAGCTGGGCATGGGGGGACGCAGAGAGGCACTGTAGAGTGTATTGTTTGGGAGAAAATTGCATTTGGGGAGCACTGAGGATTTTTCTTTGGCTATGGACTCTGCCTCAAAATTCTAAGGCGCTTATTGCAGGTGAATGTAAAAGAATGTAGGGCTTCTGGGAAATAACGTCAAACCTAATCTTTTCTTCTTTTCTTTGTCTTCCTGTCCTTTATTCTTTATTATTCCCTCCCTCCTCTATTTCTCCAACCTTTTTTTCTCTTCTATCCATTCCTTCCTTCACTCCATTTATTCCCCTGTCTTCTTTCATCTTGCCCTCCTTCACCAACTCTCTCCTCTCCTTTTCTCTCCCTCTCCTCTTCAGTCTGTCAGCTGGTCAAAGTTGGCTTGTCCGGCCATGACAGTGCAGTGTCCTACATGCTTCTCTGTCATGGTACATACCTTGTACTACTTAGTTCCTTTGGCATCTTCCCCTTCTGCCAGACACTCTGCTCCATGAAAAGAGACAACACTACATTTTTTTCTGGGATACAACTTCTCCTGGACAAATACAGCCCATGCAAGGCATTCCATGTCCAATTAGCAATGGACAGCTGAGTTGTCTTTATGGGAGAACTTCCCTGAGGACATGTGATCTACTGTCAAAGTTGGAAGTGTGCAGCACATCAGTGATCATATAAAGATCATATAAACTTCTCACATATGGGATTGTGTGAAGATCAGGGGAAATAAGATTGTGTGAGAGACAGGGTGTAATATCATGTGGACTCCTGTTGAGACAGGGGCACACCAAAAAATGCCCCTCTCCTCCCTGTACCTCTCCCACCGTTTCTAGCAACAATCCAAAAAAAAAAAAAAAAAAAGCATCAGGGTCCATGAAAAATCTTATAGCTAGTGCTCAGTAAGAATGTAGGCATTTTTGACTCAGCAGGTCCAGAGTGGAGCTTCAGAATTTTCATTTTGTGATATGTTTGTGATATATACATACATACATACATATATATATATATATATATATATATACATTCACAGAGTTGGAGGAGTCAGAAATTGTGGCTCCTTCACTGTGTAATTAAGGTTTCAACTGATACAAATGAGGGCCCCAGGGGAATCCTGGTACTGAATGAGTGAAACTCACTCACTTTGAGACTGTTCTTTCAGTTCAGGTCTCCACAACCACTCAGCAGGGTCTTTCTCATCAAAGTGTTCTCATACATACATCCCAGCTCCCTTTTCCATCCTGAACATACTCACTGTAGAGCCTCTAACTCTTATCTACACTCCCATGTCTTCATCTCTCATTGGCTGGGTCAGTATTTTTCCCCTCTTGACAAAATAACAGGGTAACATGTTTGTTTAAAAACGTGGTGGCGGGGATAGGGGTGGGGGTTGTCAGGAACCATGACACCGTGCTTGCTTTCTGAGCTAAAGATAGATTCTTCTGTATTGTGGAGAAATTTAAGAGATCAAAAAATGTACAGGGCAACAGCGTCAGCTCCCTGTCTCTCCAGCAACAGCAACACCTGGACTCTCTTACACAATTGCTATTCCAGAAGCAGCAACGTGCCACTCAGAGTGTTCAGGAACTGAGAGAACTTCATGTGTATGGTTTTGGCAGCTGCCAATCACACAAGGTTGCATCTCGGTGGCATGGGGTGCATGCAACAATTCCATCTCTGACGAGCCTGTGACTTTGAATATGTTCTGTCTCATCTCTGACCTTGGGTTCCTTGTCAGTATGTTTCTGAAATCTGTACTGTTTTCAGGAATGAAATAATAGATCACCAAGATATTATTTATAGAAGGAATCCTTCCCTCAGATCAAACCTACCATTGGAACAGAAAGGATGACCAGGAGACAAGGGGCTGGGATGCAGAGTGGAGGGAGTGAAGTAGGGTTATGGGCCAAATGAAAAAGCTACAAAACAGGTGGTAAACTGAAAAAGATAGCTGAGGTCAGAGGACAACAAATGGAGTGCTGCCCTGGATTTAACAGAGACTGTTTTCTGTATTTGATGAAGTATCGCCAGAAGACAGGGACATCAGGGTTGGTATTTTAGAAAACGTGAGGAAGATGGAAATAGCTTGGAAGCAGAGTCCAGAGAAGAGAATTTGGCAAAGCTTTCGGAAACTCTGAGGGGCAGTGAGCATGGAAAGCAAGGACACAGAAGATATTTTGGAAGAGGAAAAAAAAAAGGCCTATTACTGATCAGAAATGATTTGTAATTAGCATATGCAAATGAAATCCTCTTAGCCCAGCAGCTGCCTCTTCCTCAAGCATGCTGTCCCTAGCCAAACTCAAGGGTTTTAGTCATCAGCTTTGCTTACACCCCAGCATCTTCTTGTCCCACAGACTGTTTTGGTCCATTGTCTTCTTCTAGGCCTGAGCCTGAGGCTCCCACTGCCTATCCCAGCCAAGGACAAAGGACAAGCAAACGGAAGAAAACCAAAGAATTTCTGTTTTCTTCTGCAAGATAAAGCAGGGTTATTTTTGGCCCCTTTTAGAGCAAATCAGATTTATTTTTTTTTTCTTTTCTCTTTTGGAGCCCTGTGTCTGGCAGGCTTCATGCAGGGGAGTAAAAATTAGAGCTCCCATTTTCAATGCCTTTGCAGTTTTCGCTTGGTGTCAGTTTTGTTTGTCTTCCTCTGGCTGGCTGTCTTCCGCATCTCCAGACTGTTGACTTCTTCCAGAGGTTGCCCTCCAGCCAGAAAAGTAAAACCAAGCCATCCTGAACAAGGGTGGGAATCTTGGGTCAGAGAGAAGGAAAATAAGGCAGAAAGGAAAGTGCCCTCCAGGCTTTATTTTGTGAAGCCCCACTTTCTACCCTCCTATTAGCTCTGCACCTCATGCTAGCCCCTTGATCAGAGAGACACTGGACTCTCTGAGAGTCTTCTAAGGTGGACGCACACTCTCAGGACCTAAGGTACCTTTTCTCCAACGTTTACTCTGCTTAGCTCATGGATTTCAAGTTTGTTAGTATGCTCTGAAGCAGTGTCCTGAGGGTTAATAATTCAGATTACCTTGGCTATTAACTTAATTTTGGTAATCTATGCACTAGGGATACAGATAGAATCATGGGAGTGTGAGGGGTCCATGGGATGCCTGACACACGAGTTTTGAGAACTGCCTTGTGTCTGGCTGTTGACTGACTGAGTAACTAGCGAATAGCCAAGGGCATATAGAAAAGCTACACTGATGGTAACACGCAGTGGCTGGCTACTAGCTTGATACCACAATTTTGTGACCTGCTTGTGGTATTTAAAAAAAAAAATTGTAAAACTTCTTTCAATTTCTTTCTTAAAAGAACCTTTGTTTCATTTTCTTCTTCTCTCCCACTAATTTTTTTTTTCCACTTAAGGCAGTTAATGTAACAAGGAAGACTGTGTTATAGCAACCAGGTGGTTTCATGTTCGGTTTCACGTATCCTTCTGTCCATTTTTTAGGCAAAGTCACATCTGAGTGCCACTTGTAACTCTTTTTCTCTCTCAATAAAACACAATATAACCATCTGCAATTTGACACACATCCCTTCCTGCATGGCACTGTCTAAAATCCACCTTTTCTCCCCATGTTTTACTGATTTATTCCTTATCAATGTCCTACATGTATATAATACACCCTAGTCTCACTCACCCCTCAACACTCCTGAAAGGAAATTTTGCTGTTTTCAATAGAGGCCCTTTAAAGGTTCTCAGTTTATGCACACTGCTCAATGGTTGGTGTAAAATGATAAAAAGTCATGTGATGATTAAAAAAAAAATGAATGAGTACCTACCACAACGAAAATTTTATTTGTATTACTTCCGATCTTTACCTTGACCCTGAATTTTATGCTCATTCTCCTTAAAAATTAATACACTGAAAATAAAAAAATAATGTTATTCAACCAAGATAGACTAGGATGATAATGAAAGATAAGTAGTTTTACATATAGTATATTTTTTATTAAATTTTTATTTTTTATATTAGTTACAGTTTATTTACTTTGTATTCCAGCTGTATCCTGCTCCCTCATTCCCTCCCAATCCCACCCTCCCTCCTTCAGCTCCTCCATGCCCCTCTCTAAGTCAACTGATAGTGGAGGTCCTCCTCCCCTTCCATCCCACCCTAGCTTATAAGGTCTATTCAGGACTGGCTGCAATGTCTTCTGCTGTGGCCTAGCAAGGCTGCTCCTTTCTTATGGGAGGGGGGGGTAGCAAAGAGCCAGCCATTGAGTTCATGTCAGAGATAGTCCCTGTTCCCCTTACTAGGGTACCCACTTGGATACTGAATTGACATGGCCTACATCCGAACAGAGATTCTAGGTTATATCCATGCATGGTCCTTGGTTGGAGAAACAGTCTCAGAAAAGACCCCTGTGCCCAGATATATTTGGTCCTTGTGCTCCTGCCCTCTCCAGGTCATACTAACTCCCCCTTATTTCATATGATTCCCTGCACTCTGCCCAAGGTTTGGTGATGAGTTTCAGCATCTGCTTTGATACACTGCTAGGTAAATTCTTTCAGGGGCCCTCTGTGGTAGGCTCCTATGTAGTATATTTTTGTTAATTATAATGCTATGATATATATCCTTTGGTTAAAGGAATACCTGTCTGTTCCCTCTATGTCTGCTAATCCAGCACATATGTATTCAATATGTACAAATATTTGTTGATGTCTATGGATATAGGTGTAAGCATTTACACTCACAAATATGTGTGCCAATTACTGTTTTCTTCATTTTTGTGGAACACGTGACCCCACATGCAGGTTTTCCTATCAATGAAAAGGGGTAGTGGTGTGTGGGCAGCCGATTTGAGTATCCCTTGTCCAAGGTCTGGTAGGGAGGAAGGTCTCCAGGAGCACAGTAGAGCACAGCCTTCCAGATCCTTGGCATCTCAGATGCATCCCAGCTCTGACTGATGACCTACTAGATGTAATATTTATGTCTGTTTATGAATGAATTCCTTATTACTAACCTAAACAAATATCTTGCATCTCTTTACTGGTGTCCTCAATCTAAGAGTCTTAGTTTCCAGGACTGCAGAACATATGCACATAACACTGCCTTTCCTCACAGCTCTGGGCTAATCCCATTAGCACTGATGCACCACATCAGAAGAAAACAATCAGCTAGAGTCTCTAGGTTTACCTAAGGGTCATTCACTGGAAAACATTGATGCTTATCATGGGAAGCCCTTCTTTCTGGTCAGTTTAGGTACCCTAAGGGGGTCAAAGTTTCCAAAAGTAAAGAAAAGCTTGTATGGGTGTGCATGAATATGTGGCTGGCTAAGCATGACAGAGTGTTGGAGAAGGCAATACTGTGAACTCAAGATTTCATTCATTCATCAAATGATGGACTGCTTATTCCAGGTTCTTTGAAATTCTTATAAATTACGCTGGGGAGGGGAGATGCTAAAAAGAAGATAATATTCCTTTGTCAAATAATTTCACAAAGTCCTTTGAAAAATAAAGCATTTTTACTGCAGAATTTCTCAGTATCTTTGAGAGGCCAATATGCCTTATGATATACATAGGTAAACATGGTGCACCCTATAATTAGTATAATTTTCTAACCCATAATGCATATCTTCCATACCAAACAAACAACCAAACAAAAACACTAAACATTATAGAGTATCAAAAACAACACTGATGTTTATACTTTGGGAAAAGAACAAAGAACATTAACAGGGACAAAAACAAATAAATACAAACATTCATACATATATACATACATATGTACATACATATACACCCTGGACCTTGGTCCTTTGCTCACTAAGATTTTACATAGAAAGAATTCAAAATCAGTATAAATGGTCCCTGTCTATGGTTTCTCTATATGAATTAGCAATGTTTTTTTCCCTATGTAGCAAAAGCTAGCCTCAGACTCCTGATCTCTCACCTCTGATTTCTTAGTGCCAGGATTATAGACAGATACCACACTGCCCAGCTCTAACATCCTTCCTCTTAATCATTCTACAACAAATGTGTGTTGTTCTTATGTGTTCCATACAGGTCTCTTCTGTGCCTTTGGATTATGAGAAAAAGGCACTCCAGGCTTTTAGAGACACACAGAGTAGTCAGGCTCCAAATAAAAGGGAACAGAAACACAGTCCCTTAGGAGACACAGCTTCTTTTTCTAGTTTTCCAAACTGCTTAAAAGACAAGGATAAGCCCACCCATTTACTGGCCACTCAGGTGACCATGAGGAAACAGGTTCACAATGACCAGAGGCTTTAGAAAGTTACAAAGATAGGCACATCCAGAGTGCGGGACTGGCAGTCAGTTTTACACCACTCCAGCTCTCAAAATGCAGCGAAAACCTTCTTTATATCACAGGGGGAACATTGTGGGTGGCTCCCCTCAAATGCCCATTCTAAAGAGCGGGAGATTGTAATTGGTGCCAGGAGTGGCCTGGTTTCAGCCGCACAACTCTCAGGCCCACCCAGGAGTCAGCACAAGCTAAATTTGGGCCAAGTTTATTTTTCTTTTCCCTTTGAGTGTGATAGCTGAAGGAGAAGACTGTAAAGGAAGTGCTGCAGACACACACAGGCCCCAAGGGTGTGGGGGTCACAGTCCACAGAGAAGCCAGCCAAGCTTGACACATCATCCCTCTGCACTCACTCAGCCATAGGATGTTTACATTCCTGCTGGTCCTTAAGGATTGAGAATTGACTCGGGAAAGAAAAATGTGACCAGGGAAGATGCTAGGGCAGGAGACCAAAAAAAGAAAAAAAAAAAAAAAAAAAAAAAAAGAAGGGGTATGCTCTGTGCCAAACTGTCCAAGAAAAGGATGAACCACTGAAAGTGGGCACACTACTGCATGTAAATGACATGGGTCTGACTGTCCTTAACCATTCATTAGGCTCCTTGGAGCCATGAGCTTTAATTCTCTTTTATTCATGTCAGACACTAAGGATTCAGTTATTTGTGAGTAAAGGAAAAATTACATTCACCTTGAAACAATAAGTACATGATTATATGTGTAAATTATTATATGTAATGTATTTTCTAAAATAGTTTATATCAATTGTCACATGTATAAGTAACATCATACATGTTTATTGCATTTGAGTTATATTTGCTATGTGAAAATTAACAGAAGAGACAATGTTTGCATGTGACCCAGAAGGTTAAGCCTTGTGTGGACTGGCACCATTAGAAGCTATTTGATATGGCTGTATATACCCTGTACCTCCTCTGTATGAAATTCTTTATAACTATTTAAAATGCGGCATATGTGAACATTTAAATAAAGAAAAATCTTTCCATTTTCCCCATCACTGAGAAAATGAAATGTGAATGCTCTGATAAAGTATGAGCTCTGATAAAGAGTGTCCCACACTGATAAATATTTATACATAAATATATATGTGAGTATAAAATGTAAAATCCAAACAAAGAAAACAACCTCTAGCTATGTATGTAAATGTGCATGTCTTTACTTAGATGTGTGGTGTGGCTTCCAGAGAAGAATATGGCAAGCATTTTTTAGACTAGGATTTGGAAAAAAAAAAAAAAGAAAGAAAGAAAGAAAAAGATGATCTGCTATTTTACATTTTCTAATTGATTTCATAGTTGTCTTTACTATTTGAATATTGGTGTTCTCTCTCTCTCTCTCTCTCTCTCTCTCTCTCTCTCTCTCTGTGTGTGTGTGTGTGTGTGTGTGTGTGTGTGTCAATGTGTGTGTGTTACAGAAATAAAAGGAATTTCAGTTAAAACAAGAAAGAAAGCAAAGGCAGATGGGACCCTGACACTTGAGCCCCTTCTCTCCAGTTCTGGGACAGCTTGGCCATAGGGCTGTTTTTCCAGCTGGGAATCATTTTATTTTCTTGCCCCCAGTTCTGGGCAGAGCTTATATCCAACCAGAGGCCAAAAGGTGTGCTTTGTAGAAAGACACCCACCGTTTCTTAGAGAAGGGATGCTGTGTTTAAGGAGCATGAGGTGCGTGTGTTTTCTGAGAGGTAAGGGAGTCTGGAGAAGGTGGAGGGAAACTCAAAGTGCCTAATAAGGAAGCAGATGTTTTATGATGTCAAAGCTTGGTGCTTTCAAATCAAAAGGAGAAAAGTGAATTCAAATGTACTGTTGGTAAACATCTACCATGTGAACTGGAATCCCATGAGTAAATGGAATCTGACTTGGGGGAAGGAGAAACATTCCACCCTGACTGGCTGTCCTGTGTTGGGTGGTCATGCCATCCCCAACAAAACATCTATATGCAAATTACTTATTTTTTTCTTCTTGTTTTGACAAGACAGCTGGTATGGAAACACCGTAGGGAAGTAAAGCTTTATTTTGGCTAACAGTTGGGGGTATGGGCCATCCTGGTAAGGAGACAAGGATCAGGAGTACAAGGCAGCTGGTCACATTGCATCTAAGTCAACAAGCAAGAAGAAATAATGGACACGGGTACTCCATTTGCTTTCTCATTTTCATTCTGACTGAGACACCCAGTACATGCAATATTGAGACTTATATTCAAGGGAGGTCTTTCCACCGTGGTTGAACCTCTCCAGAAACACTCATACCACAGGCAGAGATTCATTTTCTATTTAACTCTAAGTCTAGTCAAATGAACAAACAAGATTCAGCCCTTGTCAACTTTAAACCCAGGTAAGTCACATTTAAGGCATAACATTGCATCCCTTGTTCCCCCAAAGGACCATGTTTATCACTTAATGCAAAATGCATTGAGTCCAACTTAAAATACTCACATAGTTATAAACAGTTCAAAGAGTACTCAAAGGTACAAATTGTCTTTTTTTTCTGGGGCTCGAGGCACAGTCATGATGATGAGCCTTTATTTAAAAGAAGGTATGGAGATAATGGAGACAGAAGTTTACATGAAGGGTATGAGAGTGTAGAGCAGAGCAAAGGAGCAAGAAGAATAACACTAAAAATGTTTGAAAAGCCATAGGGAAACATAATTTATGAGCTTCATATTTTTTTTCACAGAAATAAGTTACATTGGCATTGCCCTACAGAGGAAATAATGTTTCTCCCAGTTGCCAAATAAAAATCTCAGGACCGGGTACAAGGTACCTCCTTTGGACTTATTGATCAGAGATATCCCTTCGACCCTGACAGTCATACAGGCTGTTGGTTTTGCTCTTGGTTACCCACTATAACTTGATGGTAAGGCTCTATTGCTGAAGACACCACACACTTGGTAATAGAAATGGAAAAATCAAGTTGATACTGACCAGAAAACTTGCTCCCTGCTGGCTAGAAAAGATGTGACATGGGCAACTAGGGGACAAAAGTCACCAACTATTTTATTCAGTGGTCAGCCTTCTGAGTTACAAATTGACCAGCATGAAGAGATGTGTCATTAGGTACAACAGTAGTGCAAATGTTATGGGAGTAAATAACTGACTTTTTAAAATTGTATTTGAAGCCTGTTTTAGGAAAAAAAAATGGGTATAAATTTGGACAAGAATCCATGGGTGTACTTACTGCTCCTATTTTGCTAAACTTGCATAATATTGAACTTCCCTCTAAATTCATGTTTTTATATCCTTTGATTAGGGAAACTTTCAGACCTTATCAATGAATTTCCTTTGTGTAGCGAACAGTATTTAAGCCAGAAAACCACTTGTCATTGTATAGAGAATAAGTGTCTTCGGAGTGTTCACCCATAAATGAGACAGCTATATTATGCCCACTCCCTTCCAAGACTCAGTAAACATCATGAAATGGGAAGCAAAAAGACTGTAAAAGCCAGAGATTAGGAAGAAACATGGCAAGACACTGTCTCTAGGCACAAGATTGCTGCTTTCGTAAACTACAGCAGCAATGGTTGCCTACACAAGATCAAGCTGATCGATAGCCCAGCATGAACTGGGGGGAGAAGGGAGCTCACAAGCCTCTACCTGTAGGAGGGGAGCTACTGCTAACTGATGACCACTGAGAAAGAAGAGTTTGTTTTCTTCCTGGCTACAGCTTCTGATAGGCCAGTCATGCCCCACACCCATTTATTTGTAAATGGGCAACACATAATGGATTCTATGGGTGGGTGGTAAAGAAAAGAGAAAATTTGAATGACTGTGGGAAGTAGACAAGAGGGATGTGATTAAAAAAAGGAGTGGGTGATGAATATGATCAAAATGAATCTAACACACATTTAAAATTATCAAATAATTCAAAAACTCATTGTTTGATTTTTTATTTTATACCTCTAAGGAAGGCAGACGCAGGCAGGTAACTGTGAGTTCGAGGCCAGCCTGGTTTTCAAAACAAGTCCAGGACAGCCGTGGCTACACAGAGAAAATATATATATATACATATATATTTATTTTTAATTTTTTAAATATATTAAATATTTCCAGTATTCAATGACACAGAATAAACATTATAATTCCAAAAAGAAAGAAAGCATGGCAAAAAAAGAAAAAATTATGCCTAAGCAAGACTAACGCCCATCAAGGAAAACAAACATGAAATTCTGCATCTCAGTGTTTGACATCTGGAATTCATAATGGAATTATCTTGGCCCTAATAGCCTTGGGTAGTCCTACCCTTCAGATTTGCTGCCCACAGCACACACGATCTCTTTCTTGGGGCAGCTCCATTCGGTGCCTGAAGATTTCTTTTTGAGATATTTCATATTTTTGGCATTTCTGACATCCTAGAATATCTTTCTCAACTTAGGTTTTACTCAGCAACTTCATAACCTTGTGGGGCCTCCTTTCGAGAAATCTGACTCTACCATATATTGCCTGATCTCAATGGCTTTCTGGAGACTCACTCACTCTTGTATTTCACATTTCCTCAAAACCAGTGCCATATGAATGACTCTGTCAAGTTTTGTTGCCAGCTTAAGATGCAGCTTGGCCCTTCTTTGGACCACAGTTGCAGCAGTATCAATATGCCTTCAAAGTTAACTCCAGGGAAATACTTCCATAAGTGCCATTTTGGAGCAGGTAATGCTTTGGTGGCATTCTTAATTCAGTCTGTCCTTTAATGAGGTGGTATTTCCATATGTCAGAGTTATCTGTTGATGGCATCTTCTTCTCAGACTCTCTATATAGATTTCTTATGGCCCCACATTTTTCATATATTTCCTGCTTCCCTACTGTGGATCTGACTAAGAGCAGTGAACAACAACCATACTACAATCTGGATGTAAAAGCTATCTTGAAATTTTCTTCAATAAACTACTTAGTCTGTTATCTTCTAATTTAGCAGGATTGAAATGTTTAGAACTTGGGAAGAGTATAGCCAGATTGTTGGCAACATGTACCATGAATAGCCTCTAGTCTAGATCTTAATAAAATTTTATTCCTCCTTTGAAGTCTCATGAACTCTGTTCCCATATCAATATTATTCTCAATATTACAATCTTCCAAAGTTCCACTAGAATGACCCATTAAGCTTGAGTTAAAATTTTTAGGATTTCTCTACTCCCAGGTCCAAACTCCCTACCTCACCCTACCAAAAAAAAAAAAAAAAAAAAAAAAAAACAGTGCCAAAAGCTTAAGAATCACATGGTTAGATGTATCAAAACCATGTCCCTATTTTTTGTACCAATTTTTTATTAGTTACTTTTCTTATTGCTGTAAAAAAAAAATGTCACAAAAACAAACTTACAACTTATGAAATCTGTGCTTCTTGTCCCTCATGGCAAGGAAAGCACAGTGGCAGAAATGCATTGTGTCTGCTTTTGTTACTTCTAGAGTTAAAACTCAGAGAGATGAATGTTACTATTCCATCCACTTTTTCTTTTTATTCAACCTGGGATCTCCTGGTGCAGGAAATGTTTCTACCTATATCCAGGGTAGATCTTCTCAATTTGTTAGACCTTCCTGGGAATATTCACACAAGTGTATCTAGAAGATAGTTTCCTATATAAGTCTAAACCTAGTCAGATTGACAATCAAGACTGAACCTCACAAGACTCCTCCATAATCAGAGGCTGGGATCTTATCTGGAAAAAATGGTCTTTGTGGGTGTAATTAAGAATCTCCAGGTGAAGTCACCTTGAATTATGTAAATGGTCCCCAAATCCAAGGATGAGTATTATTAACAGACATTTTTAGGAGGCAGGAAAGAACACACAGGCATGGGTAAAATCATGAGACAGCAGAAGCAGAGAGAGAGGGGAAGCTTCCATAATAAAGAATGTCTGGAACCACTGGAAGATAGAAGGGTAGACAGAGGTTTCCATCTAAGTCCTCATGGTGACATCTTGAATTCAGAATCCTGTCTTTTTTACAGCTGAGAGAGAACAAATCCCTATGGTTTGTTACTTTAAGTTTCCAGGTTTGAGCCATTGCATGCAGCAGCCCAAGGAAAGATCTTTCCTTGAAAGAACTAAAGAGGCCAGGGGACCTTGAATTGGATTTCTAGGAAAGGAAAAGACACTAAGATGTAAGGAGGTGAAAGGCTTTCATGACACACCTAGAATGCCCATTCATAATCATCATGTCAATCTGCCTAGCATACCCCATGGGTCCTGATCCTCCTTAATCTAAAATATTACCTCCTAACAGTGTCTATGGGACTAGTCTACTTAACTCTTCTGAATGATACCTATCAAGACTTATTATTCTATGTATTTGATTTCATGTTGTAGGATGCTGGCTCCCTTGAGACCATGCATGATCCTGTATACTGGATACTTCTGAATTTACTTCTTCAAACAGTGCTTGACAATTGACATCACCAGGATGAGCTTTGTGAGAGGAAGAAAACCAGGGATGTTCTGAGACAAATGTTCTACAAGGCCTTAAGAAGGATGCAACAAGCCCCCTCACTCAGCCCTTACCTGCACCAAATTCATTGTCTAAGCAAGCAAGCTGAAATGCAGGTGAAAATGCTAAGAAGTGGTAAAAAAGTCATGAGGAAGGGTCACGTAAAAATCCCAAGGGACCAGAGAGATGAAGGATATGTTCTCACTCCATTGGGAAAGCTAAGGAATCATAACCCAGAGAAAGACTGCTAAGAATCCCCAGAGGGACAAAGCTATACACTCTAGGTATGAAAGATGCACAGAAGCTTCATGGGAGGAATCTGCCCAGGCAGCCTCAGAGAACCAACATGCACCTGGTCCTGATTGTTCAGCTTCCAAAGCCACTTGCTTTGCATTCCTCTTGTATGACTTTCCAAATACCACAGTATCCTTGGTAATTACAGCTATTCATCCAATCAGGTGTGCTGCTAAGGAACTTCATGTACACAATTTAAAACCTCTTAGTCCTTTCCTAGAGTAAATAGAAATATTTTCTTTTTACAGGTGAGAAAAATTGTGGCTTTTAATGATAAAGCATCTTTAAAATTTAACAATGGGTCTACTGTTGGAAGATTGTGCTTGTTGTGCTTGTGTCAGGCCCAGAATGAATCATGTTTTGCAAAGAGTGGCATCTTTCCTAGAATAGTTCTCACATGAGACTCTTGCTTGACATGAGAACAGAAATGTGAAGCCTCTTGATCAGAGGTGCCTTACCCTGTTTTAAAGCTGAGAAACTAAGACACTGTTTGTCATCCTCAAAGAACTGCATCTAAGGAGCTTCCTAGCAAGGATAAAGAACATCCATGTTCAGATGAAAATCCTTGCTTGAGATGCCTTCTCATCAGAGTTGAATGGTAGAAACTAGGACACAATATACTTCAGTGCTGATACCCACTAAAAACTGCTCACTCTCTCTCTCTCCTCTCATTTCTGTGTCTCTCTCTGCCTTTCTGGATCTCTATTTCTCACTGTCTCTCTATGAACCGTATATCTATCTATCTATCTATCTATCTATCTATCTATCTATCTATCTATCTATTATCTATTTATCTATCATCTATATCTCCATCTCTTTCCTTCCCTCTCATCCTCTCTCTCATCTCTGTGTTCTCTCTGTTTCCCACCGCAGTGTCTCTCTGCCTCTCTCTGTGTCTGTCTCATCTTTGTGTATCGCTCTTTCTGTCTTTCTCTGTCTTTCTATTTGTCTCTCTCTGTGTCTTTCTCGGTCTCTCTTGATCTCTGTGCATCTCTTGGTCTCTCTGTATCTCTCTCTCTCTCTCCTGAAAGCAACAGACAGGGACACAGGACATCCATCTCTACAAGAGCCTTCTAAAGAAAGCCATGCTCCTTAGAAGGGTTGGCTGCATCTATCTTGTAGGACAATGTTCTATTTTATTGGGAGAGCTAACAGAAATAAACAGAAATTTCAAAACTTTTTTTATAAGCTGACATGCTGGCCTCTGGATATCCCTTCATTAAACTATTAAAAAAAATAAGACAGGACAGCATCTTCCAGAAACCAAATATCCACCTGTGTCAGAGATAGAATCAGGAGCCTATAGCCACATAGCAGATACAGCCTCACTTTGATTTTTTTCTTATACTTTTCTTAGTGTAGTCTTGGAAGTGAATGAATACCTCACCAGGGACCTCTCTGCCCCTTCTGCTGTGTTCTCACTCTTTCTTTCTATCTATCTTTCTGAGCATGCCCAGAACCTCCTTCATCTTCCCTCCAATCTTCCCTGGGTTCTCTGGGCTCCTTTTTCATTACAGGCTCTCACACAGTTTACTGCCCTGTCTGTGCTATGTCACCTCTAATGTCCCGGCAGAGTTACTGCTTACTGAGTAGGGTCTTTGGTTATATGTATTCCTAGAACTCTGTCCATTGCCTAGGAATACTTAAGTGTAAAAGGGCTTGCGTGATTATTTCATTAGAACTTAAGAAATTCATCACCAGTGTGAGCTTTATGAGCTGATTCTATTGGGCAGACAAAATGGCTCACTGGATAAGAGTGCTTGCCACCATGAAGACCTAAGTCTCATTCCTAGAATCTGCATGTTGGAAAGAGAAATAATCCCCACAAGTTGTCTTCTGACTTACAGACTTATACTATAATACATGCACACACTCTCATACCCACTCATCCACACACCTAGACAAACCCACCTATACACACACACACACACAAATAAATAAATAATAAATAAATGAAAGAAAGAAAGAAAATAGTTTAAAGGCTGCCTCTATTGTATAACCAGAACCTAAAAAAAAGTAAACAATTGGTGGGTAAGCAAATGCATGCATGAATGCCTGATTATACAAGTAAGTTAACTAATTGAACAAGCAATGACTTTATACAATGGTAATAGATAAGGAAGAATTTGTCCCTAGGGAATACCTGTGTATGTTTTAGGACATGTTTTTGTTTGGCACAACTAGGGTACCTGGTGGCACTCTTGGAACCTAGAGGTTGGGAGGCATGGTACTATTTTTAAAAAGTCTTTCACTTCATAGGCTAATCGTACCTGGCCCCAACAGTCTGTGAAACCCTTCGAAGGGCTGCTTCTCTCACTTGTGAATTGGCAGGGCTTTCTCTCCTGGAGGCCCTGCAGGGGAGTCTGTGCCATGTCTCTGTAGGCTTCTTGTGGTTGCCTTGCTCCTTGACACTCTCGCTCCAGTCCCTGCCCGTGTCTTCCCCAGGCTCTATGTGTTTCCTCTTTTCTTACTTGAATATCCACCACTATATTCAGGGCCCATTCTAATGTCCCCCATCTTATGTAATTATATCTAAAGGACCCTTTTCAAGTTTGCAATGGTAAACTGTCATAGATATTCAGGCTAGAGGGATAACACAGTTTTTAAAGACACAGATAACACAGATAAATGTCTAATTCTTATAGTGTAAAGTTAATCACATTCCTACCCCTGCCCTCACCTAGAAAAATCATTAAACAAACCTATCCTTTCCGCACCCCTCACATATATAAAATGTTCTGTCACACAGCCTGTTTGGCTCCTGAGCTATCCTGTGCACCACTTGCTCATCCAAGCACTTGATTGCCTGAACCTCCTTAAGCATCCTGAGAACCACACCCTCCCATCTACCTCTGGAGCCTCTTATCACATGGCTTACTACAGCATTTAACCTACATTCTAGGTGTCACTACTGGCCTCTACTCAAAATCAATCAGAGGAATAAACGCAATGCCCTGAACTCTCAGAGCTTTCCTGCCTGATCCGAAGGCCATCTCACCATCTCCAAAGACTTCTCTTCCTGAGGTTCAGATTTGTTGGTTTGCTTTGCTTCAGTGTCAGAAATTCCAATCTGTGTTCTCAGAATGCCAGAAACTGCCAACCTCCCTTTCTGTTCCCTTACTGTTTGCTTACACTTTTCTTTCCCTGGCTATGAGGTCTTTCATGGATAAGTTTATTTCATCTCTGTGTCCCCAACTCCAAAACCTGCCCCAGGGCACAGCACACTTGACCAATTTCTGTTGCTTGAACAAATGAATGCGTTCATAAGCTCCACAATGTAGTTTAGAAACATTGTTCTTGTTTATGCTGGAATTTCTCAGGTAGCATTACTATAAATATAACACAGCACAGCGGTTCTATTAGAAGTGATGAGAAAGTGCATCAAATTTTTCAAGAAGAAGAAGAAAGCAAACAGCAAAAAGCTTCCATAGGCCCATTAGTTCACAAGACTGGCTTAACAAACAGCACGGTTCTACTCAGTGAATTGCAAGAGACTTACATATTCTAACTGCTTTCAAGAACATCTAAAAAGGTAGACATGCAAAGCTTTTTTGTTTGTTTGTTTGTTTTGTTGTTTTCAAGACAGGGTATATCTGTGTAGTCTTGGCTGTTCTGGGCTTGCTTTGTAGACTACTCTGACCTCAAACTCACGGAGATCCACCTGCCTCTGCCTCCCCAAGTACTGGGATTACAGGCATGTGCCACTCTGCCCAATGTCATGCAAAACTTTTTAAATAAAGTCCATTGCTTATTTATCTTTATTGGTATTTACTTACTTATTTACGGTTTAGCGATACGACCTTTAAAACAGGTGTGTGTGTGTTTTTTTAAGTTGTATATTTGTTTTTGTTTAATCTTCAAGAATACCAGACACGGGGAAGAGTCAGAATGTCCTGAGAAAAAACACTGATGTTCTTCCAGATTCAGAGAAGCAGGCGAATCCCCAGTGCAGTAGAGAAACCATTACTGACCAGCTAGGCTACTTCCCTCCCTGGGTCCCAGTCTTGCACCCACCATGTACCTGCAACACACTTTCTTCTGGCGCTCTGTTGATCCCCTCACTCTCACTGGAGTTAGTACTTTCCTTGTTCCCTGTACTGAGTTGCAAATGAAAGTGGATGGCCTGGAGCTCCATGCACCTCATTAACCTCTGCATTATCTCAGGGAAATTATAGCAATTATCACACCGGGGCTCGGAATTGAAAAGCTACCACGTCTGTGCAGACGGTGATGGATGCTAGCAATTTAAGGAGAGGAGGGGCAGTTCCTTGGGTGACGAAGGAATCATTTGTTCAGCCACGAGAAGATCTTTCATGGAAGACAAAATGTACAGCTCTCTTCTTGGGGTAGGGGGTGAGGGACATTCTTCCGTAACAACTATATTTTGGAGTGAGATTTTTTTAAAAAAACTAGCATGTATTGATTAACCTTATTTTTCTTATTGTCTTAATAAAAATAAATAAATAAAACTACACAGAAAAATAAAACATAAGCACAAAAATGGTCCACTATCCTCCTTACCTGGTGATTCCTGTTAACCTTTAAAGCCAATCAAAATGAAAGCAGCACAGCACAGGTGGATTTGACAACTCAGAACTTAGGAAATGATCAAATTAAAGCAATGTTTTTCCCTGTCTTTTTCCAAGTTCCTTCTCTGGACATCCAACAGGCTGCTGTGGTTTCTTTAGAATTGCAGTATAAACAGATTTCTTGAAAGCACGGATGTTCAGCTCTAGGCAGGGGTTGCAAGTGTTCACTCTCAGGCTACAGAAACCCACCCAGAGAGTCTGTGGCTCAGCAGAAGTGATGTGCACACCTCACAGTTTCTCTGTGGTGCTGAACCTTAGCTTTCCTGCTGTGTAACTGGGCTTGTTAATAAGTTAGTCTTCTAGTCTTTCTTTGCCTTGTTTTTCCCCTTCTGTAAATTGGCTCTAATTACTGGAATTTAATAGCATTCAAAAATTAAAACATGTAAAAGACACTGAATATTAATAACCCAGCGTTTTGCTACTATCATGAATATACCTGCCTGAAAATGTACCTGTTATTTATGATTTCAATATTAACCAAAAGGATATATATTTTTCAGAATATAATTTTTTTCTAGAATGTGCTAAGTTAAAGTAATGGCTTTTCTGTTTTCACATGTTTCAACATAGAGTAGATATAGACAGTCTTTATGAATTGCTTAACACGAAATTGTGTTGCAGATTTGCATGCATTAGGAGTCACAGGAGGCCACCCTAGTTAGTTTTCCTCACAGGTAGTAGGTAGTCTGAGCAGCCAAGGGAAAAATAGCCTTCTCTCATAAGATATTTGTGAGCCAATTCATAGTTGGAAAATTAAAATGCATATGCATATTGCTGGGAAGGCTGCATGCATTTCTTAAGCCTTGTCTACCAGAAATCCTGATGGGACAGGGCAGGATGGTTCACACCTTCAATCCCAGCACTCAGGAGGCAGAGGTAAGCAGATCTCTGTGAGTTCAAGGCCAGCCTGTTCTATAGTATGAGTTCCAGGTGAGCCAGAGCTATACAGAGAAACCCTGTCTCAACAAAACAAAAACAAACAAACAAATACTGCTGGGACTTCAGGTAAGTGGTATTTCTCTCCATGAACTTTGTGGTGGTGATCTTGTTAACTTGCTTGGAGTGGAACATACCTAGGAGAGTCACAAAGCACCCTTCTGTATAGGTCAGTAATGACATTATTAGAGAGTATTAACTAAGGGAGGAGGGTCCCGTCATGACTTTGGATGGCATTGTCCTATAAGGAGATGGCCAAAGTAAAACAAAAAGAATAAAGTCTGCTAGGGCAGTAATGTATTCATATACTCTCTCTCTCTCTCTGTGCATGTGCACATAGTGTGTGTGTGTGTGTGTGTATGCATGTGCGCATACTCTCCTTTCCTGATGCCATTATATAATCATCCCTCACCACCACACTGGGCAGGAATCTCTGAAACAGTGAGCAAAATTAAGCCTTCTTCCCTTTCGTTGTTCTCAAGTTTTTTTTTTTTTTTTTTTTTTTTTTTTTTATCACAGTGACAATATCTGGCACAGACTTTGTCACCTACATTTTCTAAGGACCAATGATCTAGGAATGTGCATGCACTGAATTGTGTTGAGACTGACTATGAATTGTCCATTGAGAGCACAAATAACAAGATGAGGATCAAGTTCAAAGCCAGCATGTGCTACTCCAGGAACTTGGTCCTGCAGGGTGAAAGCCCCGAGAGCCAATGCCTGGCAGCACAGCCTGAGATCCTCAACAGCGCACTAACACGTGTAGATCAAACATGGACAAAAGCAGAGTCAGGGAGTTAGCCCTCAATAAATGCTTCCAGAGGAAACGAAAAGTTCAGGTTCACAAGTAGCAAAGTTCCAGATTCACACATCTAACACAAGGTCTGTTCTCTTTATAATCACCCAACTGGAATATAAATGTTGAAATAGCTTTCCATGGATCCTAGGCTTGCCTGTGAAAACTGCATCCTCAGTTCAAACTCCAGGTTTATGGAAGCAGAAATGTCATGGCCACAGTGGTCTACAAAGATTCTGTTCCTGGGTGGATGGCCAGGGGACATCCCATTAGTTACAACCCTGCCTGCCCAGCAAGTCAGCTTTGGCCCACTCAACTGACACAGGGAGACATGCAAAAGCCCACTTAGCTATCATGCTTGGATTTCACAAGCTTCTTGCTCAAATAGTAAAGAACAATGGGAAATGAATCTGAAGTATAAGAGAAGTTTGCCACTAGCTATTTCATGAGAGGCATCAATTTAAATATTAAAACTTAAATACTCCCAAGGGGTGCTTTGTCAAATAAGCATTGGGATGGTGATGGTTCACTGCTATGCTCAGCAAATGATCTCAGACAAAGTTCAGACTGGAAGTGCAATTGGGAAGGCTACTTGGTCCACTGCTGCAGAACAAAAGCATCGTTTATCTTCATGAAGTTATCTGGCGAATCTTCCAAAGTCCACATGCCCTCCAAAGAGATCTGGGGAAGAGCATCTTTAAGACATGTTGTTTAATCTGATCCATGATCAGTCTTCTAATTGATGCAGAAATCTTCCAGCCATAGTTACTTTTTTGCTTACTTCCTTGCTTACTTCCTCAGCTTTACTGCCTACTGTACCCCCTATCCATTATCCTTGCACAACCCATGCCTGTATTTCAAAATCTGTGTAAGAGATAGCTCAGAGATAGCTCAGCAGTTAAAAGTACTGAATGTTCTTCCAGGGGAGTCAGATCCAGTCAGACACCAGAACCCACATGGTGTCTCACAACCACCTGTAGCTCCAGTTCCTTGGGGTCCTCAGCTCTATTATCACCTCTCAAAGCATCAGGCACTCACAGGTGCACAGACATACAGGCATGGCAAAACATCAGTACTCACAAAATAAAAATAAATATTTAAGAGACAGGGGTTACTTGAGTCCCAGATTGGCCATTTTCTAGCTATATGACCAGGGAAATCGAGTTAGCCACTCTGAGCCCCCATTTCTGTTTCCATAAGACGTAAGAACATTGGAAGACTTAAATGTAAGCATTCACATAAAAGTGCAGCTCAGAGCCTCAGTCGTGGACATTTTTTTTTCAGTATCTTCAATGTCACAAGGCAGGGGGTGGTGTAGAGAGAACTCCCTTGATGTGTGGCTATTCTTCATTCCACGTTTAGGTCGGGTGACTTATAAGCTCATCACTTAACTATGAGTTTCATTGATGACCTGACATATGTGTTAATGGGAGTTGAGCAGAAAAAAATAAAGGGAGTGAATTAGTTAGGACTTTAAAAAATGATTTAGGCTACACCTAATTTGAGCTGGCTTAAGGAAGAATATGGTGTTCGCTCAGGAATGGTGATGTTTCCTTAAATAATGGGATGACAACTGCAATGGAGCCTAGGGAAGGGCCTGGAAACCAGGGCTAACAACATATGTAAGCCTCATAATTGACTGTCTCTGTTTTCCATCCTCTCCTCTTTTTTGTGCTTGATTCATTGCTTCTTCTGCGCCTCTTAGCAGCATTTCTCTGCTCTCAATCCCTACGGTGGAATACATGGCCCCACATTACCCATTGGAGAGCTAGCCAGAAACTCCACCATCCACACCTCGAGAGTAAAATCGGATTCTCGCAGCTGCAGTCTATATCTGCTCTAGCCAGTTCTGGCTGGTGAATAGAATCACCGAGGATCAAATACCTTTTAGAGACTCTTGTGTATCATCAATGTAAGGCAGAAGTTTACATTATTAGGACAAATTGATCCTCTGAGGAAGAAGGGAAAAAGAGAAGATATTTCTGAAGTAGTGAAAGGAAGCATTGCTTGGTTACCCTTCTCTGTGGGGTACTGCTGGTGGCTCAGAGGTGAATCTCTCACTTTGGAGAAGTAACAACTTATCTATTTTTATATGAGAAAGTTGAGCTGAATCAATGGTTCTCAACCTTGGCTTATTATTTGATTGACATGGGAAGCTTTTGGAAATGCTAAATATTCAGACAACATCTTCAGATCAAATAAATCTAAATCTCTAGCTATGGAATTCTGGTATTGATAATTTTTAAAGTTCTTTAGATTATCCCATTCTCCAGCTAAGGTTTAAAGCATTGGATATGATTTGGTGATTCTCAGATCAATCACCTAGTTTCACTGAATCTAGTTAAAGTGAGGGGTTTTTTGTTTGTTTGTTTGTTTGTTTTCAAAAAGGGGCATGGAATTCTGCCCTGGAAGCGAGCCTTTGGGTAGTAGCAGTGCTGTCTTGTAGACTATACTCTAACTATTCACTCACTGAATCCTCCCTCAGTCCTGCTGTACTTCAGAGACATCAGGAATGGACTATCATTTATCCACAACTTTTCATTTCCATTGCCAGAACTTGAACTAAACACCATGGCACCAAAGCTAATGAGCATCTTCTGAAAAGGAGTTAACCACGTGTTCTATATGGCATGAGAGAAGCTGCTAAAAACATTCTGTGCACAATACACTTTTTGAGTTGTGTTTGGAAATATGATTATTAAGGGTTTTATGTTTCATTATTGTTTGAATAAAAGAGTCTTTGCTGAAGAGGCAGCTGGCATCTCTGACAGGCAGAAAACTGGCTCAAGTGAGGGACTAGGGCAGCCTGACATGAAAAGAAATACTTTAAGATTTTTAACAATTTATTTTGAAATTCTAATATAATAACATCCTTTCTCCTCTTCCTTCCATTCTCTCCTATGCTTTTTCAAATCCATGACCTCTTCTCCTTTAATTATTATTATGTACATACATATGTATTTCTAAATACATATTTCTAAATACATCAATACAGCCACTTGGTCTCTATAATGTTTCCTGTATGTATATAATCTCAAAACCCCTTCCCTTTGCAACAGGCAGAGACCATTACAGAAAACCACACCTGATCACAATGCAAATAAGGAGAGAGTGTGGTGCACAGTACAAGGTGCTGTAGCCACAACACAATCCCTGCTGCTAAGGCTCGAGGATCATTGTGGAAACTGGAAACGAGGGTGAAAAAACTGCAAGAGCCAGAGGAACAACAAATCAGCTGTGACACTGTGTCCTCTAGAAATGTTAAAAGGTTACACCCATGAAGTCCCATCAACGTGGCTGTCTAAACAAGAGCAACAACGATGGAGAAGCTAACACGGAAGAGGAGAGAAGGTAAGCTCTAACATCTGGCTGTTAAGGATACGAAAGCCAAAGCACAATCTGCGATAAAGAAAATACCTTGGCCTGACACACAACTGACAACTTAGAAACAATAGCTGGGAAAAGGAAAGTAAATAGATGATATAGGTGACAGATAATAGGTAGATGATAAATAATAGATAGATAGAAGAGAGTATGGGCATATGGATGATGGACATATAGCTATTCCATAAAGGAGCCTTCTCATTGTCTAGTACATTTAATTGTTAATGAGCCAAACCTGTTCTGAGAGATCATGGGCTCACGTTAGAATATCAATGGAGTCCCAAATAACAAAATGAAGTTGTTTCAATGGTTTGTAACTATTCTACTTAATTGCTTTAATCTACCCTATTTCAGAGGCCAGGAAAGAATCCATAGTTAGGATGACTTGTTTAAATATTGTTGAGTAAAACATACACAAAAATAGAAAGGAAAACACAATTTTTAAAGATCGCCAGGTTTTCACAGAAAGGATAGTTCTAAAGTATCCACTATGTATTGGGCACTGAGATTATCAAAGTTATAACCCGGGAATTCTTAACATTATTAATATAACATTTCTATTGATGATTAGAAATTCAGTAATTTTGGTATAAAGTCACATTTTATACTTACTGAAACTTGGAATCTAGGAATCAGAATGTGATGTCGATCTCAGCGACAGCAGTAGTGATGGTACAAGTGAGGGTGGTGGTGTTGGCTAGAGTGGGTGTGATGAAGGCAGGTGTGGTGAGGGTGGGTGAGGTGAGGGTGCATATGGTAGATGATGGTGATGGTAAAGGGAGTGTGGTAAAGGTGGCTGTTTAAATAAATTTGTGTAATTAACAAATGTTTTAGTAAGTTCTAAATGTCTAAAGAAAGTACCTTAGGACTTGCTAGTTCAAGCTGCAGTGAGAAATCAGATGCTTAACTACCAAACATGGCTTCTTCTCCCTTTCACCATTCTGAGTGATGAGCCTGTTTCTAAAGTTTAGTCTCTGGTTGGCCATAGTAAAGCTATACCTTTATGTCTAAAAAGGGAAGACATTTTAAACAGCAACTTCTGAAGCAATCCCAATTCTTTATTTCTAGCCTGAATTCTTTCCTCCTGGCAAAGAAGGCTGACACAAGAGCTGGTCGTAAAAGGAAATGTTTCACCGGGCCTTGCAGATGCATTTCAGTGCCAAAGTTGCTTCTACCTTTCTAGCTGGCACATAAAAAGGGGATATTTAGATGACACTTCATGAAAGTGTGGTTGACTTAGGAAATCAGAGTTATCACTGCCCCCTAAGAAAACGCCATTCTTCCCAAACAGCTTCAGTTGCCATGGCCTTCCAGCAGCCCATCTGCTCACAATCCCAGCCAACTCCACACCACAGCTGGAGTGAGTCTATTCAGAAAGCAAATGCAACTCTTTCTCTCTCTCCAGAGAAAAGATTTCAACCTTTCTTCTACTTTCTGGTCACCGGCAGGAGTGTCAGGCACCTGAGCCGGATGACTTCTGTCACCAAGTTACTATTAATCACTCCAGCTTTGCTTCTCTTTTATCATTTCAGATTTCCATAATGTTCTCCAGCAAAGGCATATCCTGGGCATCTTCAATCCACCCTGAAAACCTGCTGGTGTTTCAAGACCCTGTGTTATATGGATATCTTCACCAGAATGGTGTCTCTGCTGTTTTCATCCTTCATGGCTTGTCTTCAAATACTTTCTAGACCATTCTTAATGTAGTGCAGGTGGGCATTTATATTACCTTCTAGGAGAATATGCCATGACATGTGTGTGCTTTAGAGAAACCCCACTAGCTATCACTACCATCATTCTCATCACTTTAAGACCCCCAATCACTGAATTACTAAATTACTGAACTACTAGGTTCCAGCTATGGTACTTATCAGTTTATGTAGCATAAACTCCCATGGCATCTATTGGAGATCATAGATTAAGTTCAATGAACAGGCAAATCAAAATCGCAACAACCCTCCAAACTTTATAGTAGAAGGAACATTCTAAACACAACAATCATTTATTGCTCAATGATTTGTAAAAATAAATCAATAACTATTCATTTACTTTTGGAAACATACTTTTAAAGAATCAGTTCTTGATTTACAAAGAAGTTGTAATAACCACGTTATTCCTATGTAATCTGGACCCTGTTAGTATCATGCTGTGTTGTATCATATGTTTCTAATTATTATTATCCAATCGACATAGCTACTTAACTAACTTGACCAAGTAAGGCAAAATAAATTTGAAAACATGTGTATACACATGTGCTTGTGTGATCTATGTATATACGTGTATCCATATAAACTTATATTATATCTGCATCAAGTTAAATGTACTATGCTCTCCAAATCTAATTCATTACAGCATGATTCACTGAACTTTCTTCAGTTGGTTATCTGTAAGTTTCTACTATAACAATAGGAAACCTGATTTATACCATCTGCCACATATTTTGCTTAACTGTTCAACTCCAGTATAAATATACAACAGTATTTTAATTTTAACCTGTAGACCTGTGCAAAAGAACCTTATCAATCCAATTATGTGAGATTTTTTTTTTTTGCTTTGTACTACAGACTGCTCATCTCCAATGCTGCATTTCTCGATACCTTTTCCTCTCGTCCTCTTCAGTTTCTTTATGCATTTATAATGAGGCTACATTTGTTTGCCACAGCCTGTCTGCCTTCCTGATGTGGGATTTTCCTGATTTCTAAGATGAACTTTAAGTACTTAGGTTAATGTTCACATTTTGTGAATCGGAGTTGTTGTATTCATTCATTTTCCTCATCTATTTCTCACTAGTTCATTATTTACTCCTACTTCACGTACATAAACAATAAACTGAATTAGCTTAAATTGATAAAATGACTCTCACTTTGGACTCAGATTTAATCAAAAAGATCAGCATCTAGAAAGGAAAGGAATACATGGCCACTTAGAGGATATTAGAATCCAATCGCTGCACTGAAAGTTGAAGTCAGTCTTGAGACTGCTGCAGCCATACTGATAAAAAGAAGCACATAGGGTGCCTTTCAGTCTCCAAGTATTCAGTTAGTGATAAGGGAACCAGAGGAAGGTATGTCTGGATTATGAGAGGTTGATACAGGCCTTCAGATGGAAGAACACGTTCAGATTTACTTCTTAACTCCAGAGAAACTCGCACTTTAAATTCCACACAGTTTCTCTGGAAATATCTTCCTGAGAGGCCCACACAAACACATGGAATAAGAGTATCGTATGCTGGCCTTTATCATGACCATCACTCTAAGAGACGAGAATTCATATTACATGTTTGCTCATAAAATACTCCTGCCTGTTTTTTCTCATTCTCATGACCACTTGGAACATATCGTGCTAGGTTTTCATTCATTCCCATTTTTCAGATCAGCAATCTGAGGTCCAGAGTGGACTTGACTTCCCCTTGACATGTATTAAAAATAAGGGACTAAATTCCCAGAGCCAGCTATCCACCTCCCTTGCTCATAATGACCATCACCATTTCCATCTCTTCATTACTTCAAGGCAGCACCCTACATACAGCTTATGGCAGGTGGCAATCTAAAGCTATGTATATGGGCTTTGCTATTTCTGATTCCTGTGTGAATCTATATTGAAGGACTTCAGATAAAATTATAGGCATTAAAATTCACCAAGGCTTTGATAGGCCCAGGTGATCTTTGTTGGCTAGGAAAGCAGATGTTTGATTTTGCTTTCCTAAGACTTTCTGAGATATCCATGTCTCCTTAGACCTAACACCATTTCTAAAACAAGCAGAACCTGAAAGGTGTATCAGTTACCTTTCCCTTTCTGTGATAAAACACCATGACGAAATGCAACTGATGATAGGAGATTCTTTTGGCTTCTGTTTCCAGATAGGTAAGAGTCCATCATGGTGGGAAGACAAGTGCAGCAGGCAGGCATGGTGGACAGAGCAGAAAGTGGGAGAGGGAGGAAAGCAGAAGTGGAGCAAGGTTTTAAACCCTCAAAGCCTGCTTGACTTTGCTGTACTCCTTCTAGTAAGGCTACACTTCTCCATCACCTCTGAAAACAGCATGACCAAGTGGGGACTAAATGTCCAGATGCCTGAGTCTGTGGACTCATTCAGACCACTACAAAACAAAAGGTATAAAACATCATAGCAGCATTCCTGCAGGTTCCTTAGTATTTATACATAATAGAGACTATTTGCTCTTATTTTACAAAGACTTCAAATGTCTGAATACCTGATATCACATAGTATGTTACAGACAGTACATAAGGAGAGATCCAGTTGTTACTGCAAAAATAAGCCATGAGGTTTCTAAGTAGGAAACCATCTGAGAATAGTTCAGAATCAAAGTATTGGTGTGCCTCAGTTTCCCTTGGCATTGTTAATCATTTAAGCACAGTGATGTAGTCTGTACTCATATATCTGTCAACAAGTTATTTTTTAATTCAAATTTATTTTGTTGTATATGTTTTTCTTCAAATAGTGACATTTTTGTTTTGTGTTTGTTTGATTTTAAATTGTATTTTATTCTAAGTAATTAAAATAAGTAAATACTTCAATATTTATCTCAGGAAAATCTTAGATGTATAGAGAGCAGGATAACCCAGTATAACTCATTAACTTAATAAACATTTCCTGTGTGTAAATTGTAGATCAGGAACTGGGGAGAGAGAAATAAACAGTATCGATCCCTGTCTTCAGGAAGCTCAACATCTAATTTAAGAATTCGTCTCTAGGGATCTGGATTGCTGAGGTTTTTTATGGCATGAAAGGCTAATAGTTAAATCCTTCCTTCTCTATGAGACTTTTGGGGCTCCTGGAGATAAGAAGCATTGAATTAAGCCTTAAAGTTTGAGAAGAAGCAACAGGATTCATATATTAAGGAAGGAAGGAATCCATATAAAGAAAATTGAGAGAGGGGATTCTTCTGACAGGAGCTGTGATTATCCATAGGCTAAATTGAACCAAGGTCTCACACAGAGAGAAACAGGAAACTAGAGACAACAAGCAGTGTCTCTTTCCCTTAGTTCCCTGGCGGGTCTGTAAAGTCCAGCTCGAAACTGGAGGGTAAGTAAGGAAAGCCACTTGTGTAGACAGTCAGGACCAGGCACAGAGAAGAAAGAAAAGGAAAGTACAAAGAAGAAAGTACAAAGAAAACAAATTATAACTATTATCATTATAATCATCACCACCTCCACCACCATCATCATCATATGGGTGGCAAACAGAGACCATCTCTCTGAGCTAACATTATTCATTTTAACAGAAAAACTGCATAGCTCTGTGCTGAAAGACAGTTTCCCAAGCAGTCCAATGATACCCTCCAGATAGCACAGAGTTACTGATTGCACTTGTCCTCGCCAAACCCTCTTCTGGACTCTGTTCTTTAATCATTGAAATTCTGTAATCATTTCAAGGCCTGTGATACCTTATCAGTTTTGAAAGGTGAACTTGACCATTACAAACTTTTTGTTTGCTAAAAATATAGCATAACTTTCAACTTGAAATATCTAGGGAGAGAATAATGCTTTCATAAAAAAATGAAATTAAAAGCACTGGGATAGTTTTAGAAACCTCTGTTTCTTATAAACTGGGTTGAGTGGACTCAAACAAGATGTGCATCTTGATAACACCTCATATTTTATTTTTGTGAAAAACAATGAAAACCTCTCAGGATCATAATTTTGAACATCTGAGTATACAAAGGAAAAGTCCATACTTGGGTTGCATAACCTGCAAGAAGACAATTACTTTGTCCTTATTCTTATTTGGTTATATTGTCTAATAAGGCATCTCAGTGGTCAATAGATCAAGCTGTGGTCAAAATACAGAGGCTTTTTTGTTGGACTTATTTTATCTATTTATAATTTATTTAGACGGGCTCTTATGTGACAGGCTGGTCTGAATCTTATAGTAGTATAGCTTAGTCTAGCATTGAACTCACAGCAATAATTCTGCCACAGGCTTGAAAGTGTTATAATCACATGAAAGATTTCTTGCATGCAGCTAACGCAACACTTTGAAACTTGGCTCTAAAATCTTACGTAGGTGATAATAAGCAAAAGTTTCAATCTTTCTGATCCCCAGTTAACCTGTATTCATGTGGAATCACTGAAATAGCCAGAGACTGTGGCTATATGACCACAGAAGTAAAGAATATTTCAGAGTAGTGGGGTGTGTTCCCCAGTCAGTCAGTAACTGAACAGCACTTACATGGCCTTGTGAGGCTCTGAGATTTATTATTAAGCTAAAAAAAAAAAATGCCAACACCCACGTCTACTTATGAGACAATAATCATAAACTTCTAGTTGCTGCCATTTTCAAACATTCCTACTGAGCTCTTTTTCCAAGCTTCAGAGCCCTTTCCTTTAGTCTTGTGAGTTTTTGATATGAGCTAATTAAAATTATGGTTCAGGAATCTGAGACTAGTACATTCACCATCTCTCCCACTAAATAGCTCATTGTTCCTGAGAGACATTTAAATTTCCTGGGCCTCATCAAACTAATCTGAATAATCTGAAGAAGGAATGGAGGGAGGAAAAGGGAGGAAGGAAGGAAAGAAGGAGGTGAGGAAGGGAGGAATGGAAGGAGAGAGAGTGGGATGGGGGAAGAGAGAAAGGGAGGGCAAGATAAAGGAAGACATTTATACCAGGCAGGAAAAGCATTGAAAGTTCTCATTTCCAAGATTCTGAATCCATCAATCATTCATTCCTTACTCAAACACACACACACACACACACACACACACACACACACACACCTTTCAGTTAACCATGCTCAGAAGAACACAGGCATACTAGCTACCTACTATGTGCATGGCATGAGATTTATAGGCAACAAATTCTGCATATTTCCAAAAACAGTGCTTCCCATAATCAGTCATTGAAAC
This sequence comes from Meriones unguiculatus, assembly GCF_030254825.1. Lineage (NCBI taxonomy): Eukaryota > Metazoa > Chordata > Mammalia > Rodentia > Muridae > Meriones > Meriones unguiculatus. The sequence goes on along the minus strand of NC_083358.1, from coordinate 24,374,646 downwards.
CAAGCACATGAATGCCTCCAAGTAAAATGGAAGTTCATACAGAATGTAAAATCCACCCTTGTTAGATCCTGAACTGGACCTAACAGTGTCCACATCCCATATGGAGTCACATTGCTGAGCTTTGACTCATGCTTAGTTTCCTAATGTGGGCTGGGAGGATTGGCTGAAAGAAGATCTACACCACAAAGAATGACACGTGTGTCCTCTTGGCTAAGATTTACCCTTTGTCCAGTTCTCAGTTAATGCGCATGGGAAGGGAGCAGCGGGAACCAGCACTGATCGCCCCTAAAAACAGCTGAGGGAACGTACTGCAGTTAAGATGGACAGAATGCTTCAGAAAACAGAAATAGAGTTGGTATATACATGTCAGCCTGATCTGGGAAGCCTGCTGATCCTTTTCATGGTCCCAGCTCTTAATTCTGAGGACAGTTAGCCTTAGATCCATCTATCAGTGCTTACGGCTCTTTACAGAAATGTGTCCTTGTGAGGGAGGGGGTTGGCCTTATTTTACCAGTAGAAAGCTATTATCTTCCAACAGCTGTTTATAGTTAACTGCAGCCCGTACTTAAAGCCTGAATGCCGGAGCCATATTTACTGCCTGTGGATTTGCAGTGAACAAAGTCAAGCTTAACTCTTTCCTCTCCTTGCATTTAATGGCCTATGGATGGGTGAGCTGAAAGGCAAGGCAAACAGAAAGGGCAGGTTAAACAGAGCGGGGGAGGCACTGGCAGGTGGGACTAGCAGTTTCTAGTCAGGGTCACTCTTGAGGGTCTAGTCTGGGTTAGCAATGAGTTGAACATTTTGCATTCATTGTTCTTGCTCATTTTGACCATCAGAATATTGGTATTGATATACATATGTCCATTTCACAGGATAGGAAAGGAAGTTCAACAATGAGTACCAGAACTAAGATAAATAAGAATCTTGCTGCAGAAGAAATGTGACTAACACCTAGATCATGCCCCAATGCACAACTGAGCCTGGACTGTGTCCCGTGGCCAACTCAGGCTACACATGAAGGTGACCAGTCCAGGTGGTACGGTAAGGCTGGAGAGAGGCAGTGATGACTCCAAACTTCTCACTCTCTCCAGGTGAAGACAGTTGACAAGAACACAAGGAAAGGCAGAGAGAAATGGAATTGACCTAAAGCTAAGTTTGTTCAAGAAGAGAACAGAGCTACCAAAATCCAACACACTTGTCACAGACCCATTGGAAAATTGGTTCGGAGCATGTTTTTGAAGAGTTGGCAGGATCAGAACAATAAGAGCCCCTCTCCAGGCCTAGATTTTGTTGTTCATAATGAGCACTATGGAAGCTGTAGTGGAAACAATATTTCTAAGGGGACAAGGAAGATGAGAAAAGGGAGGATACTCTGTGACAGACCAGGAACAGGAGACATACAGTGTTACTAGGTGTGGCCAGTTGGAAGTGAATGCAGAAGGCATGTCCAAGGAAGAAGTACAAAGGATATTTGGTTTGCTTGTCTCTAAAAAAATAAAATAAAAGAGAGGTTAAATTTGCCAGCAGGAAGTTGGATGGAGCTCCAGTTCAAACCACTAACTCAACCTCAAATGGCATACATTCCTGAGGTTTACAGTGCTAACCAGGGAATGGAGAGCAACAGCAAGACAAGCCAACTAACACTCCCTCAGTCCCCCCTTCTCCACTCCCCCTTCCCCTCCCCCTAGTCTCCTCTCTCTGTCTCTCCCTTTCTCTCAATTGCTCAGCATGTTTCGAACTTTTGTTTCCCTCTTTGACTCCAGCATCTTGCCCGATGACAAAGGAAGCCAAAGATTTTGAAACCCATTGTTGAACACAAAGAGAGGTGGAGTGAGAGTGGTGTGAGGAGGGGAAGTTGGCTGACTCCAAACTTTATTCTCTGTCTTGGTACCCAACAATTCACAGTGGGAGAGAGAGTGGCTTGCCAAAGGGCTCTGTGTGACTGAGCTAAACTAGAAGAATATGTAAAGTTCAAGATGAAAAGACAGCCCTCGCAGCTGAAAACAGAGCTGGGAGCTCACAGAGCTTGGGAAAAGAGCCTTCACAAAGAAAAGTGCTTATTTGCAAACTCATTTCTCTGCAGCTAATGCTCTGAGGACCTCTGGCAGGAGGAATTCCTGGACACAGGCCTTTGCATTGAGCTGTTAGTGATCTGCGGTTAATTGCCTCTCTCCAGGCTCCCCTCTGCAGCCAATCTGTGGGAAGGCCTGCAGAGGTCTGGGGGAGAGATTTTGCCATTTCAATTCCCCAAGTTCAACAAAGTTAAAGGCTTACAAGTGCAGAGCTGGGAAAATATCAGTTCTTCTCTGAATTCTTCTTTTGGCCAGAGGTATGAGAGATGGGTCAGGCAAGCAGCCAGGGACAACAGCCAGAAAGGTCAAGGAGATAGTCACCACGGCAGCCTGTGAGTGAGCAGACAGGCTATGGACAGCTCAGCTGTCATGTACTTGTAGGAGAGCTGGGCTGTCACTCTTCTGTGACAAAGCTTTGCCCTGGAGTTTTACTACGAGGAGACATAGATTTTCTTCTACTGGCCAAATGGCCTAAGGTCACCTCCAAAGATACTATCCTAGGCTTCCATCACTTGAAATAAAAGCAAAACAGAACAACATCTTTCCAAAACAGGAGGCATAAATGTCAGGAAGTTCTAGAGAAGCAGAAAAGAACACACAAGCATAGACACACATACACACACACTGCATACACACATAGACACAGAGAAGCACACATGGAGACACACAGAAAGACAAGCATGCACACACACACCGTATGACTTACATTTACAGTGGCACACATTCAGCTGTACTAGTCAAATACAGACGGATACTCTCTTCCACTGCTATACAGTGGCAAAAAGCCCCAGGCCCTAGTCAGCCATGCATCCAGGAGACTAATAATCACTGGACATTCTGCAGTGTCTGAGTAACTGCTAAGATTTAATATTCAATAGGTTGGCTGGAGAAAATGCAATCTTCTCTTATTATATTTTCCACTTATGGTGGATTTATTGGGCTTTAATCCCAGTGGACTTATATATTAAGGAGCATCAGTAGGTACAGACACATCACCTGTATGCATGCACACACGCGCACACATACACACACACAACAGCAAGGTTGAGAGACTGATTTGTTTTAGGGAATTGGCTCCTGAGACTGCAAGGACTGAAATTTATAGGCCAGGCCAGCAGATTCAGGTCAGAGTTGATGCTGCAGTCCCGAGTCCAAATTCCACAATGCAGCAGCCCGGAAACTCAAACAGCAGCATTCTTTATGTTCTGGGGCAGAATCCTTGCCTCACAGGAACCCTGTAACTTAATGTCTTCAAGTGAGCAAGTAGGTGAGGCCCACTGGCATGAGAGACACCACTTTCTTAAAAGCAATTTGAATATGAACTGTGGCGTCAAACACCCTCACAGCAAATTCTAATATCAGACTGAACATTTGGTCACTGCAGCTCAGCCGCATGAACATATAGAATTGACACTTGCATGGTATACTCCCAAATTTCCAAGGAAAGCCAGCAGTCTGTATGTGGAATATCTGTTGACAAAGGACTGAGGTCAACACAGGACAATGCATTCCTATAGAACTGCAAACCACCTCCAGAAAAACAAATTATTATCATGGTAGCAGGCATAAGAGTGCCTCCCTGAGTCAGTTCTCAGCACTCTGGCCCTCCATGCACCTGTGATACCAACCAGCACATACACCTGAGATCCATCTCCTCTAGAAGCTTAGCTGTCCTGTATCCTCTCAGACTCAAGCATCAGGCCACCCTGTGACCAGTGTCATACCCCAAGCAGGAAGGCAGTCCACCAAGAAGGACTTTACATTCTAGACCAAAGGCCTCCTCCTATTTTGTTTGAGCATTTGTTTGTTTGTTTGTTTGTCTCTCCTGACTATGGTTTAACTCAGTGAAATTTAGATGTACTACAGCCCTGAATCTAGCTTTCAGGAGGCCTTAGAGCCTGTGTCTATAACCTAGACGCAGACCCAAATTAAAGCTATAGAAAATTACAAATTATGAACTGAACAGCAGAAGCCAGGACGCCACCCCTAGATCAGGAACTCAGCACTGGCCCTGAATCATGAAACACTCACTGTAGTTCCTTCACGGTTAAAAAAAAAAAAAAAAAAAAAAAGGGTCATAAGACAACCCCTCCGGTTTGGGGACAAAAGTCTATTTTGAGGTTTTCCAGACCTCTAGTCAGTGTGTTCAGACCTCATTTCTCATTCTTGCCCAGGGAAGCTGTCATATTTATAAAGGCCCATGTGAAGGTCATGGTATAGGCTCCAGACCCTTATTAAATATATGTCCTAAAGCCACTGAAAATTCATATCCGTGAATGATTCAATAGGATGTCATCCTTTCCACAAAACTCCGTAAAATGTAACTAAAATTTTAAAGCATGGCGACTGCGTTAATTATTTTGCATAGCTACAACCAATGTGCTTGAGGAAACACCTGAAGAGGGGGACCTTTTCTCTTCACTGACAGTTTCAGAGGGTTCATCCCATGCTTGTTTGGAAAACAACCACCTTCTGGAATTTCCAGCCCCTCTCAAAATAGTCGCACCAGCTGAGGATGTTAGGTTTTAGAGCATAAGTTTGCAGTTGATATTTCATACTCAAATATGGATCCATTTCCTCTACCAGCTGAGCTGTCCTATGACCTTCCCAGACTCAGGCACCAGGCTACCCTGTGACCAGTGGCACACTCCCAAGTAGGAAGGCCCTGCACCAAGAAGGATTTTGCATCCTATCATAAAAATCATTCATAACACAAAGAGAATCGAAAAAAAATATTTGAAGTATGGTACTGGTAGATATTCTGGGGATACTCCCAAGTCCAGAAGCATGCTATTATGCTGTTGATACTATGATGTTTGGTTTACAGGCCTCATGAACCAGTGAAACCCCTTGAAAAGTACAGTCAATCAAAATACAATTTACCACTGTCTTTGGCAAAAAGAAGCCTTCCGACGACTTCTAAGGTGCATGGTCACTGGCTCAGACTCCCTTCATGATGGGTTTCTTCTTTATAGTACTCCTTTGCCATTATGGTGAATAAATTATTGCCTTAGTTACCTGATGACTTTCTTCTTGGTGGTGATGAATTGGGGAATGTCAAGCTTGAGTCTTGTGTACTGAACTTCTGGTAACTCCAAATGAGGATGGCTAGTGAACTTTCACTAAGTAAATAAACAAACACCAATAGTTAAAGTGCTAAATCTATCAAATATGATCTGACATGCATTTTCATTCATATGCCTATGTCCAGTTTGAGATATAGCAAATAGGAACCAAACATAAGTGGATTTTACCCCCATTTTCTTTTTCTGCTGCAGTAGTATCCATAGTGAGAAACTGTCCCCTGCTTTCTCTAAGGGAGGAATTTTTTGTTTTGATGAATTCCTAGAAAATGGATACCAATGTATATATGTTATCAATTACAAATCTTTTATCTTCCTTTCCTAAAAGTCTTCCTTCAGAGCTTGAAGAAAATTATTGTGTTTTTTTTTCCTATACTTACTTTTGTTCTTAGAAATTAAGGTGTCTGTACTAAATCTCTTTCCTGTCTCTTTCTGTCTCTGTATCTCTCTGTCATCTCTGTCTGTCTCTATGTCTCTATGTATGTGTCCTCTTTCTTTCCCCATCACTCTCTCAGTATCCTATAGCCTCTCTAGACTCCTATCATGATAAAAGTAATGGCCCAGCCTACCACTGAACAAGAATACAAACTAATGAAGAGTTCATTAGACAGGTCTTAGGTTGGTCCTGAAAACACATAGAGATCAAAACTGATATAGTCTCAGCTATCATGCCCTTGCACATGATTAAAGAAGGCATAAATTAAGCAAGTGGAATAAGAGTTACTAAAGAAGACTTATATAATCACTGTGGAACCACAACTAACAGAAATTTTGTCTAGAATGCCAAGAGAAGCCTCCTTGAGAATATGATATTTAGCATGAAAACTAACGGAATCAGTAGCTAAGTAAGGAGAGTTGCCTTAAGGATGATGTTTTGGCTATTCCACAAAATAAAAACAGAAGGTACATTACCAAACTCATTCTATGAAGCGACAGTCACACTGATACCTAAACCACACAAAGATCCAACAAAAAAAGAGAACTTCAGACCTATCTCTCTTATGAACATTGAGTCAAAAATACTCAATAAAATACTTGCAAACCAAATCCAAGAACACATCAAAGATATCATCCACCATGACAAAGTAGGCTTCATCCCAGGCATGCAAGGGTAGTTAAAACATACGGAAATCCAGCAATGTAATCCACCACATAAACAAACTGAAGGAGAAAAACCACATGATCATCTCCTTAGATGCTGAAAAAGCATTTGACAAAGTCTAAACACCCATTCATGTTTAAAGTCTTGGAGAGATCAGGGATACAAGGCACATATCTAAATATAGTAAAGGCAATATACAGCAAGCCTATAGCCAACATCAAACTCAATGGAGAGAAACTTAAATCAATCCCACTGAAATCAGGGACAAGACAAGGCTGCCTACTCTCTCCATACCTCTTCAACATAGTACTTGAAGTCCTAGCCAGAGCAATAAGACAACTAAAGGAGATCAAGGGGATACAAATCGGAAAGGAAGAGGTCAAAGTGTCACTATTCACAGATGATATGATAGTATATATGAGCGACCCCAAAAATTCAACCAGAGAACTCCTCCAGCTGATAAACACCTTCAGCAAAGTGGCAGGATACAAAATCAACTCAAAAAAATCAGAAGCCCTCCTGTATGCCAAAGACAAAAGGGCCAAGAAAGAAATTAGGGAAACAACACCCTTCACAATAGCCACTAATAACATAAAGTACCTTGGGGTGACACTAACCAAGCAAGTGAAAGACCTGTTTGAGAAAAACTTCAAGTCTCTGAAGAAAGAAATTGAAGAAGATATCAGAAGATGGAAAGATCTCCCATGCTCATGGATTGGTAGGATTAACATTGTGAAAATGGCCATCCTGCCAAAAGCAATCTACAGATTCAATGCAATTCCCATCAAAATACCAACTGAATTCTTTACAGACCTTGAAAAAAAGATTCTCAGCTTCATATGGAGAAACAAAAAACCCAGAAACTCTAAAACAATCCTGTACAACAACAGAGCATCTGGAGGCATCTCCATCCCCTATCTCAAGCTGTACTACAGAGCAATAGTAATAAAAACTGCATGGTATTGGCATAAAAACAGAAAGGAGGATCAATGGAACTGAATAGAAGACCCAGAAATAAACCCATACTACTATGAATACTTGATTTTTGACAAAGAAACCAAAACCATTCAATGGAAAAAAGACAGCATCTTCAACAAATGGTGCTTGTCCAACTGGATGTCTACATGCAGAAAAATGAAAATAGGTTCATATTTATCACCCTGCACAAAACTAAAGTCCAAGTGGATCAAAAACCTCGACATAAAACCAGATACTCTAAATCTGTCAGAAGAAAAAGTAGGGAACAGCCTAGAACTCATTGGCACAGGAGACAACTTCCTGAACAGAACACCAACAGCACAGGCTCTAAGAGCAACAATCAATAAATGGGACCTCATGAAACTGAAAAGCTTCTGTAAAGCAAAGGACACCGTCATCAAAACAAAATGATTGCCTACAGATTGGGAAAGAATCTTCACTAACCCTTTATCTGACAGAGGACTAATATCCAGTATATACAAAGAACTAAAGAAGCTGAAAAGCAGCAAACCAAGTAATCCAATTAAAAAAATGGGGAACAGAGCTAAACAGAGAATTCTTGACAGAGGAATACTGAATGGCAGAGAAACACTTAAAGAAATGCTCAACCTCATTAGCCATCAGGGAAATGCAAATTAAAACGACCCTGAGATTTCACCTCACACCCATCAGAATGGCCAAGATGAAAAACTCAAGTGACAACACATGCTGGAGAGGTTGTGGAGAAAGGGGAACCCTCCTCTACTGCTGGTGGAAATGTAAACTGGTACAACCACTTTGGAAATCTATCTGGCGCTTTCTCAGACAATTAGGAGTAGTGCTTCCTCAAGACCCAGCTATACCACTGCTAGGTATATACCCAAAATTAGCTCAAGTACACAAAAGGGATATTTGCTCAACCATGTTTATAGCAGCTTTATTTGTAATAGCCAGAACCTGGAAACAACCCAGATGTCCATCAACAGAGGAATGGATACAGAAATTGTGGTATTTGTACACAATGGAATACTACTCAGCAATCAAAAAAGAGGAAATCATGAAATTTGCAGGCAAATGGTGGGATCTAGAAAAGATCATTCTGAGTGAAATATCCTAGAAGGAGAAAGACAAACACGGTATATACTCACTTATATAGACCTATACGACATGATAAACATAATGAAATCTATACACCTAAAAAAGATAATCAAGAGAGCCGACATGGGGTAAGATTATCAATTCTCATTTAGAAAGACAGATGGGATGTGCATTGAACATATGACAGGAGTCTACTGAAGGCATCTAAAAGACTCTAACTAGAAGTGCTTTCAAAGCAGATACAAAGACTCATAACCACACCTTTGGCAGAGTATAGGGAATCATATGAAAGAAGGGGAGTTAGTATGATGGGGAAAGGATAGGAGCTCCACAAGGACCAAATATATCTGGGCACAGGGTCTTTTCTGAGGACCAAGAACCATGTATGGATATAACCTAGAACCTCTGCTCAGATGTAGCCTGTGTTAGCTCAGCAACCAATTGGTTTCCCATAGTAAGGGGAACAAGGACTATTTCTAACAGGAACTCAATGGCTGGCTCTTTGACCTCCCCACCCCCAAGGGAGGAGCAGTCCTGTTAGGCCACAGAGGAGGACTTTGCAGCCAGTCCTGAAGATACCTGATAAAACAGGATCAGAAGAATGGGGAGGAGGTCACCCCCTATCAGTGGACTTGGAAAGGGGCAGGGTGGAGATAAGGGAGGGAGGGTGGGAGTGGGAGGGAATGAGGGAGTGGGATACAGCTGGGATTCAGAGTTAATAAAATGTAACTGATAAGAAAAAAAATAAAAGTATAAAAAAAAAGGATGATGTTTTGGGGAGAAGGAAGAATGATAAAGATGACTCAGCATTCAAAAAGAACTTGTTGCATCCATGCAAAAGAAGCTTTACCACATAATATATACTAAATTCCCTGTTTCCTTGCCCCTTATTATTCCCTTGGCCTTAAATGCTGTTATTGGTCTTCTCATCCTGCCATATACCTGGTTCAATGTTTACTTGTATTCTGAACTTTTCCCAGCATCCCCTTTGATGGGAGTTTTCTTTCCCTTTATAACTCTCTACATAAACTTCTACCACAGTGCTCATATGGTTCTAGTTTGACAATGTTACTCTCTGCCTTTTGTATGATGGTAAACTCAGTGTACTTTATTTGCCAACACACAAGGCAGCAGTGCTGAGGGGAACTCAATGCTTTCCCTAGAGTGTATTGAATTAAACTATTTGATTTGCCTTCTTCAAAGTGACAAATATTCCAAGAGGCTTGGAGCCCCAAATCTCACCCAATTCACAATCATTTTCTTCTATATTTCTGACAACAAGGCTTTCTATCTAATTGTTGTTCTCAAGAAAGCCTACAGAGGGCAAAAAGGATGTAAGCTTTTGAGTGTGGAGCTATCTACAAAAGAACATATTGAGAAAAAGGTTTAACTTGTGCAAGAAGATTAATAGTCTAAGCTTAAAAGTCATTAAGAAAATGTAAGAGAAGGATGAAACTGGAATAAACAAAGCCATGTCTAATGAAACAGATTTTTATGTCAAAGGCAAATTCAAAGCAACAGACTGCCACTGGATTTATCAACATCTAGAAGTGTCCTGGATATGTTGCATGCGGAGACAGAACTGCCATGGAAAGTTCCAGCCACAGAAACTGGGTCAGCACTGAGGATCTGAGAAATTCTTGAGAGGATTGTTCTAAGTGCTGGGAGTCTGGGCTTAGTACCTGCATTTCTTGTGTGCTCCCCTCATTCAGCTTCTGTTCTTCAGCTATCCCTGATCACTGGGTCCCTTTAGTAGGCAGCTCAGTCTCCTTTTTACACTAGACACTGTGTTTTTTCTTCTAGAATCTAAAACACAAGTACTCATAGTATATGTAGGATGCAACAACCGCAAAATAACAATATATTATTTTAAAATTCTCTTTACCTTTTTGCACTGCCCTTTCGTTTTGTAAAATGAAAACCATATGCTGCCCCTGCTTAGGACATAGGATTAACATGAGCTCATGTATATGAAGAGTAACCTCAGAAGTAGAAGCATCATTATCACATTACAGTATGGATAGAAAGCATCAGTTCAGTTTTTACTCAGGTTCAAAGAAACCTGACTTCATTATATTCGTCCATTTATTTGATCATTTGCTCATTCTATCACCTGCAGATGTTCATTCCACTAACTATCATTAATAATAAATAGTACTTTCTACTTACCAGTAAACATGCTTTATAGAATTGCCATGGTGAGGATCCTTGATTGTAAGTCAAGGCACACAGTCTTTTGATTTGGAGCCTGTATGAGAAAGCACAGTTTGTTTGCTGTTTCCATACCACATAGGATGAAGAGATTTTCTTTTTCATTCAGCTATCCTGGGGCATCTTGTTGCATTTCAATGTTTACAACTCAGGAATGAGGCTGCCTGTTTTTTTATGGTACCCCCTGGAGCAACTCAGTAGGAGTTTGGGCTTTGAAAAAAAAGTGTATATTAAAATATAATATACAACATCCCAAACATGTCTTCCAAATTTCTAATATCCAATTGATTTTTTTCTTATGAAACAGTTGACAAGCATCCGGAAGTTTAATTTGATTTGTGTGGACATTATAATAGCCCTTGACTGTATAAGGCTAAACAGGGAAGCCCTGCCACAGACACTTGCTTTCCTGTAACCTATGGTAGAAAACAAAAGAAACTATCCGTGATACTCAGAGAAACAGGATATGTGCAAACTGATTGTAGAAATGCCTTACTCAGGGGAAGGTGCCCTTGATGCTGAGAGAAAACCTTCTTCAATAACCCAGAGGCACAATGGTGTCAAGTATACAGTGGACACTGGGAAAAGACAGTGCTCCGTTACCCATGTGCTTCACTTGAAAGCTTGCATTTATGCTTATAGGCATACTTTTTATCTCTTTTATTTGGCTTCCTTATACTTCTACCTCCCTTCTCCACCCCAATCTCTTCAAACACCCCAGCACCAGGAAGGAGAAAAGGAAGGTTAGTGGGGAAAAGGGATGTAGTTCTCTGTAACTACTTCCTGCTGGTTAGGGTTAGGCTCTTTGGGGCAAGTCCAATCTTCATTTCAGGATGTCTCCAACTTCTCATTAAATTGCAACAACAGCAACCAGGAGCATCAGAGGAAAGCAGCAGTAGTCTTCTTTCTCAGACACCCCCACCCCAATTCCTGTGTTGGCTCTGGCATTTATTGCCTCCCCAGAGTCCTCAGAATTAAACTATCTGCAGCTGGGAAAGATCATGCTCCTCAAAGAGCCCGCATGAGGCAAATAGTCTGCTGCTGTGGACAGTCTAAAGCAGCTCCATATCCCACACCTGGGATTAAAACAAAAACATGTTTATATAATATAACTGAGTTTTTAAGAAAACTAAAACTTCCGATACACAAAGTACAGTACTGGTGCTAGATACCATGGTGCAAGTCCTGTTTCTCTATCTTTCAATTCAAACTATGTGGTTTGGGGCAAGTTACATAGCCTTACTGCCTCAGCTTCTTCACTGACGAAATGTGAAATGCATTGCCATCCTGTTTCACTTTTGTGATACTCAGTGTATTCATATCTCAAAGGGCTCTTGGGAGACGTGACTGTTAGCAATCATGATCAGGATTATAATCATGACTGTCACTTTATGATGCTACTGCCATGTTAAGCCATTTCAAGAGGCAAATCATCACCAAAGCCTTAAGTTTTCATTCATAAATGGGGATATTAGCACTTACCTTGTGGGGAGATTATGAACTGAAATGACAAATGTACGGTGTGTGTCTAGAATAGGCATATTTGATTACTCGGCAAATACTAATGTTACTAAAAGTGATCCAAATTTCCTGTAGTCTAAGCTTTGACCTTGGCCCAAGTATGACAATAAATAAACTATCTAGATGTGGCAATACTGACAGAATCATCTCCAGCTTTGGCTAAAGCAAAGAACCCAAAGCAGAAGTCAATAAATGCATTATCTTCCCACATGAAAATGGCTACCTCTTCCTTGTGTATCAAAGACCACTACAGGAGCAAAATCCTACCTCATGACTGGTATCTTTTATAAATTGTTTAATCATAGTACTCTGATGTCTCTGAGCTTCCCATATCTATTGTTCCAAGCATTATTCTCTGCGGAGAAATGTCAATGACATTAGGAGGTAGAAGCAGTATGAAACTTAAGTGTCATGGAGAGATACAATGACCTTTTGATGACCATCTTGGGTACCCTTGATGTTAGTCAGTCTAGGAGGCTATTCCCAGCAAAAAGGATCTATCACCCAGCTTTTTTTCCCAGGTTCCATTAAAAATCTGACACCATTAATCTGCTCTACTTTACTTTTCATTATGTAGAAATGTGCTCTTGATCAAAAGTCCCAGTTATGTAGCTGCCTGATTCATCACCAGTGGCTGTGGGCCACACACCAGAAATTCATAAGCAGTGATATTATCCACCCCAAATAATTTCCAGGACTTGAAAAGCTCAGAACTATGTCTGTTATTGGGAATACACAGCCACACAAGATGCAATGTGCCAGTCACTCTAATGATTAATATAGGGGAATACCCCACAGTGTTAAACTAAGGGATGACTTGATAACTCCATTAAATATATTTGGAGCTCTGATTTTTTTGAGGTTACCACACACAGATCCTACATAGGAACTGAACATCCTTCAGTTTGTAGAAAAAGGAGACTTAAGATAGACAGAGTGACACCATTATACTTGACCAAAGACATAGAGACTCTGAAAAGAGACTGAGACTGCATTGCATATTTCTAAGTTCCTTGCCCTTTCCCCAGATCTAGGTTTACTTTAATACTCACTGAATATTGAACAAATGCTGAATACTTTACCTAGTGGTAGTCACTCCTGCTCCTTCTTCCTCTGACTACCTCATACAGAAGTACTTTGGACTATATAAAAGACTATAAAAATTCAGTGTCAATGAATTGTGGTTGCACCTGTTCTCTGAATTGGTTTGTTCTGTGCCTTTAGTTGATTGACTTATTTTTTGTCTTTATTTATTTGTTTATTTATTTATTTTCTTCTTTCTTCCTTCCATTTTTTTTCTTTTTGTTTGTTTGTCTGTTTGTTACAAGAAATATAGCTCAGGTACCTGAGAGATAGAAAGGGATACCATGGAATGTTTTTTTTATGAGCATTAATGATATTATTTTCAAGCTGTCACAACTATGTCCCTATTTTTTTCTTTTTTTAATTTTAATTATTATTTTTTCTTCATAGTTTATTCCTTATATATCTCGATTGAAGCCCCTTCCCTCAAATCCCCCCAGAACACCCTCCCTTCACTTCACCCATCCCTGTCTCCTAGTCCACTGAAAGGGGTAGTTCTCCACTATTGCCAACTGCACATAGCTTGTTAAGTCTCACCAGGACTGCATGTATGCTCTTCCTCTGTGGCCTGGCAAGGCTGCATCATCAGGGTGAGTGATCAAAGAGCAATCAACTGAGTTCATGATAGAGGCAGCCCTTGCTCCCCTCACTTAGAGATCCATATGGAGACTGCGCTGCCTATCGGCCACATCTGAGCAGGAGGTCTAGGTCCTCTCCATGCATGAGCCTCCATTGGTAAATCAATCTCTGCAGGATCCCCTGGGTTCAGATCATTTAGTTTGGATGGTTTCCTTATGGGGCTTCTGTCCCCTCCATATCCTTCTACTCCCACCCCTCTCTTCTTCCATAAGACTCCCTGTGCTCTGTCCAAAGTTTGGCCCTGAGTCTCAGCATCTGCTTCCATCCCTTATTGGGTGGATCCTTTCAGAGGACCCTTTACAGTAGGCTCCCATCCTGTTTCCTCTCTTCCACCACAGAATGGCTAAGATAAAAACTGAAGTGATAGCACATGCTGGAGAGGATATGGAAAAAGAGGAACCCTCCTCCATTGCTGGTGGGAATGCAAAATTGTACAACCACTTTGGAAATCAATCTGGCACTTTCTCAGAAAATTGGGAATAGCACTATCTCAAGATCTAGGTATACCACTCCTGGGCATATACCCAAAAGATGTCCCACCATTCATTAAGGACATTTACTCAACTATGTTCATAGCAGCTTTATTTGTAATAACCAGAATCTGGAAACAACTTAGATGTCCCGCAATAGAGAAATACAGAAATTGTGGTACATCTACACAATGGAATACTACTCAGCTATTAAAATCAAGGAAATCATGAAATTTGTAGGAAAATGGATGGGACTAGAAGAGATCATCTTGAGTGAGGTAACCCAGAAATAGAAAGACAAGCATGGTATACACTAACTTATAAGCAAGATATAGCAGTATAATGTAGGATAGCTATTAACAAACCTAAAGAAGCTAAGCACTATGCTCCTATGTTTAAAAAATAAGTTTAAAAAGGAAAAATGCTTAAAAAAATCTAGTAAATCCTTGTGGTGGCTAGTTTTATGTCAACTTGACAGAAGCTAGAGTCATCTGAGATGAGGGAGCCTCAATGAGAAAATGCCTCCATAAGATCAGGTATTAGACAAGCCTGTAAGGCATTTTTCTTCATTAGTGATTGATGTGGGAGGGCCCAGAAGGTGAGGCCATCACTGGGCTTTTGGTCCTGAGTTCTATAAGAAAGCAGGCTGAGCAGGCATGGAGAATCAAGCTGCCATCAGTCAGCATTCCTCTGCCTCAGCTCCTGCCTCCAGGTTCCTGCCCTGCTTGAGTTCCTGCCCTCAATGCTTTTGATGATGAATAGTGTATGGAACTATGAGTGAAATAAGCCCTTTTCCCCTGAATGAACAAAAAAAATTAAAAAAAAAAAAAAGGAAAGGCCATGACCAGGCTTGGGTTTTGGCACCAGATGAATGAAAAAGTAAATAAAAAGGAAAGGTCATGCTTGTTTCTACATATGGTAAGAGAAAGAGGGAGCATAGTCAGAGGCAGGAACATTTGAGAGTCCAGAGTGAACATGATCAGATTCTGTGGGCCACGTGAGGAAAGAGGGAAGGGAGAGAAGTGAGGAGAAGTGGATAATAGACCACGAGGCCAGAAGGGTAAAGAGTAGAAGAAAGTGGTGGACCAAAAGGCCAGGATTATATAGGGGAGAGCAGCTGCAGAAAGAGCAGCCCAGACTCCGGGCCGGAGAAGTTAGGGCAGGTGGGCTGGATATGCCAGACAAATGGGCTCTGCAACTGGTAGGGACAGAGTGTTGCTGGAAGAACCTGGCAGCCAGTGTCTGCTTTGATATGTTAAATAGGCACCTCAGCCATTCTCTGTCCCAGGTTTGAGACCTAACAGTCCCCAAGCTGTTTTTGGTCATAGTGTTTCATCACAACAGTACTAACCCAATGAAGACAATTACTAATAAACTGTATTATTTAGCATCTATTAATATGAATCCCTGCTAAACACGCCACAGGAAGAATGGTTATGTTTCTGCTTAAACACCTTCTGACAAGAGGAACTTGTTCCCCTTAGTCCTGTATTCCAAGCCCACACCCTTTAGGCTTTGGAGTTGATCTAACACAACGTGGGCTCAATTCTACATTTTTCCAATCTAAATGTGGGCTCAATTCTACAGTTTCCGAGCTCCAAAGTACTATTTCTACATTTGGTTCATAGCCACATAAAATAATTCAAACTTCTTCCAGAAGGATAAAAATCTCTGGATTTATTAGAAAGTAATTCTACTGTGATCAACTCTTCTGTTTTCTAGGCTAAAATAATAATAGGTTCTCGTTTGTTTCTTCTATGATTTAACTTGAGTGTTACTTCCAAACTTTTCATTTAAAATTGAGTGTCCTCCATATCTTGGCTTCATGGGGAAGAAACTGTGGAAGGCAAATCCAGCTGCTTTTCTGCCTGATGATTGAGCAAAAAAAAAAAAAAAAAAAAAAAAAAATCGGACCCCAGCAGTAAACAGAAACCCAGATACATGAACCCCAGATCCAAGGGATGCGGTGGTTCTGCTGTGTTTGCAGTAAAGAAATAGACAGATTTTTAAAAATTAATTATTCACTTTACATCCCAATCGCAGCCTCCTCCCTCCTTTCCTCCTACTCCCACACTCTTTCCTTCTTCCCACACCCCTACCCTTTTTCCTCAGAAAAAGGGAGTCCCCAACCTCCTGTCCACCCACCCCTGTTCATCAAGTCACATCAGAACTGAGCACATCCTCTATCCTTCTAGCCTGGTAAGGCAGCCCCAGTGATCGAAAAGCAGGCAACAGAGTCCATGTCAGAGACAGTCCCTGCTCCCCTTACTAGGGAACCCACATGAAGCCTGAACAGCAGCTCATCTGCTACATCTGTACAGGTCCTAGGTCCAGTCTAGGCATGATCTTTGGTTGGTGATTCAGTCTCCACAACTCCCTCTGGGCTCTGGCTAGTTGGCACTGTAGTCCTTCTTGTGGAACTCCTGTCCCCTTCAGGTCCTTCTATCCTCCCCCCTACCGGAGTCTTGTGGAATAAACAGTTTTGAAAGTGGAACTCCTACCCAGTCCCTTCACTTCTTGCTTCCACCCCAAAAGTGACCAATACTTGGAATCTGATATTCAAAATGTCTGCACAGGTTTTTCTAATTGAAATAGATACTTTCACAATTAACATTGTAGCATTGTTGCAATCAATAAATATTTAAAGGAATGCCTCCACGCCATGCATTTGCTTCACACCTTTTCACATTCCATTATGTGTCTGTAATATGTATCTGCTTATGTCCACTACCTCATTTTAGTTTTGAATAGCAGCCCACTGTGTGAGTTAACCATTGCTTACTTACTCATTATACAAAAGACTTACAAGTGGGTTAGATTGCTAAAGATGTCTGCAATTACAATTTTACAAGTGTGCGTGTGTATGTGTGTCTAAATGTGTGTTTGTGTGGGTACACATATATACACATGCACACAGATGAGTAAAAATCAATATCTATAGACACTCCTTGTGTGGATACTCACGTACGTTTCTTTATTTGCATATATGCATGATTTTCACATAAAACTGTAGGTAGAATGGGCTGATAAAGACTATTCTAGCTGAAGCATTGTTGGACACTGGCTAATAGTTCCCCCATGTCACTTCGCCTACACTGTCGGTATCTATTTCACCTCAGATTAGAAATGAAAAGATTTTATTTTTTACAGTCTCCAAGCATAATACTTTAAAATTACAAATAGTTACCAAAAACAAGTGAAAATCAAAGTTGCTTGAAAGTAACAAAGCACACCCTCAAATAACTGGGAAATAAACGTTAAATGCAGTGAAGAAGCCAACTATTGCCTATTGAATTCTATGAAAGTCTACTGAAAACTGAATTCAAGGCACATCCCACAAAACAAATTCACAGATCAACAATGCTTTCAGTTCACATGAGTGAAGCCCTGCAAAACAATTAATCCTTTCGTAATTAAAATATGAGAAAAAATTGAGAAATGCAGTACTCACCTGTTGCAACATAGGTCAAAGAGAAAGAGGAATTAATGATGTCTAGAATTACTAAAAGTTTAAAGCAATAATGATAATGGAATCCAAAATGTTTCCTTGGAAAAACAAAAAGACAAATAAGGAAATTAGTTATGGAAAGAAAAAAAGAGAATGAATTGCTAGATAGGGGACCTACTACAAGCAAAAAAGACATTAAAGAAAATAATACATACAACTTAATGAAATTAAAACTTTGTGGAAGTTTATTATTTCCTAAAGAAAAGTAAATGAACAAAATTAGCATAATAATAGAAAATTATATTATTTATTGTTGCATTACCATAATTGCTATTATGCAATATAAAATATTTAAAAGGTGCAATTAAGAGACTAGAAGTGTTACTTAGTCATATTTGATCATCACACATCACATGCATATATTAGTGATCAGATTGTGTGCCATAAATACGTACATTAATATATCAGTCATGTTTTCAGCAATTAAAAAAAATGACAAGCTAGAAATCAGGTCACATGATTGTAATCCTAGCACTCAGGAGTCTGATACAGGAGAATCCTGATTTGGGAGCTACCCAAAGCTAAATAGTGATACCTTGTCTTAAGGAAAAGCAAGTGAAAATAAAACAATAAATAAAAATATTTGGAAAAGACCTCAAAATTAAAATAAAAAAAATTCAAACCTAGCTATCAGCTACATTCACAAATGAGTAACTCAAATGTTATGAAAGTTATTTCAGATCTTAGGAGAAAAATCCAAACAAGATACACAAATGGGCAACAACCACAAGAAAAAGATGTTCAACAGTATCAGCCATTGGGAAATGCAAATCAAACTACAATTAGATCCCATTTTGTATCCAGAAAGATGATTTAATTTTAAAAAGAAAGTAAATAACAAATGTTGGCAAAGATGTAGAGAAATTAGAAGCCTTACGCAAGGAGGGTGGGAATGCAAAACAATGCAGCCATTTTATAACAGTTTGCCAACTCCTCAAAGTGAAATTACCATATGATCCAACATTTCCACTTCTAGGTATGTACTTAAGAGAAATGAAAACAGATGTAAACACAAGAATGTGTGTGCAAATGTTTAAAGCAGCATTATTCCAAGTGGCCCAAAAGCCGAGACAACCCAAATGGTCAACAGAAAGTGCATGGACAAGGAAAGGAAGGAATCCTCTTCAGATGCAAATAAGTGATAAAGTATAAATTTCTGATCCATGTTACAACCTGAAGACAACCTGAAAACATGATGCAAAACGTAAAGTCTGTGTGTGTGATTCTGTTTGGAGAAGGAGGTTCAGAATAACTGATGTACAGACTGAAAGTCTGTCAATGGTTAGGTAAACGGAGGTTACTTTTGGGAGTGGCAAGTATTTATGAAAATCAAATGATGGTGAGGGTAGCAGGATCCTATGAATACTCTGAAGCTATTGCATTGTGTACTTGTGTGAATAAAGTGTCTGCTATGTAAATTATACATAAACAAAGCCATTAAACTCCTGAAAGAATGGGCTGACACTCTAAGGAGAAGCCAGATGGACCCACACTTAGGTGCTGGTATTTTGAAAACATCTTTTTATACCTTTGAGGCTTCAGGCTCATTTTTTGCTTTCAATATTCATTAAAAAAAACCTAATAAATAGAGAATTAAGCCTTTTATTCTTTCATAGAAAATAAACTGTGAAAATTGCTGTTCTGCTGTAGAATACACGGAAATATCTCATTGTAAATGGTATGTCGGTGTCCAAATTGATAGAACCAGCTTAAAAAGTATGTTTTGGGATTTTAGAAACAATGAAATGTACAATGTAAAAATGTATATACAACATGTATGATCTTGTTCCAAACTAAGAAAATTAATTGTAAAATGATTTAATAGAATCTGAAAGTATATGCATTACACAGATATCTAGATATACACACATCTATGAATACAATTTCCATCATGAAATGTGCTCATTGAAAAAAAAAATGAATCTAACTCAATGACTTCTCACACAGGTCTCAACAGCCTAACGAGCTTATTTCCTTTCTTTCAGCTTGGAAACAAAGCTGAGTGTGGTGGCACACATCTTTGATCCCAGCACTCAGGAGCCACAGCCAAGCAGATCACTTTGAGGTCCAGGCCAGCCTGGTCAACAAAGTGAGTGCAGGACAGCCAAAGTTACCAGAGAAACTTCGTCTCGGAAAACAAAAACAAAATCAATCTGGAAACAAATTCTGGCCCATAGTTATCCCATTTTGTGTAAATTTTTAGTAGAAGTGTTTTGCAAAGCTAGTTTATAATTAAGTATAACTAATAACTGAAAAAGAAAAAGATACACAGTAGCACTGATGTATGAATGAGACACTTCTGGAGTCCACCACCATATGTGTCAAGTATCTGAAGTGTTTGTAGGGTAACTTAGTGGACGGTGTTTTCTGAGTACTTTAAATGACCACCTAACCATTCCTCCAAGTTGTACTGGATCTCTTCAAAAGACCACTGTGTCTTTCTTGCTTCCTGTTAGCCACACTGTTTGCCCTCAATGTGTCCTGTTGCTTATCTCAGTTTCTAAGGTCAAAGTCCTGATGTACAGCCATTGTGCTGGCCTCTTGGTACACATTTTGCTGTGAGACTTCAGATCCCACAGGTTTCTATTATTATGTGTTATGGCAGAAACTGTCAGTGAAACTTACGTTATCCCTTGGAAAACTAATCAATCTGGTACATTTCTGTCTCTCAGAGTTTATGACTGAGACTACATGGTTCCATCTGAGTATATTTAAGTCTTTACATGTCTCCTAACCCTCCTGCCTGATGCTGTCTCAATGTGACAGAGGTAACAAGGCTTGCAGTTAGCACCGAGTACATATTGGTGCTTCTTACAGGTTTATTTTCCGTCTTCATCCTCTCCCATATGACTTTAGGCTTAGAATTTCAGAATCTTATAAAAAAAATCTATTAACAAACCAGAGACAAATTTGAGCATTTCTCTTTTGTACCAGAGGTTTACTCAGCCTAGATAAAAACGGTGGTCAGGTCAGGATGCTGCCTCTCTGTTATGCACACAGATGTCCCAGACTAGATGGGTCAAGACTTCCCAGAACCTTTGTACTTGCCAACTTCCATGAGTAATTCTGACACATGGTAAGTTTGAAACCCTTCCACTTAGCTCCTTCATGGATTAGTCTAGAATGTCAATAATTTCCCCCAAATCCCAATTTCCCAATGGCTGTAATGATATTCAAGTTTAATATTTCCACTCTGATGATGAAGTATATACTTAAGGTCCTTTCTCCAAGCCCTGTTTATTATCTTGTTTAAAAGATCAGACATACCAGAAAAGCCAAGAGAAAAACCAAAAAACAAACAAGAAACACCACAGACACCACAGTGTCTGTGTCATCACTTGAGTTTCCAAAAGCAGTTTTTACTAGAACTTATTTAAACATATGCAGAGGGACCCTCCATCTCCTTGCTAGGACTTCCTATAGCTGAGATGCAGACTTGACTCAGACTTCCCAAAGCTATCCTGCTAGGCTTTCCAATTTGACTTTCCAAACATAGCCAGGTTTACCCCAAGACCACCAAGACTTGGCAGGAGTTTGCCATTTCACTCCTGAGAACAAGGACCCCAAACATGGGAAGTGTGACATTGCTCTACTTGCTTTATTCAGTATTGATACCTGAAGTACACCTGAGAAAAATAAGACAAGTCAAAAGAATACTCATTGAGAGAATAAGGGACACACAATGCCTGCAAAAGAGACAGCGCTTTGAAAGCACCACTCATAGAAGAAAACCGGAAGAGATGATTTCAAGAAAGAAAATCTAACTGAACTAAAAGTGTGGAAGCCTTAAAATACCCCCTGTAAGGTAGAGTTCCATTCTCACTGGTATGACAAACATTTTCCCCACAGAGGAAATTTAACACATTATATAAATACCCCAATCCGCAAATGCTCTGGTAGTAATAATTAGTTTTCTCCCCTTTCATCTCCTTTGTTGCTGCCCACACATATTTCCTATTTCAAGCTTTGGTGTAACAAATGCATCTTTCGAAGTGGAAGCCCATGCCTTGTTTGCACAAACACGGGTCTCTTTATCGCCACGTGCAGTCTCTCTAGTTCACAGAGCTGAACAATGCAGCATTCTCTTCTCTCCCAGAGCTCTGACAGAATTCATTTAATTTCCATGTAAAATGTAATCTGCAGGTAATAATAGGTCACTCGCAGCAATTTCATTCAGGCTGCCAGATCACCCGTCACTGTGCTAATTATGGGATAGTGTGATGCATAGCCAAGGCGTGCACTTAGAATTAGGTTGGGCATTTTGTTTTGATGATGCTATGAAGAACTCAACAGAAAGTGTCAGCAAATACCATAGGCATTACCCTTCTCTTCCAAAAAGGACTGAGAAACCAAAGCAGATCTTCTTGTGTATTAGACATCTTCGGCTTCAGGATTCTTGATGTCACCTACAACTTCTACAGGCTTCAGATATTTTTCTGGCCATGGGTATGTGCTTAAATACTCTGATGCCCCAACACAACAGCTTTGTGGTTTCTTGGAGAGAAGCTAAGATCAGCTATATGATTGCAAGGGCATGTGGCAATCACTCACTGAATGGCTATCCCAAACCTTTCATACCTCCTTTTAAGCATCAGAGAAAAGTGAAGTACTTTTTTGTGTAGCTTTCATTTAAGTAGAAACTTAAATTGGCCATGATGCTCTGTGTGTGTTTGTGTGTGAGTGCATGCTTACACATGTGTGTTTAGGAGTTTCCAAACTCAGGAAATATCATAGAATGTGGTAACATAAAGATGGACCCAAAAGATGACAGCCCAAATGACTCATTTAAATAATTTCATTGTATCTTATTTTTCGTATAAAGGAAACTCAGGATGTTTTGTTATGAGTTTAATATGAAATGTCTTCCCTAGGGCTGTGTGTTAAAGGTTTGGTTCCCCAGCTGGTAATGTTATTTTTGGAACTGTTGGAAACTTTAGTAAGTCAGGTCTAGCTAGAGGCAGTAAGTTCCCCAGAGGCATGTCCTCTGTGGGCTGTGTCTTGCAACTCCTTTCTGTCTGTCATGTGATAAGCAGCTTCCTCTACCATATGGTCTCATGGCCATGCTACTGTCTCATCCCAGGCCAGAGCAATCTGTCCAGCTGACCTTGAACTCAAACCATGAAACTGAGACAAAACAACTCTCCCTCCTTTGAGCTGTGCTTCTAGGGCATTCATCACTGTGACAAAACATCTGATTAACATGTTTAGAAAACAGAGACAACATGTTTACCATGCTTACAGAAAACAGAAACAAACCCTTTCTCCAGAAAGACCAGTTCAAGTGTTGATGGTGAAGTCAGAGCAAAAGAAAATTATTCTTCCTCAGAAGGAAGTCATTTGACATGTGGAGGGTGTGATTACAAGGAGGTATAAAGAGGAGGAAATGCCTGAGGAGAGTGGGAGCCTCAGAGCTGCCTGCATCAGGTCCAATGCTGAGGAAGTCCCACCCACTTTCTGTTGTATAATGGAATGTGCAATAGGGGTTGTATAATGGAGGGTGTTTAATAGGTGGGTGTATGATAGAGGGGTGCTCAGGTGCTCCAATTCCTCCACAGGGGGGAAAGAAAAAGTAGGATGCTGACTCAGCATATGCATAGTTTGGACTGCTTCATGGATCCTGGTAGGATTTTCAGGTTTGGGAAAAAGAATCATCAAACTCATTCTCTGATTACCTGATGTTTTAGTTTGGATATGAGAAGATAGATAACGTGTGGGCATCAACTGAGACTGACAGAAATATAGAGAACGTCAAAGCACTGGGAGAAGAAACAAGAGTGAAATGGCTGCATAGGGATAAAGAAGCAGAGGAACAGGGACAGTAGAGAGGCATGCAGAGGAGACAACTGATGATCAAGGGAGCATGGAGGGAGGAGAAAGAAGAAAGACACAGACAGGAAAAGTAAGGAACAGAGAAACAGAGTGAGGAATGACACAGAAGGAGAGGATGGTGGAGGAAAATAGAGGGCAAAGAGGAACAGATGGCTTTGGGGAAACTAGAAGGAGACAGACAGAAAAAGACAAGAGTTGGGTCAGACTGAGCCTGAGATTGTGCTTGGGAGGTAGAATATCTCTCTGTGTGTGTGTGTGTGTGTGTGTGTGGTGTGTACAAATACATAGAAGACCCTGCCCAAAGGCAATGTGTACACACACAACTACTATGGAAATAAAAATGGAAGTTAGAGAAGAAGCTATTCACACACCAAGGGATGGCAGAAGGCTTCCTGGACATATAAGACCTATGACTGCAAAGACAAACACTTCATCTTTTAAGTTAGAAGTCTGTAATATTTCTGGGGTGCTACACTGATGGCTCTGATGGCAAAATGCTCACTGAAAAAGCATGAGAGTCTCAGTCTGGATCCCCCAAACTCACATAGAATCAGGGCCTAGCAAGGACTGCCTTGCTATAACTGCAGTGCAAGCAGGGCAGGCAGAGACAGGTGGATCTGAGGGGTTCACTGCTTGGCCATGCTAGTCAACACAGTAAGCTCCTGATCTCAGCGAGAGAGTCTTTCTCAAAAATAACATTAGTAGGAAGTGAGATTTCTTCCTAGATTGCTCTGTCTTGCTGTGACAAACAGCATAACCAAAAGGCAGTTTGGGGAAGAAAGGGTTTGAGCACAGCCCATCATTGATAGAAGACAAGACAGGAACTCAAGGCAGGAACATGGAGGCAGGAACTGAAGCAGAGACCATGGAAGAACACTGCCTGCAAGCTCACGTGTTCACACGCCAATCTAATGTAGGCAATTCTTCAGTCAAGATTGCTGCAAGCTTACATGTTCACGAGCCAATCTAATGAAGGCAATTCCTCAGTCAAGATTCCTCTTCCCTGGTGACTCTAGCTGGTGTCAAGGTGGCAAAAACCAATCAACACAATACTCTAAATCAACACTTGGGTTTGTGTACTGGCATACATATGTATATAAACACACACATACAAATATACACATGGGGGCAGGGAGAGGAAGGTTGTCTGTATTAGTATTTCAAGATAGGATGGCTGGCCTCAAATTGATGTTTTAAGACCAAAAATCAAATTTAATAAGCTGAAGAACACCACGTCTTTCATAGGTACTATAGGACAAGCCGAGTTGAATGTTATTTTATCCCATATTCGCCTGGATCCTCACAACAAGCTCATATGATGCATTTTCCTATGTTCACAAAGAGAGAAGTGCTCAGATTCCAGTCATTGTTTCCTGAAGCACACTGCTAGCAAGCAGCCCAGCTGGATTTTTAATGCACAGCTGTACACATCCCAAGCCTCGGCTTCCATGGATAGGCTGTTCTGTTTCGCACTGTTCGTTGCCTGCATTTCTGAAGATGCTCATTTGCCATGCTGTCTCACTTCCTGGTGACAGGCAGCCCATTGCAGCCATGCCTGTGACCAGCAAGCAAGCACCACAGAAACTGCTTGCTAAAAGCAGAGAGCAGAGGTCTATGGAACTTGCTGATATCCAGCATTGGACAGAGATCTTTGAAAGGGTGTTTGGATCCTGTGATGCATAATATTGATTATCAACTTGATGGGAATTAGAGTCGCCATGGAAACAAACCTCTGAGGATGCCGGTGAGGGAGTTTCTAGATTAGGTTAATTCTGAATTAGGTAGGTTCTAATGTAGGTGGCACCATTTGTAGTGCGGGGGGTCGCTAAACTTTAATGAACAGGAGAGTTGGAGCAGAGTGGAGCATTCATCTCTCTATCTCTCCCCCCACCCCCACTCTCTGCCACCTGACTACACACACAACACCACCAGGTTACCAGGTATCTTCTGCCTCAACCACCATGCCTTCCTTGCCAAGATGAACTCTACTCCCTCAAACTAAACACCAAAACAAGCTCTCCCCCCTGAAGTTGCTTTGGTAATGGCAGCCGCAAACATAACTGGTGTGGAATCTCCCTTTAGGGTCAGATCTGGAAACTGGCATTCTTTCTGCCTGAGATGCATGTCCTTCCCCGAAGCTGAGACCTCCTGGAACTGCCAGCCTTGGAATAAAAGACCTCAGATCCCCAGGATGTACCAAGCTTCCCCAGTATCAACATGTCTGGGGACACATCTGCTTGATTGTCTCTCTCATCCTCTTTCCAGGCTGCGTTTCCTGCGCTTGCCTCTGATGCAGGCAGCCATACAATTCCTGACTTTCCACACTGATCAGTAAAGAACAGATGAAAGGAATGAGGCAGAACCCTCCATTGCCACTTCGGTTCTTGTAGTCTTGGATGCAATAGGTGCTTGCTGTGTGGCCTATGTTGGTTTCAAACTCACAACTTTCTTCCTTCAACTTCTTGACTGCTGGGATCTCAAGTGTTTACTACCAAGCCCAACTTCAGCTTTGATTTGTGACTTCCAAACTCCCCCAAGCTCACAGATGTCTCTGCCTGCAGAAGGAGGTCTCCAAAACACAAAAATGCATTTGCCTAAAGCGAGAAAGCTTGTTGTATTGCATTATACAAAGGCTAGCAAAACCCCAAAATAAACTCGAGCCGGTGACTCTGAAAATACCATGCATCATCGGTGATTCCCTCAGGGACACATGCACTCAGAAGTCTCTGAATCCAAACTCTGATTTTCCAAACTGCCTTTCTGAGTCATTCCCCTGTTGAGTTTAGCTTGCCTTTGGGCAGCCTGGAGGCTGAGGGCCCTGCTCAGGTGCGGCCGCTGAGTGGAGCAGGCTCCTAATAAGGCAGGCGTCAGTCCAGAGAGAAAATATTATCACTGATTGTTTATGAAGGATGCGACGATTATCCCGCGGCTGGGAAGGGAGCAAGCTGTCTGTCCCAGCAGACTGTGATCGGAATGTCAAACCCTCAGCCGTTAGTTGCAGCTGATGGGGAGTAAGAGGGGAGCGCCTGGCTTTTTTCTTAGAGAGCAAGGGCCAAAAGCGTCCTACAAGCGGGGGGGGGGGGGGGGGGTAAGGGGGACAGAATCACCCAGTACAGAGAAGGTGAGCAGGGAGGTGCCCGACTGCCTGCAGGAGGCTGGAGATTCCACCAACATCGCTCTGCGAGTGAAAACACTGCTCAGCTCTGCAAATGCTTGGAGATTAGAGAAACCCCTTGGCGGCTTTGACTTTAAGTGGAGATTGTTCCCCGGGGAGAAATCAGCTGCGAATCTGTGCAGGCATATGGGCCCAGGGAGGGGACTGCTGGAGCTGGGTGGCTTCATCAACCTGCTGTGAAGTCGGAAGTAGGGAAGTCAGGGGTACTTTGTCGGTGTCAGGGGGCGGGCTCTAAAAACCCTGGGGCCAGAAAGAGGCCTGGGGACACCGGAGTGCCAAGTTCAATGGCGCCCTTTCCCAAGGTGAGATGGGTAGGGCAGAAGGTTAGAATGATAAAACACAAAAGGGATGGGAACCAAGCTCGGAGAGCCTGCCCCAAGTCTACCTCCAAAGGGATAAACCCGTTTTGTGGTGTTTTTCTAACAGAATTATTATGTAGACACAACACAATTCTCCGATTTTGAGTGTGCAGTCTATTGAATTTTTGACATTCGCATTTCCCTAGAAACCACTCTCTCAAGTAAAATATAGACAGTATTTTTATCACCTCGGAAAGTGTCCACCTCACCCCACCCCCTTGCTAGAAGCAACCACTGTTCTGGCTTCCTATGACCACAGGGTCACCTCGGCGTATTCTGGAGCTCCGGATCAATGAAATCTTACAGCAGATATCATTTGTGTCTGATTTGTTCACGCAGCAAAGCACATTTAACATTGTGTCTGCTGTGCATCACAGAGGTTAGTCCCATCATCTATGCCAAGATTAAATCACAGCATGCTGTTTGCCCACTTATCGGCACACGGGCATTGAACTCGCTGACAGGGTTTTCAGCTGTTATCAGTAAAGGTATTGCGAACATTCTATTTTTAAAATACATTTCTTAGTTAAAAGATAGTTTTAATAATAGTGGGTGTAAGTGTGTGGGTGTCAGCTAGAGGGCTTATGCATGTTCATGAGGGTGGCCTCAAGAAGAGAGTAGGATTCCATGAGCTGGAGTCACAGGCGGATGTGAGTCACCTGCTAAAAGCAGACCTTGGAGCTTCTGGAGGAGCAGGATGAGGTCTTACCACTGAGCCCACTGAGCAACCCCTGCAGCCGGGGGATGTGTGTGTGCTCGTGCGAATGTGTGTGTGTGTTTGGTGTGTGTGTGTGGTATGTTTTTGTGTGTTTTGTGTGGTGTGTGTGTATGTATGTGTGTTGTGCTGTGTGTGTGGATGTGTGTAGTGTGTGGTATGTGTATGTTGTGTGTGTGATATGGTGTGTATGCGTGTGTGTAGCATGTGTATGTGGTGTGTGTAGTATGTTTGTGTGCTTGTGCCTGCGGTGCGGTGTGTATATGCTATGCGTGTGTGTGGTATAGGTGTGTATACAGTGTATTTCTACGGTGTGCGTTTGGTGTATGTGTGATATGTTTGTGTGTATGGTGTGGTGTATGTGGTGTGGTGTGTGTGTTATGATGTGTGGGTATGTATGTGTGTTGTGCTGTGTGTGGATGTGTGTAGTGTGTGGTATGGGTATGTTGTGTGTGTATATATGTGTGTGTATGATGTGTGGATGTGTGTGTGGTATGTTTGTGTGCATGTGCCTGTGGTGTGTGTGTGTGTGGTATTAGTGTGTATATGGTGTATGTCTATGGTGTATGTGTTGTGCTGGGGGTAGAGTGTGTGTGTGCGGTATGGTATGGTATGGTGTGGTGTGTGTGTATGTATGTGTGTGTGGTGTGGTGTGTGTGTATGTCTGTGTGTGTGGTGTGTATGTATGTGTGTGTGGTGTGGTGTGTGTGTATGTATGTGTGTGTGTGGTACATATGGTATGGTGTGGTGTGGTGTGTGTGGTATGCCATATATGTGGTGTGTGGTGTGTGCTGTGTGCTGTGTATATGTGTGGTTTGTCTGGTGCGGCGTATGTGGTGTGTGGTGTGTGCTGTGTGTATGTGTGGTGTGTCTGGTGCGGTGTATGTGGTGTGTGTGTGTGTGTGGTGTGTGTGTGTGTGTGTGTGTGTGTGTGTGTACACAGCCATGGCATGTATATGGAGGCCAGTGGACAACCTTCCGGAGCCTTTCGCCCTGTGTGCGTGTGTGCTCCAGCTAGAGAACTCAGGCCATGGAGATTAGCTTGGCAGGAAGTACCTTTACACAGGAGGTCATCAGGCCAGGCTCAAATTTCTTGTACAATCTTTTTGTGCATCCATCATACTGAAGGAAATGAAGGTAGGTGTGGGTGTGTGTTTAATTCCGTAGAAAGCTACCAAGTTGTTCTCAGCGTGTCTGCGCTGTTCCCCCTCCCACCAGCGGAGCGGGGAAGTTCCAGGCCATGCCCCTGTGTTCGCTTGGCTTGGTCTTCCATCTGGAGGGCAATGCCTCACTTGGTTTTGGTGTGCAGCTCCCTGGGGACTCCTCACATGCCGCTTCTTCCAATGCGCCTGCTGCTAGCTGTCCACCTTCTTTGGAAAGCTGTCTGTCTACTTTCTTCCTGAATTACTTGTTATTACCGGATCATACATGTTCTTTGTACATTGTGTCTACAGATGAATTACAATTCTACTTCCCTGTTTTTGACTTACACATGTTCTCTCCTGGTGGTATTGGTTTTAAGAGCAGAATTTAATTTTGCTAAGGCCCAATTTATTTTTATTTTCATCACCATAGGTTTGGCTGGGTTCTTTGAGACAGGGTCTCATGTGACTCAGACCAGCCTCACTGACTGACTTATCAACACTGGCCTTGAATTCATGTTCTTCTTCACTCCACCTTCTAGATGCTCCTATTGGCTAGGTGAGCACTCCACCAGCTGGCCTCCTTTCTGAGACCCTGATTGGTGCTTTATGGTGCCAAAAAATATTTTCATGTGCTTTGTACATGAAGATGTCCTTTCTGGTTTCTATCACCACAAGATGAGTTTTGCTTGTTTCAGAATTCCATATAAGTGAAATCACAGGGTACATTTTACTCATGTTTAATCGTTTCATGTAACATGCCCCTTTGCTGGGGCCACAGAAGTTAGATTCGTTTTCCATTACATAAATGGATCACAGTGTGTTTATGCATTCATACATAGATGGATATTGGGCTTCATAAAAGTTTTTAGCTATTATCAATAAAGCAATTGCAAACATTCCTGTATAATTGTATTGTTTTCATTTTTATGATTAGGTCTATAATCCAGCTCAAAGTAATTTTATGAATAGCTTGTCAGGATTTAAGACCAGCTTTTTATCCACACAAATATTTAGTTGGTTGGAAATTCTTTCCTGAAGATTTTTTCCTTTATTGAATTGCCTTGACATCTTTGTCATATAGATACATGATAATCATAAAATCTTAGCCACGAATACAGCCATCTATGAATACTCATTCTGTAAATCGTAGGAGTGCTCACTATATCAAAGCATTTCACTCAAATACTTGGTTCCTAACACAGAGCTCCTAAGTCATAGCTTCTGGGTTCCCTGCATGATAGAAAGGCCATCACATGACAGAAGATAGGGACAGAGAGATTGACCCTACATCAATCCCTGTGTGTATGTGTGTTCATGTGTGTGCATGCCTTATGCATGCTAGTCAGGGGCTTTACCTCTGCGCTGAATCCTTTGTCCTTCATTAATGAATCCCTTATAGGGAAACTAATTCAGTCGATAGGAAGAGAACCTTCGTGACCCAGTCACTTCATGAAGGTTCACCTCTTAAAACCTTCACAATGCTAATTATAAAGTTTCAGTACCTGGAATTGTAGAGAGCACATTCATATCATAGCTTGTGAGGAAAACAGAGAATCTTAGCCATGGGATGGGCAGAAATGGTGTGTGCTATAATACCAGCACTTGGGATGTGGGGATAAGAGGATCAGATATTCAAGACCAACCTAGCTTACATAGTAAGTGCAAAATCAGTCTGGCTTACATGACACACATAACACAAAACTAACAATAATGACAAATATAATAACAATAATAATACATTTTAAACCTAAATATAACTGTGTACAGAGTACTGTAGTCTGTGAGTCATCAAACTTGAGGATAGTCTGGGCATCGGCAAGCTTGTTCCTCTAGCATACTGTTATTAGTCATTTATATTTTCTATTTATCCTCTTTATTGAGGAAAACTCAAAAGAACAAACTCAAACTTGTTCACTGTGTTGGTCAGCACTGGGCTCTATTGGCATTTTCATGTGTCATGAAATAACTTCTTTTTATACTTTGTATGGTAAAATGGAGCTTAAAATGGAGTTTGATTATTTAACACATTGTTTTCCCTCATCAGCATTTAAAGATATGCATTTGCCTCTGTGTATTTGATACATCTTACAGTTTCTCTCTCTCCCTGTTGTGTGTGTGTGTGCGCGCCTGTATCTGTGTGTGTGTTTTGAATTTCTGTGATTGTATGGGTACATGGCCATGAGCAGGCATATAGAGGCCTGAGCATCAAGCATCTTCATCTTATCCTCTGCCTCATTACCTTGAGCAGCATCTCTCACTGGACTAGAAGCCTGCTGTATAATCTAGACTGACTGGTGCATGAATTCTTGTAATCCGTAGCTTCCCCCTCTGCTCTGAGCTACTGAGGTTACTAGCATGTGAAGTGTGAAGCTGCACCAGCTTTTTGCTTGTGAGCTGGTGATTTGAACTCAGTATCTCCTGCTCTGTTTGTCCATGAAGTCATCCCAAGCCCTATCCCAAATTATAACGAGGGTTTTAATTACCATTCATTTAAAACTACTTAACTGTTTTTGTCATTTCTTCTCTTTCAAAATATTTGCTCCTGACTGCCAAGATGCCCTTGCATAGGAAGAACCCTTACAATGATGCACTTCATCTGTCCCATTATTCCCTGACCTAAGAGTCTGCTTCTCTGACACACAATATTGGCTTCCTCAGTCTACCCTTGAAGGTCTGTTCAAGATGTCTCTGTCCCTTTGCTCTTTCCTCATTTATGTGTGGTAGTTAAAATGTGTCTCTGAAAATCGTCTTTGATTTTTCCTTCAAGAGCAATATAAGGACTACCTTTGATGGTTGACTCATTCACCGTCCTCAGAAGTGTAGACCTCAGCTTGCTATCCGTGGGTGTTCTGCATTGAGTGTGGATCTGGTTACTTTGTATTTGTTTCCTGCGGCCTTCAAGTTCAGGCCTGGTTTTCTTTGTTTAGCCAGTCCTCTTGTTTGGCTTCTTTGTTTTATTCGTTTTTTGTTGTTTTGTAGTGCATGTTCCACTGATATCAGCACATCCTTAGCTTATTTAAGTCTGTACTGAGTTGACACTGCACCTGCTCAGGAAGAGAATGAGCTTTAAGAGGAACAGTCCCTTCCTGCCTGTCCTCTCTCTCCTCCTCAGCTCCTACTTCATTTTTGTCATTTTCCCCCTAAATAAACCACTGACTTTTTACAACATTTGAAAAGGAAAATGTAGCTCTTCCTAGTTTGTTTCTGGTTCTACCTTTCTTTTAGAGTCTAGTGTTCATTTTACATCGTTTACATCACCACTTAAGTGTTTCTTTTGTATTTCTTCTAGTGTCTGCATGTATTTTTTCAGATTCTGTTCATTGGGAAAGCTTTATTCTTAGCTTGAAAGATGTTTGTACTGACTAAATGAACTGTGTGATACTGCTTCTCCAAACACAGGCCCCCATTTGACATTTTAAGCTACCATCATTCCTTTATCTTCTTGACTTCATTGTTTCATTTTTTTTTTAAATCTTCAAATATTAAGCCTGCTGTGATTCTTCTTCACATTTCCCGAATTCTAGATGTTTCTAAGGCTTTTCTTTTATTCCAGTCACAGAAGCTTACTATATCGTGTCCATGCATGATTTTTTTTTCTTTTCTTTTCTTTTCTTTCTTTTTTTGGTATCTGGAGTTTTCTTGGATGCTTGATCTAAGTAAGTCATTGTTTCTGATCAAAGTAGTTTGCTAAATATTTTTTAAATATTGTCTGTCCAGTTTTCCCTCTCTTTTTGAGAAACTGAATCATAAGTTTCTATTTTATTTTTCAAACATTTATTTTCTTCTCTCTCTTGCCATCCTTAGTCTACATGTATTTTTACTACTATGTCTTTAAGACCATGGGTACTTTCATTGGATGCAACATGTCATTAATACCACCAAATTAATCTTCACTTCAACTACTGACTGTCTACTTAAACTTTTGAACCGATTCTCTTTTAAAAAAAGATTCTCTACCTCCATTTCCTTTGTATATTTATTTCTTTAACATTTTTATGTAGGCTAAAGTAATTGTCTGCTAACTCTAATCCAGTGGTTCTCAACCTGTAGGGCACAACCCCTTTTGGGGACCAAATGACCCTTTCTTGGGGTCACGTATCACATAACCTGTATATCAGATATTTACATTACGATTCATAACGGTAGCAAAATTACAGTTATGTAGTAGCAGTGAAAATAATTTTATGATCGGTCACAAATGGGGAATTGTATTAAAGGGTTGCAGCATCAGGAATGTTGAGGACCACCGTACTAATCTCTGGGTATTTGTGCATCTGTTTATTGGTTTCTTTCCTTCAAATATTGGGAGACGATTCTGTCTTCATATATTTAGTGCTAAAAAAGAGAAAAGAGCTGCTGGACATTGTTGTTACTATGCTACAGAGACTCCGACCGTTGCTGCGTTTGAAACAATGGCACTTGAGTATATTGGCTAATGCCTGGAAGCTGCAGCGTTTAGTTTAAGATTGTTTTAGGTGGATACAATGTTGCTTTCTTCCTGACGGAGAATGTTTTTAATTCTCAGAAGTGGTTTTACTTCCTAGGTTTGGCCTTTTGTATGTTTTAGCAAAATTTGCTCACATAGAGGGATTCTAACGCAAAGCTCCTGGTGGGTAGCAGAGGAAATCTTGAAAGGATCTTTCATCCTTTAAACTGTTCATACATCTTCTGGCATCCGTAGGGTCTTATCTACACTTGCATAGTTAAAACAACTCACAGAGATTCTTGAGGTGTTGATATGTGGACGCTTTACTCTTACCTGTGTAGCTGCATTCTTTCTGAGAATGTCCTAGGGTCTCGGATATTGAAGGATTCTGTCTTCTGACTCATCAGATCCATAAATCTGCAGGCTGGGTAAGAGGCCCACTCCATTTCTCCCAATATGTTCCAGGGAACAATAGATTTACTTCTCATCTCAGAGATTTCCTTTGTTCAAGAATCAAATCTATAGTAGTTTCTCCTTCCTTTGGTGACTCTTCTCCACTTTTTGAAAACTTGTGCTATGCTCATGGTTTTAGATTGCTTTCAAGGGAATAATTAATCTAAGATAAATACAATTACCTGCACTTAAACTCCTTGAATAAGTTTATCTGCTTAGTCAACAGTCATTTATGAAAGCTGTCTTAGTCACTGTTACATGTTTGTGAAGAGGTACCAGGACCAATGCAATTCTTATTTTTCCAAAAAAAGCCTTTACGTGGGGGCTTGCTTATAGTTTCAGAGGGCAAGGCCATTATTATCATGGTGGGAAGCATGGTGGCAGGCTGATGCTGGAGAAGTGATTAAAAGCTTATCCTCAGGCAGAGAGAAAGGATAGGAACAGCATGAGCTTTTGAAACTCCAAAGCCCACTCATCCTTCCCATCTTTTCAAAGAGTCTACTCCCTGATGACTAAGTAGTCAAATATTCGAGCATATGGGCACCATCTTATTTAAACCACCACAAAGCCCTTACCACTGATTTGGTGTTGATTGTGATAATGGCAGCTTAAGGGACAAAGCTAGAGAATGAAAATAGAAGTCGTTCTGAAGAACATGATGTAATAAAAGTAAGAAGGAAAACACGTAATTATAAGAGCCTATTGCAGCCCAGTTTTAACCCATTAGAGCAACCTATGGTGACATCTCTGGTGATAAAGTATGCAACTAGCATTTAAAGCTTTCACTAGGTCACTGCAGAAGCCACCATTCAGGTGACCTCCCAAGAGAGGCCAGGAATGTACTGGATACTATGGTACAAGTATCCATTCATAGCCATTTTTAGATCTGTGAATGGCCTGTAGAAGCATCCTCCACATTAGTCCTACAAACTAGGAGTTCTTTAATTGGAGTTATGGGAGACAGAGAGAGTGCAACCAGCCATACCAACCAATTAATGAAGGGGAAGGTCAGGGACTAAAGTTGTCTGAGCACTTCTAGCACCTTTAAATAATAGTAAATTGAAGTGAATGGAAAGACAAGAGCTAAGAATCATCTTATCCACTCCTTAACAAAAAGAACTAGGGGGGGAAATAAAAATGTCCATTACAGATGACAAATGCTATTGACAGTAACAAAGCCATCAGCAGCCAGGATTTTGTTCCCATTCTTGGAGCCTGAGGATTCACCACCAGGGATTCCTGTTGAGATCAGCAAGTTGGGAGGCAGGAAGTCTCAGGGGCAGGGTCTCTGGAGAGCTGTGGGTGGGAGTAGTACCCTTTTACCCCAAACCTGGAGAAGTGAAAACACCTCTCGTTCACATTTGTCATTGTAACTACTTAGTATTTTTTTATGTTGATTTATTCTGAATCCTGTCCAACTTATGGTAATATTTTCTCAACTTCTTTTATAATTATGAAATAATTACACTGGGTTGACATAGATACTTAGTCCCTCTTTTTCTTTCTGTGCAGTGGCAGACATTCTGCCTGAAACCCAAAGCCTGATTAGCCAACCCTTGAAATAATTTGCCTTTTATAAATCCTTCTGGTCTAGTAAGAAAATGAAACACATCCTCTAGAAGATGCTCATTATTTTTGTATTAATTATATTTGACTTAACAGCCCTTCTGATCCTATGAAGAATATTTAAGAAAACAAAATGAGACAGTAAAAAAGAAAGATATAAAATATTCACAGCCTTTTACT
The DNA here is from genome assembly GCF_030254825.1 of Meriones unguiculatus. NCBI lineage: Eukaryota > Metazoa > Chordata > Mammalia > Rodentia > Muridae > Meriones > Meriones unguiculatus. The sequence goes on along the minus strand of NC_083358.1, from coordinate 24,339,054 downwards.
TAAAGCTTACCAATGCTAACATTCAAGGTTAAAGGCTTGGTGCCTTTTAGCAGAGGCATATAGACTAAACTTGATACTGAATATAGACCCACGGTGATTGGTTAAGAAGTGATGACACGAGATATTTGCTGTGAACAAATCATATACAGCTTTTTAAGGCACACTAAATGTACAGCTTATTCTTAAAGCAATGAAAAAAACACTGAAGGGTTTTGAAGCAAAGAAGATCATATAATCATATTTGTATTTTTTAAATATTCACATTGCTGAATATTATGTCACATGCCTTTAAGCCTAGCATTTAGAAGAAAGAGGCAGGTGGATCTCTGTTCATGCATAGCCAGCCTTCTTCCTGGGCCATAGCTACATATGTCATCTAAATAAATTAAGAATCCCTGACTACAGCATAGAGAATGCATCCAAATGAGGATCCATCCAGCAGGGTTTGAGGGAGATGCCATTAACAGGCTACTGTTGCTGTCATCAAAATGAGAGTTGACAAGAGTTGAGACAAAGACAGGAGTGATGGAAGGAGAGAACATTTCACAGGATAGTAAAAACATTCAAAAGAGATGGGGATGACAGAGGAAAATGTCAAGTAACTCATATATGTTACAAGATTTTTCTTTCTTGCTTTCTTATTCATAGGCTTCTCTTTATCTTAGTAAGGTTATCTTAAATACAGAAATATTGTGCTATTCATTTTTGACTTATCATCGATAATATATTTGCTTCTTTATTGCTGTTAAATTCAGTGTTATGATATCTTGATTTATGCGGTGGGTTCAACCCTTCACCTCCCCTAACGTGGGAGACTAGATTGTTCTCCAGGTTTTGCTAACACATGTAATTCTACAATTGTGCCTTTAGGCACAAAGAATTTTTTTTTTTTTTTTTGTATTTTATTTCTTTTAGCGTAAACTTTCACAAATAATTTACTGGGTTAGAGTTTATGACCATGTTAAGAGTCTCACAGCAGCAAATTCATGGCTGTATTTTATCGTCTTATTATGTCATTCAGACAAGAGGGTAGCCATCGAATATCAGACTGATTATGTCAATCCTATCTTCAAGGAAAAGGAGAACAGTTTGCCCTTATGGGAACAGATGCATGTTCTCAATACAGATTCATCTTCTCTGCTCCAGTGCTACACATGGGCTGACAGTACATTGTAGTCACCCCCAGAATAACACTCAAAATCGTAGATGAATGGAGAGCTCATGTGTAGCTGTCAGCTTGTTCTTATGGAATTCAGTGGGCATGACAATGAAACTCTTCTACTCAAAAGTATACCGTGGCCATGTTCAGTTAAGACACACATTGCCAGTTTAGCATCGTATCTTTAAATATGCAATATATGCTTTGAAAAGGCAAGTGATGTATGACAGCATTTATCCCACAACCACAAAATATGGTCTGGAATCCCAGAATAAAATAAATTTTGTAACTGGACTCACTCAAATACTATCGAAGCCCTGCACTACAGCATGGAACTCTTCTGAAGTTAATTTATTTTAATATAATAAACAAAATAAGTGTATTTATTTATTAAATAATAATCCATATTTGTCTATTAATAAATAAATGTTAAAAATAAAAATATTGTTTTCATTACATTTTCTTCAAACCTGAGAAGAAAATAATATGGAACAATTATAATAATGAACTCATATAGAACTTGATATTTGAGGCTGGATGTTGAAATAATATAACAATAAAAAATGGCAACAAATTAATTTCTTACAGCATTACATCACCTTTAAAAATGCTAAAATGGAATATTTCTGTAGTGTTGAAAAGTATCTAAAATTCTAACTGAGCAAATGTTACAGTTTCAGTTTCCTAGAAGAAGAAATGGGAGTTTTGGAGAGGAAGAGATTCCTCAAGGCCACCTTGCAATCACACACAGAAAAAAAAAAGTGCCTGTATGCAAATCCCTGAACTTCTGGTCATTAAACTTCACTTTGTGAACACCCTGCTGAGCTACTGTGCTTTAAATAAAAAGTCAAGGAAATTTCCTTGAACTTGCATGTCACCCTGGGCTAGACTGCCCTTTGTTTGGGAGTTTTTATTCAGTTTCTTATCCAAGTTATAACAGCACAGTACAGACCTAATAACCTTCTCAAACAGCAAGAACAGCAATGATTTCTTTGTCTAACATTCTTTTTCCTATGATCTCAGAATGACTGTTTGCAAATGTTTTCCCTGAAATTGTAAGGGCCAGAAAGAGGAAAGAATGTGCTGATTCCCTGGAACCAAACACTCTTCTCTCAAACAACTTTAAATGAAGATTTGAAACATGCTTTAAACTCATGGAAGAATTGTTGCATTCCTCTACGTAATTCTTATGCTAAAATTTATAAGTATTTCCCAATCCTTGAGGCAACGGTTTACTTCAATGTACTCATTCAATTAATCATTTAAATAAAGGTCCTAAACAGAAGCAGGCATGTTTTATAGACAGGGTTTATTTATAAACTTAAGATCCCAAATCTGGGATTATTTAATCTACATGACTCTTTCTCTCCCTTCTCAATTTCATTCTCTAATTCTTTTTACATTTTCTTCTGCTTATTCAGGTTTGAATTGCTGTGTTGATGAGAATCCTGTTACTTCCTGAGGTCCCCAAGGTTCAGTACTTTGCAACCTCCACGGGACAATTTTCTGGGATAAATACAATTCCTTCACTCTTGGGGCATGGCAGCAACATGGAGGGGCCAAACTAGTTAGGGGCCTTTGTAAAGCTCCCCTGTAGTCCTGCATTAGAACAGCGGACTCTATGCTGTTTTAAGACAAAAGAGAACCAACCATAATGAAATAGTCATAGAAATTCCTCATAGGCTTCTGCTTTTAAACATTCAGAAGGACACTAATTAGGTGGGAGTCCTTCCCTGCCAAGCTCCCCAGCACAGAGGGAGGGCTGCCCTCAAGGATTCCTCTCTAACTAACAGCACTGTGTGACCCCCTCATTGATTCCCTAAATTGTGTTTGCCCCACTAATAAAGCCTAACGGTGGGAGCCCGGCAGACTGCCTGCCTCTCTCCATCCTGGGGACACTGCTTTCCCCTGTGTGCACTGCTGGGCATGAATGACCCTTTTGTCTTCGTCACAAATGTTTTGGCAGGGCTTCTGAAAACAGTAGTGAATGAAAACCCACATGGTTCTAGTTGTTTTCTCTGGGATCACACTGATTTCCTTAGGGTGTCCCTCTCACAGGGAAGGTTCTTCTGGTGCCCTGAAGAGCAACGCTGTAGATTTCTCAGCTAATTCTCCAAAACAATTAAAAAACAAAGCAAAGCAAGAACAAACAAAAATCAACAGCAGCAAGTAAAAACAGGCATACCAAAATATACACAATTGCACTTAAAAGGAATTTGTTCTCTGCCCAGGTTCCGGCGATCGTCCAGGTGAATGTGATTTCAGTCCAGGCTAAAGGATACGCTGAGCCAAGTAAAGGCACCTATCTCTGGGATGCTACTAAAGCCTTCTAGAGGGCTTTGCAATGTCTTGAATGAAGGAACAAGCAAACAACCGAAGGAAGAAGAAAGAGAATGGGGTGGAGAGCGTTAGCATTCTTGCAGTGTGCAAACATTGCTTTGGATGGTCACCTTGTCACCAGTAGGTGGTCATGGTTTCTCAGTAGTTGACATCATAGGTAGGGTCATTTTGTGCTCCAAGGCCTTTCCTGAACACTCTGAAGCTGTATCAGCAGCCCTGCTTCTACCAGTAGGTACAGGTAGTGGTGCCACACCTCCTGTTGCAGCTATCAAAAGTGTCTCTGGTTTTGACAAACATCCTCTGTTGCAGGGTAGAAGAGGAGGCTAAACGTATCCATGTTGAAGATCCACTGAAGTTGCTGGATGAAAAGGAAAAAAAGGTAATAATAATAAAATTGCAAAAACCTTCAGAGTAAGTAGATACTGGGATTGGCAAATCTAAAAGACTCTTGTTTTAGCCTAACACTAACTGTGGCTTCTGCCTGACTCCCACCCTCCCTTACCATAACATAGAGCCAGGTGTGCAAAGAACATGCACTAAACAGTGAGGGCTGTGAACATCGTCCTCGGGAATTTTTGATATTTGGAAAGATGACAGACCTCTGGCCTGAGCCCGGGAGTTTCTACAAGCATTTCTTCTGGACTCAGGTTGGTGCAACTTATGTCTACCATCAACTATGCAGTTTCTGACCTCTGTACTTTACTCCCAGGAACAGCAGGAAATAGGAACTCTGGCACTACCCATGACCCCTTGACTCCCTCCTGGGGTGCACACATGTCAGGGGCTGAGAAAGAAGGAGGTTTCCCACGAAAAAGAAGGCTGCTGACATTTTAACAACCACATTTGGCAAGTCATTGGCCAGTCAAGGCCATAGGTCAGATTCCCAGCACTGGCATTCTGCTTTATGCAAAATGAAAAATCCTCCTGGCGCTAATGAATACCTCAAGCCTCTGGATAAAGCCTGGTATGGATAAGATGTATGGACGACCCGATGTCCCCAAAGTTCTTATTCATGAAATGGTGTGTCACACATGCCATTGGCTTCCTTCTTAGCAAGGTCCAAGGCTGCTTGTCTTCACTGATTACCAATGCAAAGTTACCTTGTCTGATTTCCACCAGTGACTCCCCATTGCTGCCTTTAAGATCCAGTAACATCTTCCTGTGTTACCTGAAGCCAAGGTTTGCAACAATGTCCCCAACTCCCTCCCCCCAAAAAACAACCAATTTGTATTATTTTTCTCAGTGTCCCTGCTTAAAATTCTTTAGTAGTTTATCATCATTATTATTATTTTGATTAGAGTCCTTTGCTTGCTAACACAGTCACCCAGGCGTCACTGTCTATATCCCCTTACCTCTCAAAAAGTATCCCCAATCGCAGTCCAATCACCATCTGCTCCTCAGTAAACGGAGCTGCGTGGTCTTCTCCAAAATGTGGGTCTGCTCATTCTGAGATCCAAGCCAATATCTCAGCACAACAGAATGCTCAGGACCGGTGACTACACCAAGAACCCAAAAACTTTAAGAGCCAACACAGTTATCCGAGGTGCTGAGGTTCATCAGATGAAGAAAATACTTGCTGTGAAAGTGTGAGGACTCAGATTTGAATCCCCAGAATCTCCACAAAACCAGTCATGATAGCACAAATCTGTAGATCCAGTGTTTCAATGCTATTATGGGAGAGAGAGAAAGGAAAGTTCTTGAAAAGTAAACTGGCCACTTGGCCAACACAGTGCTGAGAACAGCAATGAAACCCTGTCTCAAACAAGGTGGAAGGCAAGGATCAACACCTGAGGTTGTCCTATGACTTCCACACATGCCCCATAAGTGAACATATTGTACTCACATGAATACATATGCATCACACACACACACACACACACACACACACACACACACACACAAAGCATTTCATTCCTGCACAATATAAATGCATTGGACCATATAGCTAAAAAAAAATTGAAGTCAAAATTAATAAATCTGGCTTGGAGAAATGAAGCATGCCAGCGATTTCAGTGCTCAGGAGGCATGGCCTCATGTGGCCCTGGCAGCCACCAAGGCGAGATCCTAACGAGATTTCTCAGGCTTGAAACAAGGAACCAGCTATACACAGCCTCTGTAGCAATGAATAGGTTTTGTGGCTGAGAGAACGTAGAAGACAAAATGCTGGGTGCTTCAGGCATTCTAGGTCCAGCCAGACAAACATTCCTGGCTACTCTCCCTAAGTGCATTACAAAAATTTCACAAGACCCTGTTTCTTTCTTCCTTGTTAGGGCTTGTGGGGGTGAGAGGCAGGGGACCCATGCTCCTGCCTTACAAACCAGATACTTTGTTTCTTTGTCATTACACATAAAACCGGAGTAAACAAGCAGAAGCTGTGTCTGGAGATGGAAAAGCAATGGGCTTTGATGTGATCCAGGCTTTAGTCTAAACCCTAGCCCTGCTACCAATTTATAGTCCGCGTGATCTAGGAACACATCATTTAATTCTACAGAGCATCAGTATATGTAACATGATAAAACACCTTCTTTGCTGATTGAGTATTATTCTACTATTCCTACATTCAAGGCCAAACATGAGGGTTGCTTCATGGTTCCTATTCCATGGTTGACCCAACACTGGATAAAACTAATCCTGATTGATCAGCACCGGCGATGCCACCAAAATTCTAAGCCTGAAATTTATCCTTCATCTTTGAAAACAGAACCATAATGAATAAATGCTTTCTTGGGGGACCCAGCTCATGGGAACCATACTTTAAAGCAAGCTGTGGCAACATGCCACACTGCAGACCTTAAAAATAAATTTGAGTCTCCATCCAGTTGACTGCACATGCTTGCTTGTGTACAAGAAGCTTCTGTGGAGAAACTAGGACATAAGAAAGTACACAGATCTGAAAGTCTGTATATAAGTTCCAAAGACAAAGAAACTGCCCTGTGCAAACTAAGGAAATGGGAGTAGTTACAGGCCTGTGCAGTTTTAGAAAGACATACTTACTAGTTATGAAGCCTCTTCACAAACAGCACAGAACATTACTTGAAGAGTTGTGCATTTCTACTCTGTACTAGGAGATACACCCGCCATGTTGCTTTTGCAAGTTCACTTTATCTTTTCAGTAACTGTCTTGGTTCCTTTCTCACTGCGGTTACACAATACTTGACAACAGCAACACAAGGAAGAGAGTATTTCCTTGTGCTTACAGTTTTATTGTACAGCTCATTTAGGCTGGATAGCCATGGTGGCAGGAACATAAGCTGGTTGGTCACATTGCAGCTATAGAAGGAGAGAAACGGTGTCTGGGCTTATCCAGGTTTCTCCATGGGACCGCCTTGGAATGGTTGGGACCCTTTTGGGATGGTGTCACACATGATTAGGGTCATCTTCCTGCTTTGATTAAGCAATGCCTAAAACTCCACCACACATGCATATTTGTCTTCCAGGTAAGTCTAGATCCCAACAAGTTGGCAATCTATATTAACCAGGATAGCAAATCAAAGACTTGTGTTCTTATCTCTCATTATCCTGGTTTTTACATATAAGGAACTTTTACCTCATGGTCATATAGTCAAAAAATTGACTTAAGAATTTGAGCCTCCAGATATGTCTAATTTTAGCTCTTCTACCCCATTAGACTTGCTGTGCCTTGGAAATATGGATATGAAGTACAGTAAATAAATATCCAGTTAAACTTGCTTCTCAGATAAACAATGAATAATTTTTGTATAAATATACCCACACATATTTTCAGGATAAGTATATCACAACTAGAGTACCTTTATATCTCTGTCTTAGCTATCTTTCATGCCAATTTATCTGAGCTTCTTGCATTTTATCTGACAGTGCTCCTTAGGAGGCTCAGGCAGCATGGACAGATGACAATGAGTGGTATGTCTAAGATTCTTCAGAAGCACCTTCATGAAAACATGCCTTTCAGAAGTAAAAATCGTGTCTTTCTTACTGAAAGATTCCTAGAAACTTAAAAGTTAGACTACCACACTTACTTTTACAATTTCAGAAGAGCACAGACTACTGAAAGGTATAGAGATTTCTAGGATGATTTTCTTTGAGAATCTGACTGAGGTGTAGACACCTCAAAGATGTCCAAAGTGAAAGATGCTGATTGGACCTGACAGTGGAATCCTCCATGGACAGATAGAGCTGTCTGAGCAAATTCAGATGCACCACACCTATCTTTCTCCGCACAGTCACAGGCCTCACTTGGAGGACCAAACTCACTGGAACACACCTCTCACACAGCCAGTCTTTACACATGACATTTGGTATTTTACACATGACATTTCATTTAATCTACTGGCATCGCTGTGTGGTGGATTAACAATCCCATTTATTGACTGACAGATGTGGATAGCCAAGTCAAGGCCACAACTCATGAGTAGGAGAGATTAATTTGATAGTGATCCATTTATTTGAACCCAACAGCTACTAGCATGTGGTATCCCTGAAGTGTGAGGACTAGATTTTGTAGATACGTAGTTGGGTTTTCCTATAAACCTAGCTCATGTCACTCTCTCTGAAGTCACTTTACCTGAATGACTGGCTGCCTGCTTATCTGTACACACTGAGACTCATCTCTCAAGCCCCAGGTCAGAACTGGTGAGATGTATTACTCTTATCTGATTCTTTCAGTGAGGTGCAATGCCTCTAATTTGTACCCCAAATCATTCCTTAATTTGGCTTCAGACTCGAGCCCTCACTGTAGAAACTAACAATGTCCTTCCCTGTTGTATGTGTAATGCCTCTTGTTATTACTGGGGATGTGGCATATCACAGTGGTTATGAATATAACCTATGAAGTCCTACTTCTCGTTCACCATTACTAGGCTGTGAGACACTGAACAAACTGCACAATGTCTCCAAGCCTCAGAATGAATAACTGAAAGTCCATCAGTCACTTAAGACACTGTCTACTGCATGTAAGGGTATTATATTGTTAGCATTACTTCTTATGATAGCAATCAGGATTTTAATTTTCAGTAGGTGCCAAGCACAGAGATAAACTTGCACACACTATCTAATTTAATTCTGACAATAACTTTAAGGGTTGGTTGAACTAGCATTAGCTACTGAAACACAGAGTGAACAGGCAAACATTGGATAACTAGGGAGCCAATATGCTTTATTTTTAAGTTTTTATTATTTATTTATTACAAATTATTCACTTTGTATCCTGACTTTAGCCCTCTCCATCATTCCCTCCCAATCCCACTCTCCATTCCTTATTTCCTCCCATGCCCCTCTCATAGTCCGCTGATAGAGGAGGTCCTCCTCCTTCTATCTGTTCCCAGCCTATCAGGTCTCATCAGGACTGGCTACATAGTCTTCCTCTGTGGCCTGGCAAAGCCACAGGACCTTTGCAGGCCCCTCTGGGCCCAGATATTTTTGTTCGGTTGGTCTGTTTCTAAGTGAGGTAACCCAGAAGCAGAAAAACACACATGCTGTATACTAACTTATAAGTGGATATTATACTTATAATATAGGATAAACATACCAAAATCTATAGTCCTAAAGAAGCTAAACAACAAGGAAGACCCTAGGGAAGATGTTTAATCTTCATTCAGAAGGGCAAACAGGATAGACATTGGAAGTGGGAGAAGAGTAGAAACAGGACAGGAGCCTAGCATAGAGGGCCTCTGAAAGACTCTACCCAGCAGGGTATTGAAGCAGATGCTGAGACTCATAGCCAAACTTTGGGCAGAGTGCAGGGAATCTTACGGAAGAAGGACCTGGAGGAGACAGGAGCAATATACTCTCAATCCCAGCCTTCTACTCGCTCAGATTTCCTATATATTTATCATAGCTTGTTGAATGTGCTCCAAAGTAGTACCTGATTAGAATGTCATCATCCTCTTCATTAGCTTAACACACGAATGTCACCAAATCAAAATCTTTGTGATAATGTATAAGAATTTGAATGGCAGGAGTTAATGAGATGATGATAGTCAGCCTAACTTGTCTTTCACATTTTCAGAAGTTTTCTTTTCTGCAGGTATGTGGTGTGCATGCATGTGTAGATGTTGACGAGAATGTGGATGTGCACATGTATTCACATATTCATGCACATGAGTGCACATGTGTTCGGAGCCCTGAGGTTGATACAAGGTGTCTGGTTTGACACTCCTACTTCATGTATTGAATCATTGACACACTCACCGAACCCAGCATTAATCAACAGTCACCACTTTAACTAGACTTCTTGGTATTTATGAGGCCTGCCCTGCTATTATTCAGGTTCTGGTGAACCAAACTCCAATGTTTGCACTTCTGTGACAAGTGATTTATCCACTGGGTCATCTCCCACACCTTTGTGATTGGACTTGTACAATCAATAATGTTACTGTTGCAGGTCTTGGATTTCTTCCTAAACCCTAAGAACGTAAATACAAAATAATTGGTTGTAGAAGAATCTTACATATTAAAATCTCTTATCTTTCATTTATTCATTAAAATAATTTTTAAAGATTAACATATTGCTTGAATAAGCCCAGCTTAAATGGAGGTAGGAAACAAAATTAAAGGACATATAACTAGATAAAAAACATGCCATGTAATGATCAACAGGGTTCATATTCCTAATGACCCTCCAAACATCTTGTACCAACCAAATCATTTACTTCAAGTAGAATTCCCTTAAGCTGGCTATGTGATCATTGGAATGTTTTTCAACATCTCTAATCTACAAAACACCCTAGACAGATGATTTTGCTAATGAATGGGACAGCATCTTTTCTAAAACCCCTGAGTTGGACTTATCTCGTCTATAGGTAAACAACTTAAAACACTTCATTCTGTGACCTCCAAGAACCAATGTTTAAGGTACTGAATCTTCACAGACCTGCAAAGAGAAAGTCTACACTTATGTAAAAATTTGTGTGGCACAGATAAGACACGTAATTTATAATACATCCTGGGCTATATCCAGAAAGACCATGGTTTCACCACTTAACCTTGGGCAGGTTTCTCAAAGTCTTGTGGACATCAGAATCCATACCTATAGGTTTGTGAAAGTCCTTTCCTCCAAACTGGGGCAGGTATCAAGTGAAGGCGTGGATGTCCAAGTGTGGTGTGACTGATTTTCACTGACATTGTCACTGCTCTGTGAACCTGAATCGGAAGGGTCACTCTCATCTGCATTCAGAACATACTGATGAAATAATGGTTCTTTTATCAAAAGTATGACTTCTTGACCATCAACATTAAATGATTCACATTCTTTGAAATCGAATATTGTTGATTTTCTAGGGTTTCAGCTATCTGAGTAAAAAAGATCAGGCTAGAGCTATAAAAGTATGATTACATTGCTTCAGCAACTTCCCGAACTCAGATGGTTATAAATGGAAGCAGGGCATTCCCCTTCTAACTATCTACTGCTGCTTTGATTTCATAAAGCCACTAAAAACATCCTGCACTACTCCTATATACATCACCACTTTTATAGCTTTGGGGTTGTAATAAAAGACAGTTTGTTGGAAGCTAAGGATTTTGTCTTGTGTTGCTTGTGAATGTGTGGTTGTTTTTCAAGAGGAAAAAACAGCCAACTAGAAACAAGACATTTCTATCTAGTCACTCTGCCTGCAAACTGTATCCCAGTTTGCAGTCTGAATTTTTCCATGATTCCAGAGTGCTCTTCCAAAAAAAAAATCTATTGATAAAATATTGACCTGCTTGACGCTTCCTCATCCCCTTGATTGGAAAGCTTTATGCCCTTGGCCTGGAATACAAAAATGGCCAGTATCTGATCTCATATCTCACCAACATAAAGAAAAATGACTAATTTGTTTTCCATCTTCTCCAATACTTATGATGTCAAGTATATCATGTTCTCCTCACCATTTTAATAAGCCCCTCTGCCTTGGTTCTGTAATTCATTGTTACTTATAAATAAAAACTCACCTTTCTTTGATTTAATGTTTTGCAATACTGTGAATCGAACCTAGAGATATTGTGCCTGCTGGAATAGCATTCTATCACTGAGATGTGTCCCTAGACTTTCTAAATTTTGACTTGAGACCAGGCCTTGCTAAGTTGTCCAAACTAGCTTTGAACTCACTTTGAATCCCTTGCTGTCCTTGATCTTATGTTCTATTGGCCTTATGTTCACTTGAATAACTTGGCTATAGGACTACACCACCAGGCCTGGATATAAAAAATAAAACAGAAACAGAAACAAACTCAGCAACATTTCAAATCAGTTTTCTATCTACCGTCTAACTAGTGGCTAACACTTCCTCTTTGAACACAGCCATAGTCTTCCAAGTCATTGAGTTCTGCCTGTTGAGTTTTATCTTCACTCACTTGATTCTCCAAATTGAAATCCACATTTCCATTAGATTAAGAAATGGATATGTTCTTTATTCTGAAATGTACCTGTGGTACATGTTGTGTGGTGATACTTTATAAAAGAAAAAGACACTGTGAAGAAACTAACCAAACCCTGCAGGAGTTAAGTGACTTGGACACAGCCACATGGAAGTTCTGACAGATTTTTTGGAGTCCAGTACAGGGTGCTTTACAGGAACAATGAAAGAAAGTAGGGGATGGATGGATGGATGGATGGATGGATAGATGGATGGATACATGAATGCCTGCAGTCACAGGTAAATGTCTGTCAAATTTTGACCCAAGGAATAGAAGCAACTTCTCCCTGTAGGAAGAGAGTGAATAAAACCCTCTCATCGTTAGGTAAATGACAGCTCTGTCTAACTAGGATACAAAACAACTCCTCTCTGGTCCCAGCCACACTGAGTAAATTATCACCTACTAACTCTTGGTAGTGTACCCAAGAAAATTTTAGAAAAAAGTAATAATGCTTTTTATTTCAAGACAACAATAAAACTTAGTTACCTAAAGTTAAACTAATTTTTTTTCTTTTATTGCATTTATTTATCTATTATGTGTATCTCCATGCTTGTGTGCACTTTCATGCATGCTATAGACATGAAATTGATAAGAGAACTTGAAGGAGTAGGCTCTCTCCTTCAATTTCTTGAAAGCTGAACTCAAGTCATCATGCTCGATGACAGCAATTTACCCACTGAGCCATGATCTCATTGTCCTTTAAAATTAGGCTTTTAATCAAGGCCTGGGCCTCCACTATCATGTCCTACTGCAAAGTGAGTTTTTTCTCCTCCCACCCCCCATTCAGACCCTAAAATCACTTCCTTAACACAATTCACTCCAAAGACAAATCGAATTAGTGGCTTAAACTATGATTTTTCATTAGCTACTAAAGTATATAACACTGCCTCAGCTCAGGAGACTAGCAGCCTGGACACTTCTCCCAGGGCCCGGTTACCTGGCAAGTGATTTCAGAGACTCTGCTAGAAAATACCCAGTGACAATGCTGACAACCACAAAAGGAAATTCATATGAACAATTCTGGCTTCTAAAAGGTCCTTGTTTAAGTTTAGCTCCTGTGTCTAATAAGTTTAGACAACGTTTCGGACTTCGTCTAATTGTTATAAACGTCATTAGCTGATGGCAGCTGGTATGAATGACACACACTGCATGTGTGGCAAAGACAGGCTCTTGTCTAAAACACACTTTCAGTCTAGGTTAAAAATGAAAGAAGGAACATATTGTTCTATATCACATCTCCCCATATTAACTGAACAATTCGAGTATTGGTATAGAATCAACCTCACAGGAATGTGGAACTCATATAAGCTTCATATAAGCTCACTGGCCCTGACTATTCTAAAAGTCCCTGAATGATCCATGATTTGGAGTGTTATCTATCATTAATAATACAGTACCATAAGTTTTAAAGAAAAACAGTTTCTTATGCCTCATTGTGTAGAGGTCACATATGGTGGATGGCCTTTTGCTTGCAGAGCCCTGAGGCACCATGTAAAGAGAGACAGGGTCTCTTTCTCTCTCTCTCTCTCTCTCTCTCTCTCTCTCTCTCTCTCTCTCTCTCTCTCTCTCTCCTCCTTCCTCATCATAAGCATCTCTCCTAGCAGGTATAACAACACCCTCCAATTATTGCTAACAATTTATTATGGGGTGTTTCAGGTCCATGTCACCCCCAGCCTTTGACCACCTCTCCCTCTCTTCCTGAGCTGTAACAAAATTGCTACATGAACGAACATTGGTAGCACCTCTGCAGACCAATGATTCATAGTTATGGATCACACAACAGGGTACGTGAGCTAGGACCAAAACCAGATCAGTAATTCCCAGAACAGAAGTTTTCAGTAAAGTCATGAAAAGACTGGAAATTTGAAACCCTACTCCCATGGTGCATAAAAAGCCACTCCAAAATAGCCTGTGCTTATTGAGGCTTCTGGACCTGAGCTCCTAAGGCTCCTATACTCATGCTCTGTACAGGCTTCGTATAAGCTGACCTGCCCCCTACTATTCTAAAAGTTCCCTGAATGGCCCACATGTTGGAGTGTTTTCTGTTGTCAATAATACAGTACCATAGCACAAGCTTAAGGAAAATAGGTTTCTTATGTGTGTGTAGAGGTCACATATGGTGGATGCCCTCCTGCTTTCAGAGTCCTGAGGCATCACGTAAAGAGAGACAGGATCTCTCTTCCCTCTTCCTCTCCCTCCCCTTTCCCTTCTTTCTGCCTTCCTCTCTCACTACCCTTTTCCCTCCCTCATTTTCCTTTCCTCTTCCTCCCTCCTCCCTGCTCTCCCTGTCCCTCTACTTCTCTCCCTTCCTTTCCCTATCTCCCTGACTCCATGTTTTCCTCTCTATAAAATACCCTTTTTTATATCTCACAATGGGGTTTAAACTCCAATATAAGTTTCAGAGGGAAGAAATCGTATTCAAACCACAGCACCCCCATGAGGTTTAAGACCCATTTGGAACCTTCTGGAAGGAATCCCAGTTTGGGTCTAAATACAAAGCTCTCCCTAAGCCACATATGTCAATCACTAGTGTTCCTATAATAGGTGACTGTAACCTTTCATGGGAAAATGAAATACTTAACCTCATGCTTGTCTTCTTGTATCCTGTACCTGGAATGCATAAATAGTGCTTTACAGGAGATTAAGATAAAACAAGGGCTGGAGAACCAACTGTGTGCTCTTACCTAGTAATGATATGGGGAGTCAGAATGATGCATTCCCCCAACGGACTGCACTCTTTCTGGCTCTGAGCTTACTTTTATAATATCAAGATGAACAGAGGGCATTCCAGCAGATAAGATCAGTGAAGACTGTAAGAGCACTTACTCTCATCTGTTCCTCCCACAAGGACCATGCATGGAGAGGACCTATACCCCCTGCTAAGAGGAAGCCCATTAGCAGTTAGTTCCCAAGTGGATTCCCTAGAAAGGCTTATAGGCGCTGTCTCTGATATGAACTCAGTGACAGGCTCTTTGATCACTTTCCCCTGGGGGGTGCAGCCTTACCAGGCCGCAGAGGAAGATGATGCACCCAGCCCTGATGATACCTGATAAGCTAGGGTCAGATCGAGGGGGAGGCAGTCCTGTCCTATCAGGGGTCTAGGGTAAGGGCATAGGGAGAGAAGAGGGAGGGTGTATGGGATTTGGAGGAGATGAGGGAGGAGGCTGCAGTGGGGATACAAGGTGAACAAATTGTAATAAATAATATATAAATAAAATAAAATTTAAAAATAAATAAAAATACCTGGCATTCTGGTGTTAATACAGAGAAGAAATAGCTAGAAGATGCTAGAAAAACCAGGCTTGGGGTTTCTCATGCTTCTGTCACCACCACTCTAGCTTTGGCAAGTTCTGTGATGTTTTGTCATATGACACTGGTATAAGAAAGAAGCATAGAGGTAGCATTTTATTAAATATTTAAAGTCAACATGAAGTAAATAAGGGATTCAAAGCATTGTAGTTCAGAACATGAACTCTGCAACCAGGCACAGCTGGGCTTCAGTTTTTCAGCTTACCCAACTTCTATTTCTGTGACCTTGGGTAAGTCAACTGGTTTTTGTTTTTTTGTTTTGTTTTTCTTTCCTAAATTCATGTTAACTAAGAATTATAACACTTATCACATGGAGCAAGGTGTTAGTGAGGAGAATTGAATGCATATAAGAAGAACTAACTATTACTGAATGTAGAAAACCAGCAACCTGCCTATATAATGAGGCGCCTTCTCCAGGCTTCCCAGAAGCCCAGCGCTCTCTCTTTCTATCGCTGTAATACTAGTTTTAGCTATAGGTGCTTTCCAGGTGCCAGGTACTCAACAATAGACCTCTAAATCCTGACACCCACCCCCAACAAATGCCCTTCTCGTTTCTTAAAATGCAAGCTTTATTTGTTTCACATTTCCCCCAAAGTATTACACATATGGTATTTCATCTGCTCCCATAAATTCTGAAACACTTGCAGATGTTCTTCCATCTAAAATGTTGGGCTTTGAGTCAAAGGATGTGGTTGTCAGTTCTGCCTCTCCTGCTTAGTAACTGCAGGAGCTGAATCAGCTGGCCTCCTCTCGCTAGGGCTTGGTATTCTCTCATCAATGGGATAGTAGTGACATGGAATGATAATAACAGTGGTCACAATGATGGCCATAACTACATACTTCACAACTTTATTATGAAGACCATTCTCTGTATCAGATAATAATGGTGGGAACATTGAAGCTACAACATCCCTATTAGCCTTAGCGCTTGGTGACTGGGAAACCAAAGCTCAAGGAGATGTTAAGTGGCCCAAATCTACCTACACTGCCCATCAAGTCACATTGCAACACCTTTCAATGAACTAACCACTTATACAGCATCTGGGATCTGTTAGCCTTTGGCCTATTTCTGGTCTGACATTGGGATGAAATACCCACCTGCTCACTGAACCATCAGAGAAACTTGATCATCTGTACCTTCATCAACAGCAGGCTCATCTCTCGAAGCGTGAAGAGGCAACAGCCAATAGAACAGAAGCAAGCCTAAATGTGCCTAGATGTCATTAGAATCTAGAAGGAACAGAAGGAACTAAGGAATGCTTTCCTTAAAACTCTGTGTTGTCATGAGGCTTTTGAGACTGAGTGACTCCACAGTGACGTACAGTTTGCCAGAAAAAAAAAAAGACATAAAACATAATAAAGTAAATCTTCCATATCCCCAAACTACTGCTGCGGGTCTCAAGTGACTTTCTGGCAAGCATAAGTCACCTTCCCCATGCTATTTTCATATGAGGTGTCCCTGTGAGTCAGTGTGATAATTTGCTTGGGCTGTCAGATGTGCTTTGGATAATAACTCCACCTTTGTCAGTTCCTACTTTGGTGGAACACCCATAGGCAAGGAGAGACCTAACATCTTCATATCTGAATGCTTTAGTCTAATGGAAATGCATTGTTCCACAAAACAGTAGTATCTATGTTTTTATTTAGTTGATAATATTCTATTCAAGGCTGCCTAAAAATCAATTAGGGGCCTTATTTATTTATTTATTTATTTATTTAAAAATTGGTGTCCATGAAGTTGATATAGTGGTTGCACCCCAGAACCTGATGAAGGAGGTAGCAATGGAGACCCTATAGCCCCCCTGAGTCTGAGAAGGAGCTCATAGATCTTAAGTTTGGAACTATGCCATCTAGTTAAGGAGCCATTGGATATGAAGTATAAACTGAAGAGTAATCAAAATATAACTTAATGAGAATAATTGAAATAGAATACAATTTTTATTTGGGGGGTTGATGAGATTTTAAAAGCAATTTAAGCTCAGTTCCAATGCTTTCTGAGCAGGAACAGTCACTCATCTTCACAGATAAGGCTGCTGAAGAACCCTGCTGAAGAACTCTCTCTGCTGACATACTTAACTACCTCTTCTGTACTTTTAGGACCTCTCTCTCCTCATTCCAGAGCTTTAATTTTCAGGGCAAAGAATTTGATGAAGCAGATTTAGATTCTGTAATGATCAACTATGATCTGGGTGGATCAGGTCATTTAATGCAAGGCCAGGTCTGGACTCTGGCTGGGGGCCTGTGATAAAATAAATGAATCTTCCCTACAAAAGGTATGGGAATCCCAGGCTACAGGCTCATCGAAGGTACTATATCTGTATAATGTCTCTAGGAACCTTCCTGTTCACCCTACATGATGCTTACAGTAGTCTGAGACCCTAAAAAAATATACAATAGCAATTGAGAAAATGGTGCATGAAATGGCAGGAAAAGTTGAACAATATACTCAGGGCTGGAGAACATTTTCTTGTGTCTTGTCTGTTACATGCAGGATGCCTTTCATAATCTTTTCTTTAATTTAAGAAAAGGTACTTTTATTTATTTCATTATTGTTCACTTGGGACAGCATTCTTGAAACATCCCAATATAGGCTACTCTTCTTTAAGGAGCCCTATAGGACAAGTGTACGAAAGAAAAAGCAAGGGGGAAAAAAGCACTTTTTTGTCTCCTTATCTCAAGATGTGACCCAATGTACCTGAGGCTATGTGGCCAAAAGGAAGGTTTATTTCAAAATCTAAAGACAGCTCTGAATGCATGGTGTGCCTTTCAGAAGGCAAGTTCAAAAGAGGCACAGGGAAGTCAGGGGAGGCTCTGTTCAGAAGCTTTTGTGCCATCTATGAAAAGAGGCTATCCAAATAACAAAGAAACTGAACACATAAAACTAATTATTGGAGTCATTTTTAATTAACCTGCCAAGATAAATAATCCCTGGAACATTTGTTCATTGTAGGCATTTTATCTGGAGGAGCAAATAACCATTGGTTTTTGTACTCATTGGGTCTGTATTGACTGACTGAGCACCATCAAATCCTTATATTGAGTGCTAGAAATTGGTAAGCAGCTGAGAGATTTAGTTTCTCCCACGGCTTCCAGTTTCTCCTTCACTGTCTCAAATGCCTCACAGAATATTTGGGTCTTCTCTAGCTCTACCTGCCTGTACAGAAATGTTTCTCATGGTAGATCCAAATACCCTCTGCTCCAGAGCCACAGTGCATCCACCTGTCTGGACAGCAGAGAGTGAGCAGTGCTGCGTGCACACACCCACCTGACGGCTTTTGAAGGCCCTGGATTCGCTGTCTTGCCTGAACATTAGAATCACCTGTGGAGCTTTTAAAAAGACCCAGTCCAGCTGCACTGTAGACCGAATAAACCAGCATGCCTGAGGATGGGACTAGCATCAGTAATCTTTAAAGCTCCCCAGGTGGCTGCAAAGATTACTTGAGTGGCAAGTTCGTGAACAGCAGCACGAACACAATTCAGACCTTGTTAGGAATACAGAATCACAACCCCACACCCAGATCTCCCGAACAGGAATTTATTCTTCTTTGATACATCCGATGTGACTCATTTGTACATCAAAAATTAAAAAGCATGGCTGATTCAGTGGTCCTCCAGCCTGAGCTGACATCACAAGCACCTGGTAATCTTGAGATGAGTCGAATGGCTGTAGCCTATGCCTGGAGTTCTTGATTTGCCACATCCAGGGTGAGGCTTGAGAATCAGCATTTCTACAGTGGCATGTAGCTGGTAATCTCAGGTGAAGACCACCCATAAGATGCCATGTTAATTGCTACTAAGCTAAATATTATTATTATTATTTCCTTTATTCCATACTCAACAAATTATTGAATTTATTCAGTAATACTTTTAGATCATGGTAACAGTTGGGGACAGAAAGAATATTGAAAAGAGAGACACAATCCTCAATTATATGGAAATTCTTAGAGACTCAACAATAAACAAGAAAACAACCCATTTACTAAAACATAAAGCAGAGATCATGTTGTTTATGAATGCAAGTATATTGAGAAATGAAAGAGAAAGTGATTAGGGGTATCATTTTTAATAAAATGATTTGGTATATATACTCTCAGAATGACAAGAATGAACAAAGGGCAGGAGAGATGAGGTTCTATGACACAGATAAAGGGAATCTAAATGCCTCAAATCAAAGTAACATACAAAATTCCAGGGTGGAGAGGCCAATAGTAGAACCATCTTCATTCAACCTGTAGACACACAGCCTTCTGGCTGTTCAGTTTTGGGGGAAATTCTACTTTTTATTTCCATTCCCATTTCCTCATCAAGTTTCCTTTGTAGGATTCCTTGGAAGATTAAATTTTCATCAAGAAAGTAGTTCATGCCCTGTGCACTCCAAAGTTATGCTCAACCCGGATCTCCAAGGGGGAAGGCAAACAAGCTCGCCAACAGTAGGTAAGCCATCCATCTTTACTGAAGCCAGTAATAGAGACATAAGAAGGATGAGATGTTTTCTCTGTTCTCAGGAAAAAACTCAGCCACACAGGAAGAAAACACAGCAGGAGGGAAATGAAGAAAAACCAAGACACGCAGAGAGCAATGTTGGATGTGAATTGTGGGATAGACAACAGGGGAGGCATACCCCAAGGACTGAGGCAGATCTTAGAAGAGAACTCCAGCTAGACTTTAAAGGAAGAAAAGAGCTATAAGAAGGGAACGTTATACATTTGCCTCAATGTTTTATTAAAGAGGTGGATGCCTCAGTCTAAAAGAAGATAGGAGAAGGCAAACTTTAAACACCTTGTCATTCAGATCTTATCAATTACACAATTTTTAACTGTGAATTTATCTCCTTTATCTCTTCCATGAACTTAATTGCATTTCTTCACAGTTCCTATGCTGTTGCTCTAAACCTCAGAGTGACTGAATTTGAAGAAACACCTCTTAGCAGGTAATTGAGTTTAAGCAAGGTTTAAAAAGGGGGGGAGGGTGTGAGGTCCTGACCCAAAGGAACTCATATATTTATAAAAAGAGGTAGAGAAATGAGAGTGTACACATCGAAATGAGGAGGACCCAGTGAGAGGCAGGAGGCTATCTGCCAGAAAGGAAGCCTCTTTACCCTGCTAAGCATCAGTTTTCGATGAGACAGCTTCCAAAATGATAGGAAAAGGAATTTCTCTTGTTTAAGCCTCCCAGGCTGTGGTAATGGTATAGTTGCAATCACATTGTAACAAACCTCCTCCAGAAGTAGAGATGGAAAATCAACACCCACTTAGGAATAAATGTTTCTGTTACAATACACTATTTTCATTTGTTTATCTTATGGTTTGGGGAGTGAGTGGGTGGAGTGTGTGTAGATGTGCTATGACTCGCGTGTAGAGATCAGAGGATAACACATATGAGTTGGGTCCCTCCTTCAACCACGAGGGTCCCGGGGATTGAACTTAAGTCATCAGGCTTGGTAGCAAGTTTCCTAACCCACTGGTTCCTCTCCATTGTGCAAATATTAGTTTTAAACTGCCCTAAGCAGTAAATTTTTTGGTTTGGGGTTCAGGCAGATCTACATTTGAACATCCCAGTACTTTTTTATTTTTGAAGTAAGCAAGCCTTATGATCATGATCACTAAATATTCATTTGCTCAAAGGAAACAGTTTTGTTTTGTTTTTTTTCTAAAATGGCTATTTTATAAAATTTTCTTTTTGTGAGGTCACATTAGGAAAAAAAATATGTGGAAGCAGAAGAATTAGCCCTTAGCATACGGTAGATGTTTCACAAATGCCAGTTCCCTCTCTGATCATAATCGTGAGTTACCATTTACCTTGGTCTGGACACAGACATCCTATACATAACAAAAATGAGAGTTAGGTTTAGGTCTAATTGATGCTCAACCACCAACTGCCTCCACTCATTCTCCTTAAAAGTTGCTTAAGAGATTTCCAGCCAACATGCATTTCCCCTTAACTTGCCCTGAGGTAAATACCAGCTGCTGTTGTCTTCCATTAGGCTCATTAGAGATGGTTAATCATCCAAGTCCTCTAGTTGCGTGACTATAAATGAGATAGCCTTACCTATTTCTGGGACATTTTTTAGCTCTGGCTTATGGGTCCTTTGACTGATGAGGGTGTGGGCGTAGCTTCTGAGCCCCACAGGCTCAGGTCAAAGAGAACTTTCTCATCTTGATGTGGGTACTTTCTGTTACTTCTTATATTTGGAACATCAAAGACTATTCAACAATCCTATTTTCCTTCCTTTGCCTTTAATTATCTGTGTTAACAAAAGGCACATCTTTGGTCAACAGCTGTTCGTGACTGGGTAATGAAAAAATATGTATTTAGAGAGCTCTGAAAAAAGCTAGTGAACAGCCAGGAGCCAAGAAGCCGCCCTCACAATTCCTCTCCCTTCTTCTATTCCTCTTTTTCTTGCTCATTCAGTCTTTTCTTTTTTCTTTTGTTTTATGTTGTTTCTCCCTTTTTATTTCTTCTTCCTTTCCATTCATATAGATAGGTAAAGATGTTACAGAAAGTTATTTCAATCTAAATTTATGAGGATCTTTCACCCTGAAAAAAACTACCTCCACCATGTCCAAACTCCAAATCCAGTCCCCATACTCAGCACATCAGTTCCACAGGTGGGAGTCTGTACATGTCCAGGTGGCTCAGGGACAACAAAGATACAGATGACAAATTAACACCAGGGACCAAGCAAAGAACCTTCACTGGGATGAACATTTTGAAACATCTGTACTTGGCTTTCATGTTGTCTACTTCTGAACATTTGTTCATGGGGCTAACTCCTGGAGTTAGGTCTGTTTTGAGGACACATCTGTGGATTCCTGGTGTAAGCAGCAGTTAGCGTCCATGTGTGGCCACTGAAGATGCTGGATGTAAACTCCTGACAATCTTTGGTACTTTCAGAATGGTAGATGTTTTAAGCATCCTGTGTCACATCCTTTTGACCTATCTTTGATCCCAATCACATCTGGGGTGACCAAATCTGTTTTCTTTGAAAGCATTCATCATAATTAAAGCATAAGGCAGAGAGTGTAGACCAATGTATATAAACATCCAGCACATCAGAGCACCCAACACAACAGCCTCGTTCTATTCAAGTGTTTACCTTCCTGCTCTGACCCCTTCTCTTCCCTTCTTGTTCCTCTCCTCCTTTTTTCTTCTCCTCTCCTTATCTCTCCTCTTTTGTCTCCCTCTCTAACCCCTTCTTTCTTCCTTTTCTTCCTTCTTCTCCACTTCCCTCCATCCCTCTCTGTACCTTCCTTCTTTTGTACTTATTTCTCACTTCTTTCTCTTTCTAGTCATAGAGATATGGACTGTTGTGTGAACTCTTCCTAGGAAGACAAGTGAACATCTGTTTACCCTAGATGGAACATCAACAAGTAAACAATTCCACTCAAGAATGACTTGATGTGCCAGTGAGTTTAACTAGGGTTACCTGCAGGACTATGGGTAAATGACTATTCACAGGAGCACAGAAACTTAGGAGCAGTGATACTACTGAAGACAATCTCTCTTTCCAGCAACCATTAACTGCTTTTATATTCTCCAGAAGAGTTTGAGTTCATGAGCCCACCCCTCCTGCCTGATAAAACGTTAAATCATCCCATTTTGTGCAAAGGCCTTATGCCTACAATCACAGCTGCCGAGAGTTCAAGGGCCTCGCTGTGCTGGAAGGACAGTACTCCACATTAGGCACAGGACTTCTATAGGTCAACAAATAGCTACGTCAACACTGATGTTGACAGCGATATAGATGATATATATGTGTCTTTTGTGGAAAAGCAGCATCATAAATTTATATGGGACGTTCTTCAAATTGGAGTTTCTGGAGACCCATTGGAGCTCCTGGATTGCACTGTATATTTGAAAAAATCTTCTGACATGGACACTAGAGTACTTCGGAGATGGAGGAAAAGATGATCCCACAAAGCCTATCAACATCCCTCCTAAATCACCTTTCATTCTGGATAATAATGGGTGTCCTAATACAAACTGGAGTAAACAAGGCTCTTTAAATACAGGGTTGGTAGGATTCTCTCCTGATACTCTCATGTTCTAGCTCATTGTCAATCATCAAGAGTCATTCACTCAATTAACATAGAAAACAAAGTTACTCTAAATGACTAAATGCAGGTTCATTTTGGTACTTAAACACCCTCACTGACAGAAAGAATAATTTCCTGAAAGCATCCTACTGTCATATAAAGTAAGGCATTCTTGAGGGGGAAAAAAAAGCCCTAATCTGATAGCTTTTCATTTGCACTCATGCAAGAAGTTGCCAAACGTTTACACTCACTCATTCAATCAAGAAGTTGCTTTTTTCCAATAATTAAAATATATGATGGTTGCTTCATTAGTCACCTTGCGACACAGGTCAAGACATGGAGAATCTCTTAGTTTTACCCTCAGTTATGAGTACAAATTTAGCTGTTGAGGTGGGATGCATTCCACACACAAATCTGAATCGATTCTTAATTTTGAAGCATACACACAGGCATAAGGAGATTCAAAGACATAGCCATGTATGTAAACAAGCATGCATACACATGCTTTTGCACACACACACACACACACACACACACAGACAGACACACAAATGTACTTTAAAATAAAAATAAACATTGGTACTTCAGAAAAAAAAAGTTTGTTTTAGTCCTGCCTAAATGACAATTATCCAGCCAGTGATTTTCCTATTCAGGCATTGACCATTTGGAGCCAAGAGTATTCACTTTGAGCAACATTCTGATTACTAAACATGCAACTTCTATTTATTATAAAAAGTGTTCCATGGGCCTTGAAAGTGAAAGCTGACATTTGGCAGTGCCCATCAGCACTAAGAATTGTGCATTAATTCCCTTGAGTTTTGACTAGTAGTTTTTCTCTTACCTCACCTGTGACCATACTATCCTCTGCTTCACATTGTAGAGTGGTTTTTGTTGTTGTTGTTGCTTCTTTTAAAATAGCACCATTTCTGAATCCTGAGTGACTACTTGTTCCTATCCAGCTTTGCTTGCTTTGGACTCAGAAAAAGGAAAATTTCCAAATGGGATCAGCAGGCTGTAGCATCTCGTTTAACCTCCAATCTTGTAAATCACCCTTTACAGTGCAGGTTTATAGGAGCCTGCCAGTTTACGGCATCACTATGGGGAAACATCTAACATCATACAGAAGTGAGCTCCAAAAATTAAAGGAGGAGGGAAGTCCCATCTCCTGACCCCTATCTTTTACTTAAAAAGGCTTCCTACAAATATACATTCTACAATGAGCATATTTCTCCAACATCTGTTACCCCTCATTTTCTTGCCCTTCTTCCTGTTTTTAGTCCCCCTTTTTTCCCCAGCCAGTGAGAATTCTTCACACTGTTGGAGGAAATGCAAACCAGCCCAGCTTCTATGAAATTTAGCTTGACAGCTTCTCAAAAACACTGAAACTACATTTACTATATGGCTCAGTTATACGAAATATTTTAAACAATATTTATTCCTTGAAAATTGTATGCATTCATATCATGTGTATATTGATCACATCTATTCTCTGTCTCTTTCTGCCTCTACCTCCTTGTAAATCCTCAGCTAGAGTCCTCTACCAAACCTCCCTCTCAGACTTATATCCTGGTAACATTCTAGTTCCAATCACCTTCACAGCTCCATAAGATGACCAAGACTGACACCTTCAATTCTATTTTACAGAACTACAAATAAAAACAGAAAAAGACTGAGAGGATTGGGGGTGAAGTGGGCAAGGGAGACGGGAAGAGGGAAGGGAAGGGAGAGAGAAAAAAGAGGAGGGAGAGGAGGAAGAGAAGTGAGAAAAGAGGACAGAAGAGGAGGGGGGTCACAGGTCTTAAGTGAATGCCATTTCTTGTGCTGTGGCTAATATGTATAGAACACTGTTATTTATAGTGCTGGCCCTTATTTTCTCGGCTGTAGGTTTTTTTGCTCTCTATTTAAAGTAGCACACATGCAGCCTGTTTGGCCACTAATACATTGTGATAGCTTCAGAGTATATCCCCACAAATGGACATTGCTCTTTAATTATTCAGAAATATGACAAACTCATCATCATTTCCCAGGCCTGACTTATCCTGGGACTCTTGCAACAGGATAGACATTTACTCCAAAGCCATAGCCACTTACATAAGAATTATGGGTCTGCAGTAGGCCTCATCAAGGCTAAACTCACCCCACAAGGATAGGTCCCTGTTTCTGTTACATGCTAAGAAATCAAGTTTTCCACTGGTGTTATGGGGCCAGGGAAATCCTCAAACACAAACACACTCACATATTCATACTACATACCCATAATGTAAAATCATAATCTGTTTAAGAAGCTGACCGAAAAGGGAGGATTTCTAAGTGATTGTTCATCTATTACCTTGTCATCAAAAGAGACAAGCACACTTTCCTTCTGCCTCCAGCCAGTTTTGAGCTCAGGTCATACAATTATTGGAGCCCATGCTACATCTTGGATCTTCCTTCAGCCTTGTGCAACTGGGACAGGGTGTGTTTAGGAGGTGGGATCGAGTAAAAACTATTCACATTACTGAGATGTGCGTTCATAAAGGTAACTGCGGGGTCCTGGAGCCTTCTTCATTCTTTTGTGCCTTCGCTCTGAAGTGAATGCCTTTGCTCTAGACCTGAGTACTGTTTCCTGACAGGAGCCAATAACTCATGGAATGGAACTTCCACAGGCCTCTAATCCATTAGATAGAATAAATGTTTTGTCTTTTAAGTTGATTATCTCAGGTGTTTCTTACAGTAAGAGAAATGTTCCCAACATAAAGACTTTCTCCTGCCTTTCTTTATTTGTGTCTATTCTGTCTGTATTGAGAATTTAGTCCCTACTCGGCTCTGGAAATATGCATGACTAGAAGAAAAAAAACCCACACTCTCCTCTAACATGAGACATAACACAGTATCCCAAAATGGCACAGCTTACTGTGGGCTGTGTCTGCCCACCAGTCATACCCTCCACTGATTACTGCCTCACCACAGGTTATAAGGCAGGCTCTTCCCTTCCTAGTTAAAGAAATAGCCCTGAAAATATTTATGAGTTTTGTTCATATATCGTCAGAGCGGTCCAAGCTGCAGCCATCACACCATCCATCTAAACAGAAGTGACCACAGAGGAGGGTTCCCAACAAATAAGGTCAAATAAGGTCACTCACTGAGGAGTGAGATTTGCCAGAAAGGTAATGTCTATAGCCAGTCTTAAAAAGAAGTTAGGAACTGAGAATGGAAAGTATAGAGATGATGCCCAGCAGAAAGGCATGAACAGCAGTATGACAGTGGGAAACCCAGGTCATTCTACTACCTGCCGGTTGGTCATCATGGCTGAAGAAGGAGATGAGGTAGAGGAGTAAGAGAGGCAGAGGGGTGGATCCATCCTTGAAGGCAGTGATGTGGTAATGGGCTGGAGTAGATCCAATTGATGGGGGCCACTACCACTGTCTGACCTTAACGTGACGCTTCCTCTCTGCCACATCACGTAGCATATTCAAGTGGTCACAGGTAGCTAGAAATGCCATCTGTGTTTGAAAGGAGCCCCAGCCGATAACACTATTTCAAATGCTCTAAACTTGAACTGTCCCAGCGTACTTCAACATCCTGTGTTTTAATGCTGAAGGAGTTGAACATGTCCAGCACACAGGACAACAGTAAGAGATTTCTCTGCAGAACCAGGCTACCCTAGCACCTAGTGGTCATGGGGGTATCATGATAAGGAAAAGGTCTAAAAAAGAGAAAGAAGCTCAGAAGTCAGCTCACTGGCCACCGGTGGAGCCTGAGCTATGAGGAGCTCAGCCCTTAGTTCACACTGTCAGACTGGAGGAGATCTGCAGCTCCTGTCATAATCAATAAAAGGGACAGACCACTGGGCCTTCACAGACCAATGCTGCACAAAGATGCTTTCCATAAATGGAAGCTCTTCGCAACAGTGTGCCTGTAATGCTCTCTAAGTGAGCGTGAAAGAGAGAGCTGACAGTTTTGGGTCATGGACAGCATCCCTAGGGGGAGGCATAGGAATGTGACCTGGGAAGATTGTGGGAGGAGGTGGGAAGGTGGGGACCTGCATTCCTGCAGAGAGCTGAGAGAGAGGGATGACAAAATCCAAGGTAGTTAAAGGGGAGAAGGGTACTCTTTCTATCCACAGGGAAAATTTTAGGAAGGTGAGCCAGAGAGCTTGGCATGCCACAAAAAGGACCTGCAGTGGCAGAAAAAGTGAGGGAATTTTTTACAAATTTTACAAACTGTTTTAGGAAAGGGAGATAAGAACTGGGACAAGGTTAGAAGGTTCAAGAAATGGAAATATGGGAAGAACAGATTTTATTTTCCATCAATCACTTAGTGTATTATTCTTCAATATCAGGACTCACTATGCCTAGAGTGAGCCTGAGGCCTTGGCCCCATTCCTGTTGGGAACCCTGTTCTCATGCCTTTTTCATTGAAAAAGCACCACTGAAGCAAGAGATACACTCCTACAACACAGAACATGGCAAACCCCGTTTGCCTTTAGGAGGATGGGAATACCCTCTGTTCTCTGTTTTCCTAGACCATGGGATGATGTAGGATCAAGGAAAACAAGAGCCATGCTGGGAAAATCATATGAGCCTAAGCCTTTGTTGATACTGTCTCTGCCCTCTGAGACTCCACCAGCTCCACATATCAGTCATCCTCTAGATGTAAGCAACTCTTCTTATGGCCTAAAGGATATGATCCATATCCATATCCATCTAGGTCATCAACCTGGTATCCAATCATGCCATTGGGTAGACTTCCCAAACCATTGTCCCAAACGAGCCTCCCTCCTTCTTCTTTCTTTCACCCTACCAGACTCTGAGAGAACTCCTAATATCCTCACACTCTACCTGAAGTACTGTCTTTTCAAATCTATTGAATCAACTCTTCCACTTTTGGGTCTCTGTTCAAGCATTGTGTGTCATTCTGCTTTTCAGACCTGTCAATCACTTAAGAGCTTGCCACTTCTGGATGCTTTTCCTTGTCAGCAATAGAAGGAATGTTTTGGAAAGGCTAACAGAGGTGATATGTGCATTCCCTGGCACCATTATTAGAGATCAGCCCCAGCATGCATTCAGGGAACTCTCCCCATAGGAAGTCAGTTCATGAGGCAGCAAGGTCAAAGTAGAACAACTAGTTAAGTAGAGCCTGGTGAGCAGAAGAGTGATCAGTGGAGGAGATAAAAGAGAAAAGTGCTAAGTCTCACCTTCAGTGTGTGCTAACGATGAGCAGGTTTGTGGGGATCTAAGAAAGGATGACGTACTGTGTGTCCAGCCTGCTATGCATGCTGCACAGATATGGCTCCCCTTTGATCCTTAGATCATTCCCGGGAACTGGAAAACATTTCCATTTCACAGAGAAGGAGACTCAGGCTCAGAATGAGGAGACGTGAGCAAAACAGACACAGTCCTTTAACTCCAAGAGTCCAAATTTGGACCTGGGTCTGGAGATCTCTAGAGCTTATTCTCTTTCTGTTCCATAGTACCCTCCCTCTTCATCTGCCTCTCTCTCCCATGTTAGGAGGAAATGTCAAGTCTAATTCCTAAGTCTTGAGCTTAGAAAGTCAGGCCAAGAAGTACAGCAAATATAGTACACATGACATATCTGGTGGGAAGCTAAAAAATGTCAAGTTTTGAAACCATGAATTATTTTCCTTCTGTTTCCTCAGATCAGTACAAGCCCATCTGTGTGTGGTTTTCCTAAGGCAATATGCTGAGAACACGTTCCACCCAGGTCCCTAAAGCCTCCCTTGACACTGTCAGAGATGCATAAAAATCGCAAGGGTTAGAAGCATGCTAGCAGCCTGTGCAGGAAGACCTTAACCTCACCTTTTAATATCCCAGTTTGATTGTCAGAATCTCCACTTCATTTCACAGAGAACACACCTTCATTCTTCCTCCAGAAAAATGGAGCTTGTTAAGAAAATCTCCAAGACAGCACACTCTAAATTTCTTATTAAGTTATGCATGGCTGATATTAGAGAGAGGAAGGGGAGAATGCATTCTCAACATTTTATGTATCCCATTCATTTTCAGTCTCCACAGTAACCATGCCTAAAATGTACTATACTCAGCCCATTCTCCTGAAGAGCCATCGTAACATGGCATATATTTTTGTCATCTGTAACTACTGAAAACCAAAAACCATTCATACACAGAAACATACACTTGGAAGAGTTAAGAGCACAAATAAAAATAATCAGAATCCAGAGCAAGGGGCAAACCAATACTGCTTAGAGGAAATGTGATCCATTGTTCCCGTTTTATGGACAGACATACTGAGACTTAGACAAAATGATACTTCTTATGATACATGAAAGTCTCGCCTTCTTTTTTCCTGATACTTCCCACTGAACAAACTTTCTTAAACATTCTGAGAGTAAACTATCTGCAAGAGATGTTCTCAGGATCCTGCCCAGCTCTCTTTCCTGAATGAGAACACCCACGTTCTACCTACCCATGGCTTACAGCCACAAAATTCTCTGGACTGGAGAGAGCCATAGGACCAGAGGGGGCTGAAAGTTACCCCACCCTGTGTAAACCACAAAGACAGTGCCCTTCCCCACTAACTATAGAGGGACAGGAAAGTTTGACCAAGAGCTTGTGAGGTGACTCAGCGGGTAAAGGCACCTGATGCAGTGCCCAAGGACCTGAGTTTGATCCCCAGGACCCACATCTTGGAAGAGGAGGAACTGCTCTACAAGGTTGTTCTCTGACCTCTACATGTGCAGTTTGGTGCATACGTACACATGTGTGTGTGTGAACACGCATGTGTGTGTGTGTGTGTGTGTATACATGTGCATATAAAACAAACATAAAAATGTAATACTTTTAAAAAATATTTTAGGGTTGTTTGCTTCCTGACGGGACAACTGTGGCATCTCTTTACCAGAAAGTCCCATTAAATCAAGTTGAATGAGTCTCCAGTTGAGAAACAGCTTGTTTCCTTTTGTCCTATTCTGCTTTCCTGTTTTCTTTTTCCAAAAACAACAACAAACAAACAAAAAACACACATACCCTTCCTAAATCATTTGTATGAGACTTATCCCTGTCTCTAAAGAAGCAAAAGTTGCTGAGGGTAGGCAGAAAGCCCTTGTGGTCATAATCCTCTGGATATTGCTAATAGAATATTTCATAGAACCTCCACTTGAGACTTCAGTATTGTATAAAAATCAGAAGCCTTAAAGATAGCTGGTCAACCGTGTCAGTTTAGTGATGGGATGCTACATGTCCAATAATGGGAGGGAACGCATTCAGCTCACGAGGAATCAGAACTCAAACCTATATCTACCAACAATAATATATCCAGATCTAAACAAGGCACATCCCCATTTCTGCAATGGAGTGCATACAACCATCTCCAATCTAGGAAGGGTAACTGCTCTGCATTAGAAAAAGAAGGGACAGCATCTGGTGCTCAAGTATGCTATGTTTTTTTGTTTTTTTGTTTTTATTG
Organism: Meriones unguiculatus; assembly: GCF_030254825.1. Classification (NCBI taxonomy): domain Eukaryota; kingdom Metazoa; phylum Chordata; class Mammalia; order Rodentia; family Muridae; genus Meriones; species Meriones unguiculatus. The sequence continues at coordinate 24,308,412 of NC_083358.1, read as the reverse complement.
GTCTACAGTGCTCTATGTCTGTACTTATCGTTTGGAATTCCACACTGCTAACAAAATTTGTATAGTCCAGCATTAAATGGAACATACCTAGATTATAAATAATTATGGTGTCTATGTATGATCTGGTGTGTTGTTTATACTCTTTGCTTGAAGTGTTCTAGCCCACAGAATCTCAAGAAACTCATTCTCTTAAACACAGTTCAAGCTGAACTTTCTACAGCCTTGTAAAATAGTGCCTCCCTCCTCAGGACCACAGTATTGTGGGCACAAAAGTAGAATGCAGGGCTAGGCTCCGAGTAACCACATGACAGTAGAAGAGAGTTTCTGCCACTGTTCACACATTTACTCATGCATACATGCATGTATTATTTTTAAAATCATACATCTAACATATTCTTTATACCCATCATATGTGGGATGCAGCATTCATTTGTCAAGAAAACAAATTCAATATCGAACAGCATACAGAGTATAATCAAATGTACAAAAGTCTTGTGCAAGTGAATACATGAACTTTAGTTATTATTTGTGCTACAAAAAATTAAACAGGCTATTTAATAAAGAAAAGAGCATGAGTGGCACCTGAAATAGTCCGTAAAGGCATTTTAGGACCTGACAGAAGAAGTGTCAGCTGTGTGAAGAGCAAGCAAGGATACTCAGCAAGAAAGGACAGCACATAAGGGATTGGGGCAGAGAGAGAATTTCATCTTTGAATCTCTTAGAGGAACTAAGAAAGCATAGGGACAAGGGACATGAAATAAGCATAGAGCCCCAAGCTGAAGTAAGTTTATGTGAGATTTCATACATCATATTAACATTATTTGAAGTAAACTGGAAGACTATGAATTGTTCTTAAGCAGAGCAATTGTTATGATTCTTCCTGGTCTTCACACCCCAAAAACTACAGCGAAAGCATTTAACAAACATGTTGAATGAATGGGTCTGTCATCCAATTTAATCCTTGTTTCTTTCATAACAGGTCCTTTGGACTTCTAGCTTAATACTCTTCTACTCATACAGGTTGGTGTCTCATTATTTATGTGTCCCCACTGTGATGAAAGACATCAGAAAATTATATCAAACTCCAATAACTCCCCTCTTCTTTAGAAAAAGGTTCCAGTTTCAATGAGAGTTGAGGTATAACTTCACAAACTACCACCAAATAACATTGTGGCTTTTAAATTAAATGTTTGTGCTGTCTTTCCACTGTAAATCTGGACCTGCCTAGGGAAGGCAAGGTCTGGTCAAAAATACAGATTAGCCCCTCAGGATAGAGCACAAAAACAGCTATCTTAAGGGGGGTACAGAAGTACCTCTATGAGAAGGTACCCTCTCATAGTATATGGATTCTGGTACACAAGTGGTCCAGTCAGGAAAGTTTAAGAAGTGAGGGAGCCAGTCATGGATAAAGGGAGATATTGCTGTTGTCATGGAAATGATGGAGAGGAGCCAGGCATTGGTGTCATACACTTGTAGTCTAAGCGTTTGGAAGATGAAAACAAGTGGACTGTGAGTTTGAGGCAAGCCTGAGCTAACTCATGACTTCCTGGCCAGCATAGACCATATGTTTACTCAAAAGAAAATGGAAAAATGTAATGATGTTCCACCCTATGTTGAAAAGCTTTTAGAAGTTGTTGGCTCCTGGGGAAGGAAGCAGTTTTTCTTCAGGTTTATGGCTGTCTGTGTGCATTTGGGCAGCTCAAACAGGACCCAGTGGTTAACTGATAAGGACCAAGAGGACAAAGAGGAGGAGGAGGAAATAAAGAGGAGGAGGAAATGATGGAAGTTGGAAGGACATGTGTTGGGAGAGATGTCCAGGGGACTGAGATGGGGAATTGAGGGTGGATATGATCAAAATATTTTGTATACATCTATGAAATTGTTCAGATATATTATTTTAGTAAATAAAAAACAAACGATGATCTGGTAAAGAGCTTTCCATATCTCATTCTCCAGAGTGAAAAACGCCCATGAAAACTTGATCCCAAGAAATCAAATAGGTTACTACCTTCCAATACAGAAAGAAGAAAATAAGGAAGGAATCTGGAGAGTCGTATCCATTTCTCCTGTTCCTTTTGGCTCGGGTTTTATGGATTTGAGAAAAGTTTGTGTTCCCTGTGTTAGGACTTGGGAACTTCTACAGCCTACCATTGTCCTCTATCTCTGCATGATCCACCTCACCATACAGTCTCTTCTATGTACTGCATTCACAGATGAACAACCTTTGTTTTAGATGGTTCTTCTCCATTTGTGTTTCCAGTTTCCAAATGTCAAAATTCTTAGTGTCTTTCTGGGGTTTTCCAGGTTTGCCCGATTCTCCAACAGGAAGGGCATAGGACTCTCCTTTAAGCATTCATTGATCTACATCTGAACCTTATTCATTGGCTCTGGCCCCACTCCACACTCAGTACTATCCTACAATGGGAGTCAGTTCCTTTAAGTGCCAGGAATACCAGCTTTTCCTTTTGGCATGCTCTGAAGGGTCAAGTTTGTTATTGGAGGCTGATGGACCAGAGCTAGTATGGAGTATCTCATCTCACAATGACATGGTGAGATCTACTTTATATCTTTTCAGATGATAAAATTTAAGGTTGAGACAGATTAAGAAAAAAAAAAAAACACATTGTTTAGATATCCAGGAACAACATCTGAGTTAAACTATCTACAGTTGGTTTTATTCCACAAGCCTACCTCCCCCAAACCAAGACATGTAACTTATGAATATTCATCCCTTTCCTTTCTCCAATACACTCTCCTCACCCCCACTTATTGCAAAGATCATTTGTACCCACATCTCACACATCTCCTCCGGTCCTTCCCTGAAATCTGCTGTTTCGGGCGAGATCGCTCTCTAAGCCTCCTGCAGACACAACAGGAATGCAGAGTTGCTTTGGATTCTCAGGAACCAGGTTGGACCAGAGGCAGCAGAGCAGACGACATCTGCCACAAGCATACTGAGACATTTAGCTCCGTTCCTTGAGGATCTCATCTGGAACACGTGCAACTTCAGAGCAGGCAAGCCTTATAGCCATCAGCAAGGAGTTTGCTTTCGTTTTTCCCAGTTGTCAGAAATCAGAAGGGCTTTCCTATAGCAAGAATCCTCCTTCTGGTTTTCCCGATTGCCAGGAAAGTAAACTCTAATCTTCATACCTTACAACTCCAGCCTCTTTCCTTGCTACCTCAGTCTGCACTGGGAAGAAGGCTCTTAATCTTAAACAAGCCTGAGACCATCCTCTTCCTGGACCCTTGGCATGTGGGTTGTATATGACATTTTCACTCACAAGTGTCATGTGTGAAAGGCATGGTCTCCAGGTAGCTGTTCTATTGAGAGATCACAAAAGCACTATTATCACCAGTGGAGTAATATACTCAAAAGCGCATAGCTGAATGTGCTAGGTAGAAAAAGTGGGTCTCTGGAGATCACTGAAACCTGCCTCTCTGGCTCTCTGTTCCCCAGCACAATGTTAACAGTCTGCTCCATCACAAGCTCCTACAGCCATCATATTCGGCCTGACTCCAGTCCCACCACAACGGTGCCACAAGAGCATATGCTGCCATCTCTGAAATCTTACGCCAAAGCATTTTCCCTCCATTTAGATGGTTCATTTCATCAATTACGTTTTAATTAATAACATTGTGGACATTTCAGCATCAGTATGCCTTGTGGTCTCTCTCCTCCATCTGGAATCTAGTCCCCTGTTTTTCCTTTCAAATTTCTCCAAAATCCATGACCCAACTAACCTCTCTTACGGTATTGGCAGAGAGAACTGCTTTTAGGTGTGATAGGGGTACATTATATTATGCAATGCAACCCTCTAGCTACAATTCACTCAGCAAATATTGTGTGTGTGTTCATGTGTGTGTGTGTTTATGTGTGTGCTTGGGTGTGTGTATTTACGTGTACACGAAGAAGTTAGAAGATGACTTCAACTCTTAGTATTCAAGGTTCTGTCTACTTTGGTTTTTAAGACAGGGCTTTTCATTAGCCTGGACTGACCAGGTAGCTAGGCTAACTAGTGAGCTGGCTTTACAGAGCCATCTAACTTTGCTGCCACTGTACTGGGATGCTATGACTTTCAGGTTTTTCTCAGGTGGGTTCTGAGGGCTTAGACTTAAGTCAGTAAAGGAGCACTTTACTGACTGGGTTGTCTATTGGGCTCTCCCATTCAACAAATATTCACCCATCAGGCTCTGTGTCAGGTCCCAAGGATGTAGCAGTGAACCTAAAACAAAACAAAAACAAAAACCCTTCCTTCAACAGCACATATGTTGCAGTGTGTGGACTGCCTGGTCCTGAAGTTATGTTAAAACATGACTCCTTTAAGGTATTTCTTGTGCATCTAGCAAAGAAAACTACATCTCCATCTTTGTTTCTCTAGGAAAAGAAGACAGGGTACCAACACTGGGTAGATGTCAAGCCATTATCTTTGTGCTTGACTGAAGGAGACGTGAATTATTATAAGAAAACCAGAACACCTGGCTTTGCCACAAATAACTTGTGTGATTTTTAGACCAAAGCCATTTCTCATTCCCAAATACAACATTTTTAGTGTACCAGGCAGCACACATTTATACATTAAAGCTACTCCGATAGCCACACCATATTTTTCATTGTGTGTGTGTGGGGGGGGAGTAACTGCTGGGAAAGAAGAAAAGCACTGGTAAGGTCCTAGCTGGAGCTGGATTTGGACTTAAAGTTATCAGAAAGCCTCCAAGTCTCATCCAGATTCATCTGATCCTAAAAACAGGCCCACTGGCAAGGTAATAGCCCATACTCAGATCAATCCCATCGATCCTGCCTCATAACAAAGCCACTTCCCGAAAGACCACAGCTCAGTGGTGCTTGCTGGGGTTTCCTGCCATCCTGTGTGGCTGCATCTCTTTTCTTACGCAGTAATGGAGGGCATGTGGAGCATGCCTTGGTCATGAAGGTTTGACCTGCTTTGTGCTAATGGTGTGACAATGACCTTTGTTCTTGCCACTAATTCTGCACTAGTGTGAAGGGGAAAGCATCTCATCCACTCCTTGTACTCCTCTTCCAGATGTGTGTTTTATGAACTAGGCAAGACCAGGGCATCACATTGATTATTGTGAGCAGAATGGAACAAACCGTTAGGGTCTTCTCATACAAAAATGCCCATTGTTTATATCTTACTTGGGGCTAACAAGAAGACTAGAAACTTTTGTTTAATCTACCAGGTTTTAACATGGAAACTCCTTGAAAACAACCTCAACCCTGCCTTACCGACGTTACTTTTCTCTAGTAAAGTGAGAAAATATCAATGAGGAGAGGAATGAGAACTCCACAGAGTGAAACCAGCTAGGAATCTATCTGATGCCCACCCTCTCTGAAGAAATTCCTCAGCAACTGCAGCTATGTCTATGCTAGCCTGAAGGGTGGGTGTGAGCCCTGCATAGACACAGTCTCAAACACGAACACAGGGTCTCCCCCTTAATTTTCAGTGGCACAATAAAAGTAAAGCTGGAATCTCCAAGGATAACATTGGAGAAGTAGAAGAGCATGGAAATGCTTAAAAAAAAATCCTATTACTTCCCTTGGAAAATATGACTCGCTCTTTGGAGTTTGTGGCAATCCCACTCTAGCACAGGGCTTATTGCCAAGAGGCAAGCACTGTAAAGACTGCACTTTTCAGGAGCACACAGCTGTTTGTCTGTCTTCTCAGGTGGCCATAGTAGAGTGGGCCTTGGTATTACAGATTTGTAATACCATCACATGGGGAATGTAGAGTCGAAGTCAGGAAAATCAGTTCAAGGCCACCCTTGGCTCAACAGCAAGTTCAAGGCCAACCTGGTTAAAGTACAGCCCATCCCAAAGAATAAAAAGTAAAATCCAAAGAGACAGTAGAGGATTTCAGAAAAGGGTAAGATGTGTGCTCTTACATTGTGCTCTGTCAACTGTCGGAGATAATTTTCTCGCTGAAGTCAGTTTAGGAAGTTTTAGTTGTGTCAGCACTCCTCAGGGGGTGACGTTCCATTGCTGCATGAAATCTGAGGTCTCTCGCAGCAGGTAAATGGGTGCTGGCATCAGATTGCACTTTGATGTTCACAACAATGTCTGGGGAAGATAAGATGGTGGTAAGGTACTTAGGGCTCAAGTGAGTTGTAGCATGAATTTAGGGATTGATGATGACAATCTGGAGGTCATCTGCAGTCACAGATCCCTCTAAACACACACACACACACACACACACACACACACACACACACACACGTGTGTGTGTGTGCAGGCATGCACATGTACACGCACATGCACACACCCACACTGGGGCACTTGCATGCAAACACACGCACAGGCACATGCACACACCCACACCTACCTGCAGCAGCTTCTCAGGCCCTGTCTCAGAGCCCAAGTTTTAATTTGAAGTGTGGTGTCTGACCCATCTGAAATGGAATCCAGGGAAGGTCGAATCCTATTAAGTCACCAGACCATAAAGCAGAAAGGTATAAAGTTGACAAATCGGTTCTCCCAGTGGCAGCAGCTGTGAGGTGCTCGGTAAAGCCAGGCTCTGACCCAGCAACAGGACAGCAGACGGTCCCTCTTTCTTCTCCTGGGAACTGCTGCTCACTCTCTTCCCTGCCTAAAAGGGGTGTTTGTGTGTTTAACAAGCTAGTGTTTATCATCTTTATCTTCATTTTCTCTTACAACTCAAATAGGGTCTCGGTGTGTCATAATCATAACCTAGGTCTGTGAATAATGAATGAATAGTATTCCATAGAAAAGGATTTCTCCTGGTTATACATACACCGATTTAACCCTTGACAAATCCCAGCACCCTGTACTTATTTTCCTAGGTAGTCCTGGATGTTGTTGATGATGTCAATCATGTGTCTCAGAAAGATTTCTTGACTACAATGAAGTATGCACTGTGTTTCTCTCTTCTTGCTTTATCAGTCAGTGTGTTTCCTGGAAGAGAGGTGGGAAAACACCCATACCTATATATTTTTCCCGCAGAAATTTCAAGGCCTCTTCCATGCAGCCACACAAGACCAGCATTCTGGATCCTATTGTAATATATATATATATCATATATACACACATAAATATCATACATAGTTAATTCATCCAAGGTCAACAGTAGCAGTAGTGGCAGCTTAGGTTGGGACACATGGTTCAGTATTGCTGATTGAAGATTGCTTTTGTCTACCTATGAAATGCTTTTCTTTACCATCTCCAAGCCCCTACTCTATTCCGGGTTTCTTCCCTGAGCTGTACAATGCTGCACCCTTCATCCCGCTAGGGCTTTCCTTGTTCTCACAGTGGAATGATTCATTCTGCTCCAAGCCTTCACAATGGAGTTTACAACTTTTCAGAAACACACTAAGTGGCTGTATAAAAAGCTGTACAAATCTTTTGTCCTCAGGCTTCAGCATTTGGCCACAATCCTTGCTCTTTTAGTCTAGAGAGGTCTTGCTTGTGACTCTACTGAAAATCACTGCCCTCTGCTATTACCTGTCCACCTCAGAGCTCCTAAAGTGAGAATTTTGAATAGAAACTATGCTGTTGGGTCCCAAGGCTTTATTTAGCCTTTGTCTAGAGTACGTGTTATTTCTGTTCAAAGGACTGTTGGTGTTGGCTTCACTATAAATACTGTCCCCAACTGTTTCCTGCTCACCTCAATTCCCTGAGATGAACCCAGTTCTCATATCAAATTCTTAGGACTAATGAGATATTTGGAAAAGCTTATTCTACAGCAATACAAATAAAACATTTTAATACTTGTTTTTAATTTTTAATATTTTAATTATGTGTTTAGAGTTACAAACATTTGAAGCCACCACATGTGGGCACTGGAAATTGAATTTGAGTTCACTTAAAGACCATCTCTCCAGACCTCCAAATTAAAATTCTAAATAGGGCTTCTGTAATTATGTATCCTGACAAACAGGTATGTCTGTCTCCATAAGTGCATTGGTGGAGTTCTGTAAGTCTCTATTCCCTTGCCTGTTAAGGGATAGCGACAATGCCCCCCACTTTGGGATGCTTCCTGTCATGCCTGTACGAAACACTTAGAATACAGTAAATAGCCTGAAAAGTTCAGTATATGCTAGCTCCACTTTCCTGCTCATCAGCCTGCCTTCCTTTTGAAAGGTTCCCTTGTGGAGAAGACTGAACCTCTCATGGCAGTGGAGAAAAAAGGATCTGATAAACATACAGACAGCAAAGTGCCACTGAACTCTCCACACTCTGAGAAGATGTGGTGTCCTTCTCATCTGGATCACAGAGAAGACTCAACAGCACCTGGAAAATCCAGATACTCTCCTCATTGCAGCACATTCTGATTTATTTGCATCTGCACCTAAGGACATTAGTATTCCAGACTCACTTCCTTAATCCCTGTGCCTCCAGCAAAAGCTCTCAAGAGGGTCTCTGAGGCATAAAAATACAGTTGTCTCCTCAAAAGAATTAGACATGTGGGGCTGGTGAGGTGGCTGAGCAGCACAGGGCTTACTGCTCGTCCAGAGGACCTGTATTCCCTTCACAGCACCCATATTGACCTGACCTCAGCTTGATGAATATCTGTTGCCCTCTTCTGGACTCTTCAGGTATCTCCATACACAAACACAGACAGACAAACACACACACACACACACACACACACACACACACACACAAAAACTAATGAAAATTTGTTTTGTTTTGGTTTTTTGAGACAGGGTTTCTCTGTGTAGCCTCGGCTATCCTGTACTAGCTTTGTAGAACAGGGTGACCTCCAACTCACAGTCTCTGCCTTCCTGTGTGCTGGGGTGACAGGCATGCACTACCCTGCATGGCTAATGAAATATTTTAAAAGAGAACAAAGAAGGAATTAGAAGATGAGTCAGAGCATTTCCACTTTCTCTTTACCTGCATTCCCAAACCCTGCTACTTATTACCATTACAGAGAACACGTATTCTCTCACCCACATTCCTTAACTCATTATTCAGTTCCACCTATGTTATTTCATACACTAAGATTTTTTCAGTACCATATCCAAATCTATTAAAGTGTAACCATCATAATAAAAACAGTAAGCCTGAATGATACTTACGAAAAAACTTATTTTTCCATCTATTCTGCTTTAGCATTTGCAGTCATTTATGCCAACCAAAAAAGTACAAACATTTGTTTAAATGGATTATTATACAAGTATTTCTATACTTTTGCAAGGAGCATAGGGGAGGGCAAATTCAGGTTTCCATGAAATGATCTAAGTAAAAGCCTTTAATCTTAAAACTGAAGCTCGAAATTCACTTCCTCATGGAAGCCTTTCCATTTAAAAATGTTTTAAAACAACACAATGAAACAAGAGACTATAAACAGTATCACTATCCAAACTTCTGCAACAGAGTTGGGATTACAGTTTGATCTAGAAAGTATCAAGAATTGGTGTCCAGTGATATACACAGATGAGTGTTTCCCAGGATGTATGGTGCATCGGACACAAGAAACCCTTCAACCTGGGAAACACTTCAAAGGCTTAAGAGTACTAGAACTGTCTCAGTTATTTGGGGTTAGTACTCCAGTCTGTGTTCTTGGGAATTTTCAAGCAAACCATGTTGTGATTGATGCATCTTTATTTCCAGGAGAAGTTGGAGCTATGTCATGTTATAGAAGCAGAATCTTTGCTGGAAAAGTGCAGAAAAACATATCACTTATAATCTATGATATTGTTACATTCAACTAGTTGACTGAATATGAAAACAATTAACAACCATTAGTCTAAGGTGCTGCTTTTCCTCTCAGAATAATAAAGGGCTTCTTGAGTTTTACAAACACTGCTGCTATTTCATTTACAACCAGAAGAAATGGAAAAAAATCCTCATTATTCTTTATATCTTCATTGTCTGACATGACCACAAAGACATAAGAATTTGGAGATAGAGGATGAAGGAAGCATTCGTTGTTGCTTTGTCAAGCTTCCAAAGTTCCTAATTGGCTTTATGAAGACATGATTATTTTCATTAAACTGCTCTCTACATTGAACATAAGGAGAAAGAGATAGGACACCTAACTGAGTTCTAACTTCTTACATGGTAAATCTAGAGAATGCTATACTGCTTCCTATGAGGCAGGCCTACAGAGCAATTTCTCTTTCAGAGCAAATACCCCTTTCTTCAACATGATGCTCTACATCAAAACCCAATGATGGATGAAAATCCAGTATATCAAGATCCAAGGCCATCATCTCTCTGCGTCCTATATTTTCCTCCCTGAGTCTCCCACACTGATGAAGTCCTTCCAACCACTCATTAAAAAAAATCCATGTGTCAGGTTTCAGTTCCCCCACACACTCAAGTGTTGATTCTATCTTCTTAAAACTTAGTAGTAACTATCACTACTGTGACAACACGGTCCTCCAAGGCTCTGTCTTTCATGCATGGATCCCTTGCTTCTAGTTCCTGTTTCCTGCTTCATCTACCCACTTCAAACTTTCCCAGATGCTATAGAAATCTTCCTTTAATGTAAAAGCAGTCAAGTCACTAAAATCATTACTTTATTACCAATTTTCATCTAGAATCAAGAGTTTTGCACTGCCTGAAGTGGTTTTCCCCCATCTGTCCCAGAGACAACCCTTTGACCTTTTCTTATATGCTCTGCTCTCTCATCTAGGGAAGCATTTACATCCCTTTAATACCAGTTCACCTTTACTCTATCATTTACTACTTCAATTTTAAGTACTGGTAGGAAAGGGTAGGGTTAGAACCACTGGCTTCTAATGAGTGAAATGAAGCCATTTACAACATTGTGGCCACTGTTCAAGTTGGACTTGTGCCTGCTAAAACTCATCTGTTATTCTTCCTGTGATTTCTGGATCCTTCATTCTTACCCCGACTTTTGTTGGTTGAGATTCTGCTCCTGTCTTCTCTCCAGCCTGAGTCTTCAGTGAGTTTGAATTTCAGCACAACAGATCAGTTGCTGTAAATTCACCTTGTATCTTTGATGAATGAACTTAAACCTGAGTCATTCTGAGGAGTTTTGGAGATAATCAGCATCTATGTCATCCAGACAGTGAAAGAACCACCACATTTTAGATTCCTTCCACCTCTTTACCAAGTCCCCATATATTATATATCACAATCAGTTGAGGTATTTTAGTTAGAAATCTTACTTTTAGTTAATTGAATTAATTAATTTAATTAATTTAAACTAATCTTAATTTTAAAATACTAAAAATTAAAAATAAGGGGTTGTGGTTTTGTTTTTGTGTTTTGAGATGGGGTTTCTCTGTGTAGCCTTGGCTGTCCAGGAATAATTTGTAGACCATGTTACCCTCAAACTCACAGAGATCCTCTTGCCTCTGACTCCCTGAATGCTGGCATTATAGGCTTGTGCCACCGTGCCCAGCTATTTTTTTTTATTCACTTACTTCCTTTACATTGTTTCTTGATGAAACAATGTAACTTCGACCTCACACAGTTTTTTCTTGCTTGTAAGTCTTATGAAAAGAATACATCATGGCAAACAAATTTTTGGAAATTAGAAAATCTGTTGATTTTACTCTGAAACTTTCACTGTACTCTATTAGGCATGGAAATTTGGAAATTAAGTTAATTTCTTTTTATACATTTGTAATATTGCTCCTCTATTGCCTTTTTTTTTTGCCTTAGAAGTCTGATGTCAGTCTGATCTAATGTCAGTCCTCTTAAAAGCAGTTAAACCACTCACTCCGTTGCATCTCACCCCAAAAGCTTCTAGAATTTTCTTTAATAATGCCACCATATAGTTTGTGTGTATTTAACCTCTCAGTCATGGATTCTGATTGATCTCTAAGGTATGGTTAGATATAGATGGAAATCTAAGGTATACTGGATTTTTCAGTCCTATGAGCTCCTTCAATCTGCTATTCGATTCATGTGCTCACATTTCTTGCTTCAACCATCTAATTCTTAATGCATTGGACCTATAATTATTCCTGCTGGAATTAAAAGCTCTGAACTGGAGATCTAAAAGACATTCTTGTTTAAATAGAAAAGCCATTCTAAACTGAACTGTCATCCAGATTGAGTAGGTCTGAAACAAATGTATCCTATTTTACAAATCAAGGCTTTTATGCAGAATTCTGAAAAATACCAGAGAAATTCCTGATATGGAATTTCTCACATGGAGCAAGGGAAGGCAAGGAAACTACAGCTCTGGGTTGATTTCCAACTGTGCTCTTTTAAGGTTATTTTTCAAAGACTGTTCCTTAATCATGGTTTGGGAACCAATATACCCCAGTTATGTCCGTGGAAAGTTGTGAGATAACAAAGTTTCCATAAATGGAATTTCTACAGCTTCAGATTTTCACTCCTTATGAAGAGTGTGATACTCTACATGGAATCAAGTTCTCATCGATATAACCAAGTAGAATTGAAGAGACCATGTTCCTACTGCAATCTGAAGTGTGCCCACATTACATACACTTCACAGGTGAACTATTAGTTCCCAAGAGCAACCAATGCATATATACCAAAAAGGGGGAAAAAAGCGAGCTAGCATAGCATTCTCTGATCTTGTGCTATTTATATTCTCAACCAAACCATTATTTTACCCCAGGGTTTGCATTTCATACCTAGTCTCATCCTGAAGGCATATAACTGGGGAATGACTTTGAACTTCTTAAAAAAGCAAGGAGCTTGAAATACAAAAGCGATGTGTTAGGAGATGTTATTATTAACTCCCCAGTGATCCTTCAGAGTGTCAAAATCACCCTCCCAAGGAGCAAGAAGTCTAACATTGGTACAAATTCCCTGGCTCTTGACATTCAGTCTCAGGGTTTTAATTGACTCCAGACTTGCACATCATGTGTCCCATGATAAACAAGATTCATCTGCAAGATTTTATTGCCATTCCTCCCCAACCCTGTCTGAAACTGTGGGAACTCCAAGGGAAAGGTGGAGATATTTTATTAGATCATTATCACCCTATTTTCAGAGACCTTCTGAAAACTAGTAGTGACAATATTTGCCTGAGTCTATGATCAAGCCCCTCAGCTGTCAAGGGCATGCATTCTGCAAAGTTTATCCTAAAAATAAGTAAATAAATTCCATGTGCTTTCACAAGCCCTCCTGGTCAAGACTTCTTTAAGAAAACAGAGAAAAATGAGAACAAAGCCAAAGCAGCCACAGCTTTCTAATACAACAGAAAGGTATCTTAGTGAGGGTTTTTAATGATATAATAAAACACCACAACCAGAAGCAGTTGGTGGGGGAGAGGTTTATTTCATCTAAGTCTTGTAGTCTATCACCCATGGAAGTCATGAAGGGAACTCGAGGTGGGAACCTGGAGGTAGGAATAGATGCTGAAGCCATAAAAGAGTGCTGTTTGCTGGCTTCTTCAGCATGGCTTGCTCAGCCTGCTTTCTTATAACACCCAGGACCACCTGCCTGCCTAAGGGGTGATACCTCCCATAGTGGGCTGAGTTCCTTTCATATGTCATCAATCAAGAAAATGCCCCACAGAATTTCCCACAGGCCAGTCAGGTGGGGGCATTTTCTAAACTGAAGTTCCCTTTTCCAAAATGACTCAACTTGACATAAAACTAACCATCACAAAAGGGAAAGGAATTAATAGTTACCCAGTGAATCTAATGCTTACCAGTTGACACAAATACTCACATATCCCATACATGCACTATAGATACAAAAATTAGGCAGTCATAGTCATACACACAAAACAGATATATATCTTTGTCTTCAATGTAGTTATTTAAGGGAGGTGCAATTATCTCTTATGAATGGGTAAACTGAAGAACAGAGCAGTAAAGACTTAAAACCCTTGCCTTCCTCAGATTCCCTTAGCTAGAGAATAATGGAATCTTAGTTACTATTTCTATCAAGTATAGTCAGAAACTATATCTGAATCTCTCTACCTGTAACAGGATAGGGCACTTGGTAGATAGTCAATAAAATTTTATCAAGTGATTGAAGAACTAGCAATGATATGACAAATACACAAGAAATCACAGTGATAATCTTTGTAGATAAGAGGACAAATTGATTGCCTATTATGTTACAAATCCTTTGCCAGAAAGATGGGAAGAAGAGTGAAGCTGACATAGCTTGCAGTTATCTGGTGGAACGATGGTAACCCAGAAGATATTAAGCTTCACTGAAGTGTAAGGAAGCTATAAGATCATTAGAGTAGAGGTTATAAGACAAAAGGAGTACAGGGGTTACATGTGGGTGTAATCCAGCCCTGAAGTAAATGTCAGAACTTTGGACATCCAGTGTCTCAAGATGTCACTGTGACCTTCGGTCATGCACAGCTACCTCAAATATTAAGGTCAAGATTTTGTTGCAACTGGCATACAAGCACACACAATGCACTGGGAGTATTGTATTTCCTCTAGAGAAGGCTTAAGATTTAGCAAGTAAAAACGTATGACTTCCAGCTAAATTTAAATTTCAGAAAAAGAAAACATTTTAAGAAAGTTTTTCTCAAACATTTAATGAGTCATAATTATACCAAAATTATGCTATTTGCATGTGAAACTCAAACTTTATTGGGTTTCTTATGCTTTGTTTCGCCAAGCCTACTAGGAAATCTGTCAATAAATTCAAAATTATTTATTTCTACTAAAATATCACACACCATATCTCATAAATGTACACAATTATCACATATTCATAAAATGATTTTTAAATGTCTTTAAGGACATGTTGATATTAAGTACTCATTTTGATACAGGAATATTGGGGTGTCTGAAAACGAGAGTCATTTTGTACAGTTAGACTTCTGGAAATTCAAAGGCTACCAAAGCTACCCTGAGCTGGTGGCTTGGAGGTTTTTGTCTTACAAATTCAAAGAATTAAATTTGTGGACTACAGGGAGTGAGTTTTAGAAAGAAGTATTTTATTAGAGAGAGAGGGAAATAAGACACTATCCAGCACCTAATTTGGGTCTTTCTAAATGACTTATGCCAGAAACTGGGGTGAGATATGAGGAAGCTGGTATGTCCAGTTGACCAGGTATCCAGGGGCCTCCTCTCAGATTCAGGAATGTGGTCCTGTGTGCATTTAGGCTGCAGAGGTGCTCATTGAAAAGACACCAGAAAACAGGAAGCAGAGCTCTCTCCTAGCATTGCTGGCCTCCAGCAAGAGCATTCTTTCCACTGCTGTTTTGGGGACCCTGTGCTATATGATGAGTTTCTGTTACAAGTCCTCATTGTTTAGATATTACACACTGTATCCATGTACCAAATTCCCTCACTCTAAACTCCTTAAGTTGGGACAACTAAAATAATAATCAAAACCAAGTGAATAATAATCATGTTTCTAAAATGAACTAGAAGACAATTCTTTTAGGTGCATTGCTGAAATGAAGATTGCAGATCTAGTTTGATTGGGTGTTAATGTATACTTGCCATTACTGGGAAGAAACATTCAGATAAAGAGATAGTACCTCTTCACCTGCATTAGTTAACCCCCGGAGTAATCAGAACACCAAGTCTACAGCATAGGAAGACTTGGTACCAGCTATGGATGCTTACTTGGTTTCATCATTGCCATTCATTGATCTGTTGTGTTAATATTCTGTGAATTTACTGTTCTCTAGGCATAATGCTAAGGTTGTCTGCATGCATGACATGCAGACCGCAGGAGCCTTGCAAGGAAAATATTATCTTGAGTGTAAAGATGAAAAAAAAAAAATGTGGCTAAGTGCTTTGGAATCTCAACAATAATGCAGGTTGCATCCAATCTACCTGATTCCAAGTCCTAAGGCTTCTCCATCTAAATAAATGCAAATGTAGAGAGGTTAGGGTTTCATTTAAAACCGCATCCTAAAGGAAGGAAAATGAATTGAAGATCGCAAATTCTAATTAGGTGGCACTAAATATAGCTAGTATCTTTTTTTTTTCTTCTGTCTTTCTTTGCTATGTGTGGTTACTTGTGGCAGGTCAGCCACCAATATTCTCTGAAGACATAAATAACTCCAAGCACTGGAAGGAGGTGTGGAATGCTATAAAAAAGAACAAAGAGATGTTGGTATCAAAAGTCAGTGTCTGCTAGAATAAACAGGAACTAAACACAGTCAATAATGAATTTTAAGCCTTAGACACTGCTCCGTAGCTGCAAGGAAGGAAAACAGAGAACAAAAGACATTTGCTGTCCAAAATCACCATGCATGCATGCAAGGAGTTGGCTCAGCACTTCTGTAATACCTTTTCAGTTCCCTGTCCTACAGTATAGTCCAACAGCTTCCTTAATGCATTTTGTTGTTGTTGTTGCTATAACAGAATATTTGAGAGTAGACTATTAATGAAATGCAGCACTATTTAATTCTCTTGTTTGTGGAAGCTAAAATGTTAAACTTGGAAGACAACATTTAAGGAGGACCTTAGGCCGCTTCATAATATGGTAGAATTCTGAAGGGCAAACAAGCACAAAACATGAGAGAAGAGAAGGTAAAGTTCTGCAATAGTCGACACGTTTCCTTGAGAAAGATATTAACCTGTTCCTTTGGGCACCACCTCCATGACGTCAACATGTTCTCATTGCAGAATCAAGGTTCTAATTCATGGGCTGGCCTGGTAGCACGGTCCTTTAACTCTCCAGCTGTCAGGAGGTTGATGCAGGAAGAGCGTGAGTCCAAGTCCTACCTGGCTTACAGTTCATGGCCAGTCAAGAAAATTTATTGGGACCTCATCTAAAAAGAAATGGTAAATGTGGACCAAAGGTGTAGTTCAAGGGAAACTTCAACACCAAAAAGAAGAAGAAGAACAAAAAAAAGAAATGAATTGAATTCCTAAATTTTAAATGGATGCATTCAAGGCCACAGCTAAAAACTAAGGAAACAGAATGGAGACTGACAATGCCTGGGAAGCTCTGAGTTCTTCATCCAGTATCTCAAAGTTCTCAGACAGAGAAGAGATATTATACAGGTCAGGGACAGAGTTGTCACAGCGTGTCATTCATCTGGAAAAATGCGGATAATAATAAATTCACAACAAAGCTTACACCATTAGTGAATAATTTCCCAAGCTTCCTATAATTATAATGCTCATCATTATGCATGTTTTGCAGCTAGCTCCCAGAAGACCTGGTATGTTGCTTATGAGACTCTACCAGAGTTTCACAGAAGCATGACCACAAAAATGCTAGAAACAGAAGACAGGTCCAGGGCACATGTAGATGTGTTGGACCTCAGGCCAATAGATCCTGTCTCCAACTCCAAGTGCAAAGACATTGCAGCAGACACTGTTTTTTTGTTGTTGTTGTTTAATTTAATCACTTTACAGTCTGATCCCAGCCCCCTCCTTCCTCTCCTTTCAGTTCCACCCTCATATCCTCTTTCCTCCATTCCCTCTCTCCTTCTCGGAAAAGGGGAGGCCTCCAAGGGGCACCAACCCACCCTGGCACCTCAAGTTGAGGCAGGACTGAGCACATCCTCTCCCAATGAGGCCACACAAGACAGCCCAACTAGGGGAAAGGGATTCAGAGGCGGGCAGCAGAGTTAGACAACCCTGTTCCTGTACGTTGCAAGTTGTGCATCTGCTCCTTAGGTGTAGTGGTCTAGGTCCAACCTATGCATGCTCTTTTGTTGTAGGTTCAATCTCTGTGAGCCTTCATGGGCTTAGGTTAGTTGACTCTGTTGGTCTTCTTGTACTGTCCTTGACCCTTCTGGTTCCCTCTATCCCTCCTCCAACTCTTCTACAAAACTCTCCAAGTTTCCCCTATTGTTTGGCTGTGGGATTCTTCATAGTAACAGATACTGTTATGTATCAGAGCCTGTAGTTTCTGCCTTCTTTATATGTACTACCCAAGCTGGTTCCTCTGTGGATAGCAACATGCTCATATGTTTTTCTACCCACACAGACACAGCTTCCCAATATTAATTTGTCTAGTATCATTAATATCATCTTTACTATTTAATCATTCTCATTACCATACAATCATGTTGTCATCATTCTCTCTCTACCCCCTCTCTCTCTCTCACCCACACACTCATACATACACACTATCCACTACACTACTTAAATCGCTTCAGCTTTCAGTTATGTTCCATTTTTCTATTCCTTTACATTTAAAAAGAATAAAATGAATTGTTGAATGAACACAAATTTGGAACTATTACATAGATTGATAGATAGAGAGATATTGATAGAGAGATTGATTGATAGATAGAGAGAGCTAGATCATGTATATATTTAAATGAATATTTATGTGCATATATATTGATGAAGTGTTTGGAAATTCACTGTGCATTTATTTTCTGCTTATTTCATGTTTAAAACTACAGTTAGCCCTCTGGTCCTGCATTTTTCCGGATGGCATAATACAACACAGTTTGACCACCTCTCTAAGGCACAGTTAATGACACTGTAGAAATTAAAATTTAAAATAAAATATTTGAGGAGGTGAAGAAGTGCAGATGCTGGTGCATCTTGGAGAACTTGGCCTTGGGAATTTACAGTAATGAATAAAAATACACACACGTTTTAATGTCCCTTTCACTCATCATTGCCTTCTGTAACTCAACTCTATCATTGTTATTCCCTTGGTCATTAGCTTATTTTTACCTTCATTCCCTCACATGGGCATACAGAGGGGTGACGGAAGGGGATTTCTCCAACAGTTAAACTTGGACCCATTTCTGAGACTCTGTTTTCTATATATATTCATATCTGTGATCAATAGTTTCATTGTTTTAAATATATCTCTACAGATGACTTCCCAATGAATAAATACTGGTCTCCTACCTCCAACTTCTTATAAAGGTCTAAAGTAAACTTCTCAGCCATAAGCAACTCTGCTAGTATCAACAGAGACAACTATGAAAATATGTCCAGTCTAGCCTGCTGGAAGATCACAAGAAAAGGCATCTGTATAAGTTATCTTTTCTCATTGCTCTGACCAAACCTCTGACAAACACAACTTGACAAAGGAGAAGGTCATTCTTGTATGGAGGCTGACATGGCTCAGTGAGTAGTGGCAGGAGTTTGTAAACACTTCACATCTTGTTAGATTAGGAACCACAGGGTTTGGGCCAGAAGCAAGAGCTGGGCATAACCCTTGGAGTTTACTTTGTCTCAAAACCTAAGGTAGGGTTACACTGAGGAAGACACCTGAAATCAAACTCTGGACCCTCCAGACTCATGTACATCCTCATGCACTCACACCTGCATACACATCTGAATATACAGCACATGCACACATATGCATGCACATGCACACATACACAGTCACAATACCCAATTCTAGTGACCCACCTTTACAAGCCATGACTTCTCCAAAAGTTGAACAAGCTCCAAAGACAAAGAACTATCATCTGAAAACCAAGTGCTTAAATACATGAGCCTTTATCTGACATTTACTAATCAAACCATAACAGCATCTCAATTCATATTCAGTCAGATGCAAGACATTGCAGTGAGTCTCCCTGATCGACTGGTCACCAGCCACAGAGCCAGCTGATGACAGATGAGTGAGTGGATCTGTTAAGATCAACAGAATTGTCGTGCTACAAAGAACCTCCAAATAAACAGCTTTCTTATGAGGACAGTAAAAGGCCATTTTCTGAAGCCACCAAATTTGATAGGGTCTTGCTATTGGTTAAAAGTTCCAGAGTATATATGTAATGGTTGTGCAGCTAGGCCTTCATGTGGGTCTCTTAAAGCAAGGACTGGACCATCTCTGACTACACAGCCTGCCTTTGGACCCCTTTTCCCTAACTGGGCTGCCTTGTCTACACCAAATCATGTGCCTAATCTTACTGCAACTTGATATGCCAAAGTTGGTTGATATCCATAGGAGGAGCAGTTCGGGGTGGGGAGAGGGGAGGAGAGAGTAAGGGGCTGAGAGAAAAGGAAGGAATGGAAGCTGCTACCTGCTCTCCAGAAGTAAATCAATAATCAATTAAGAAAGAAAGAAAGAAAGAAAGAAAGAAAGAAAGAAAGAAAGAAAGAAAGAAAGAAAGAAAGGAAGGAAGGAAGGAAGGAAGGAAGGAAGGAAGGAAGGAAGGAAAGAAAGAAGGAAGGAAAAAAGGAAGGGCTCAGAGTACCCATACTATCCAAGAAAATATATGAATTAATAAAAGACAGTTCTCTAACTCATTCTTTAAATACCTGATTTGGAAGCTGTCCTTGACATAGGCCCTGTTTCCTTGAATATGGGACAGTTTACCATCCTAATTTCTCTCACCCTGGGAAGTTTGCATGGAAGACTAGCCTCTCCCAGTTATCTTTAAGATTCTTAACTGAAGCTTTTTCTTTACTTTTCTTTTCTTTCTAATATAGTCTTTCTGGGCTGTTAAGATATCTGAATTAACAAATTCCTAGTCACATGGACTTCAGACAAAGGATAGAAACAAATCAGCATAAATGTGTTCTCTGTTTTTTATTTTTAATTTCATATAATATCCTGTTCATTATAAATCTGATCAATGGGCTTTACATGACTATTATTCCCGTACCTCATATTGATTACATCTTAAGATTGAATCAAAGTATGCTGAATTATTAAGACTTCATTTTTTTTAACTCTGGATTAGATACAAATATGGCATTAAATTTTATTGTATTTAAAAAATTCTTACAGAAACTTTATGATGAATATATGGAAAGCTACACAATTTGGATTTGATCTGTCAGAGTGCCAGAAGCATTTTATAACTCTAGGGGCCCGAAATTCTGAGCAGAAAATTTAAGACCATTTTAAAATATTGCTAATGAATCAGAAGCTGATCAGATGAGTGAAATAAAAGAATCGTAAGGGTCCAGTGAAGCCCTGAACACAGCCACTTCTGTTTCCCTGCTCTCATTTGCTTGGCTCTCTGCTACAATATTATGCTCACATGTAAAGAACAAGACACATGGGACCCCCTGCTTGAACTACCCCCAACTAGCCTCATTTACATGATTCTCCTGTGTCCCCTACCTCTCTGTATTACATCTGTTTAGCTCTTAATGTATGCCACTGCCATTGTGAGTTTATCAGCCATCTGCCCTCCTAGGTTGATATTCCTTAAGGTCAAGCCTGAGTCTTATTTACATCTGTGCACCCTATACCCAGGAAGATGCTTAGCTCAACATTGGTGTTCCAAATAGTCTTGTTGATTGAATGAAGTAAACAGTTTCATGTCTCATTATCAAATATAAATCTCCCCCAAGAAGCTTTTGAACTGATGGAAACTACACAAGTGTTTGTTACCGTCATCATCATCATAATCACTCACTTCATTTCAGTAGCTGTGTTTCCTGTATTTAATTTGTTTCCCCAATCTTCATTATCTTGTAAGCAGCGGGAGGCTGGGCTGAAATCCAGGCCTCCTGGCTCTGAGTCTGTTCATCTCTCCTCACAATGTTATTACCATTAGCCTGATGGAGACCCATGGAGGTCAGCACAGCAAGCGTGGCACAGAGCCTTCTGGAGTAGCACATCAAATCTGTTGCCCCCAGGAACAAGTGGAAGGAGAATTACCATTGAAGAACAAGGACCCTCTGCCATTGTCATGCCCATCAGTCAATAAGATTTATCTTTTTTTAATTCTCACAAGAACCTTAGGAGTCAGGTAATTATTATGCAGATGAAGAAACAATCACAGTGAATTTTTGAGGTATGGGAATAAATAGAGGGTTGACCAGTCATTAATTCTTAAGCCAACTAGACTTCTTGGATACCCTAAGAACATTTTCATATAGCTTTAAAGTTGTTTTTATAACCTCATGTCCAGGCAGATTGGACAAAAATTACAGACATTTTGCAACAAAGCCAACTTTACTGGAGGCTGAGTAATAGGATAATACTATTATTGAAAAAAACAGACAAATTATTGCTTAAGACTAAGTAAGCCTTCAAGATAGAAGGGAACCTGAGTAGCCATATTTAACGAATATGTTTCTATTATTATCCGAAGTATCTGAGCTCAGAGAAAGTTAATATGCTGTGTGTGACTCTGGTAGGGGCCATGCATGTTATAAGCAAACACTTTGAAAGCTTGGCTGACTTAGAAGAAATAAATCTCACAAAAGTTGCTTGGGCATTTAAATGGTACATTTAACTACAACTACGTAGGCTCCACATTTTAATTTCGGTCCCTATTTCATTGCTATAACAAAATACCAGATTCTGGGAAATGTGTAAAGAATATGTATTTTATCTCATTTGCCATTCTGGGAACTGGGGAGGCTAAGCTGAGGCAGAGCAGCCTGATACTGCTTCAGGTCATAGGAGAAAGTGGAAAGGCGAGCTAGAAATTGTGGTGGAGAGAAGCAAGAAGGGCTGAAGAGACAGCTCAGTGGGTATGATACTTGCTGCACCATCTTAAGAAAATGAGCTGAATCACTAGCATCAACTCTCGGGTGCTGTGACAAGGTATCAAAATCCCAGCACTGGAGAGAAAAAAGGCAGGTGAATCCCTAGAGTTCACTGGCCAGTCAGCCTAGCCTAACTGGTAAGCCTCATGGCCCAGTGAGAGACCCTGTCTTGAAAAACAAGGTATGGCATGGTGAGTCATGCTTCTAAACCCAGCACTTGGGATGCAGAGGCAGGTGGATCCCTGTGAGTTCACAGCCAGCCTCGTCTACAAAGAAGTTCCAATATAGCCTTGGAGTCATAATAAAACCCTGTTTCTAAAATGTTACGCTCAGGATGTGAGGCTAAGCACTGCACTCAGGGTCAGCGGCTTTGGACCCAGAGAAGAGCAAGTTTGATTGCATGCGGGTTGATGCCCCAGGTCCCGCCTCTGAGAAAAAGGTATCGGACGGGTCTGATGCTCTTTGGGTGGATGACACCTAAATGAACATCGGTACAAAGTCCCAATTTATTTCTAATATCAGAGATCAGACCTCTACTCTTGCCTGATGCGTCCAAAACAAAAAGGGGGAACTGTAGAGAGCTGCGGAATGCTATGCCTTAAAGATGGAGCTGGTTTCCGCCTTCCACCTTCCTGATGGTGAGTGCTCTCTGTCACAAACAACTCCACATTTGGCTAAGGCTGAGGATCTGGCTTGCTTCCATGTATGTGGACCTATCTGCATTGCCCACGTGGCACACTGGGGTTGGCTACTCAGAGGCTATATAAGCTGTGGGCTGGCTTTCCCCAGGGTTCGATGATTGTTCAAGGTTCCTGAATAAACTGCATTGAAAAAAAAAAAAAAACCAAAACCAAAAACAACAACAACAAAAATACCGTTTCCTAAAAGGAAGCCAACAAATCAAACAAAAACAAAAGAACAAGGTACATAACACTCATGGTTGTCCCTTGACCTACACACACACACACACACACACACACAGGAGAGAGAGAGAGAGAGAGAGAGAGAGAGAGAGAGAGAGAGAGAGAGAGAACCTAGGAAATAAAACTTGGTTCACAATAAGTCAACTGACAGCAACTAATACAGTCCTGAGAAAGCAAGAACCCATTCACGCCTCCAAGAATTAATCCAGTCCCAGAGGGTGGCAATAATGACTAAATCTCTCTTATCAGACCCCACCACCTCTTAGCACTGGGATATTGAGGATCAGATTTCAAAATGAGTTTTAGAGAACCAAACTGTTTTCAAACTGTCACAGATGTACTCAAAGTAAGTAATTATCTCTTGTTAAAAATTAAAGTTGAACCTGAAATATACTATTTTTGTATGCTAAAAATGGCAACTATGCATTGGCTTTATGTTGTCTTTACTCTTACTATGAGGGCACCACAAGAAAACTGGCTCTCACAGGCCACTGACCAGAACAGAGTCCTCACCATACTGGCTCCCAGAATGAGCTTCATAATGATTAGTGTTAGAATCTAGAATCCCCTGAAAGATGAATGTTTGGGCTACAGCAGATCATTTTGATTGTGTTACCGAGATGAGAAGAACTTCCCATTGTGAGCGGAACCATTTTCTGGCTTGGATCCTGGGCTATATTCTTCCCTGGAAGAAAGGGGAGCAGAGTAGCAGCATGTATTCAACACTCTCTGCTTCTTGATTGCAGAGGCAATGGAAGCAGCTTCTTCAAGCTCTTTCTGGGCTGAGTTCTTCATCATGATGAAAGCTAAAACAAACCCTTCTCCATTAAGTTGCAGTTGTCAGAGCATTTTAGCATAGCTACAGAAAAAAAGACTGAGACAGGATCTCCACAAGTAACTCCAGTAGTTGCATATAATCCCTCTTAGTCTACTAAGGAACACATCTGTGAATAAAAAGTGGGGCTTCTAAGACATAAAGAAGGAGGAAGAGATATGGAAAAGCAACAAGCCGAGAAAACCCTATTACTGTCATCATTGCATGGGTTCCATATGGACAATTACTTTCCAGAGACTCTGTCTCTGGAACTCAATCTGACAACTACGGAGGAAGTGGGATGCATAAATTTTGAGAGCTTCCAACATATGCATATCTCTGTTTCTCACTATGTTCTCCAGTGACAATTGCTTTACAGACCTCACTTCCTGAAAGACAAATCCTCAGGAGTGAGGCTACTGCCATAGAAAAAAAAATCACCCTATAGAAAGAGACTTATTGCCCTGAATGATAGACCCATCTCTGTATCATATGCGCCCCAGATCGAGCAACCTCCCCTTTATTGCCTTTCTTTAGCTCTGTGCAAGGATTATCATACAGAATTCACCATAAAGTCAATAAAGTTTTTCCAACTCTGATTGTCTTGTAGCAGTGTCATTCCCTTTCTCTGAGCTAGTTAGCCTTGCTTGAGAGCTTGACCCGATACAAGGTCACCTAGGTGACACACTTCTGGGCATAGTTGAGGGCATTACTAGTGAGGGTTAGCAGAAGAAGAAAGACACACTGACGCACACTGAATGTGGGCAGCATGATCTTATGGGTTGGAGTTCTAGATTTAATAAAAGAGAAAAAGTGAGCTGAGAAGGAATCTGGACAGCAAACACAATGTGACCAGCCATTTCAGGTTCCCACCACAATGTACTTTCATCTGTGGTGAAATGTACTTCTTGAAATTGATAACCAAAATGATCACTCTTTCTTACATTGTTTTTGTCACATATTTTGCAACAGGAACAAGAAAAGCAACTATTGCATGATCCTTCACCAGTTTGAGAACCATTTAATACACCAGTCATCTTTTTCATCATGTATCTTGTTAAATGCATCCTAACTGATATTGAATAGAGGTAAACAAAATGTGCTCTCATCACCATGCTTGAGTTCACAGTGCAATGGGAGAAAGATGCACAAGAATCCATTTGTAGTTTAGGATGGAGAATGCAATTGCAGACTTGTAAATAAGGTATCAGGCAATTTCCAAGAAAGAAGAGAGTGGGTGGCCCTGTCCCAGGATATCTGAGAGCAGATTAGAGAACAAAGGACTCTGAATATAGTCTTGAGAGAAGATCTCATCAGTCAGAAGAGCCTAGTGTGTTTGAATGGTTGGCAATGTGAGGCTCTACAAGGGACAGAGAAAGTTCTAGAATGCCAGCTGGTAATTATATAAAGTGAGATGGATGGCCTGCTTTCTTAGCAATGACGAGTTAATCCAACTAATTTTCTGAGCATCCAGAAGACAATTATTTTTGATTCCTCATTTCTTTAAGTGTCTTTGTTGGTGACATTAGTTCAGGTAGAAGAAATTGGAGCTGCCTACCAAATAGACGTGGCAACCACACATTTCCAAAGGGGTGATACAGGACTCCAGAGATGTGCTCAACAGAAATGAGGGTGCATCATTTGGTAAGGTGTTTACTTCATTCAGAGCATGGCTACCAAGCAGAATGGGAAAGTTCCCAGAAGCAACATTCTCCCTGACTCTCCATTTCAGAGTGTTTTATAACATCATCAACTCAACGAGGCACCTTGAAAGGATGGCGGGTGGTTTGCAAGTTGAAAACCAGTGTCTATTGCCTATTGTGGGAAGCTGACACCTCATTTTTTAAGGATGACATGCCATTACAAAGATGCATTGAGAGGTTAACATTCAAGCACACTCTTGAACAGCTTAAGTGGCATACCATTGAGAGAGGGACTCTCATTAGGTGTAATGGCTCTTCTACCTTGAAATGCAGGGAAAGGACGCACGCTCCAAGAAAACAGAACATATGTTGGGTAAATAAAAACACTCAAAGAAATCAGGACAAACAGGATCTTGTTCTATTTCAAAATGCCAAAGCCCTGCACATCTGTGATAAAAATGAACTGAGCCAGAACATGAAGCCATTCACAAGCCTGCTCCTCTTAAGTACCCCCCTTTCCTTGGCAAAGAGGAAGGATATCAGAAGAAGGAGAAAACAGGCAACAGGACTGGATCCTACCACAGAGGGCCTCTGAAAGGCTCTACCCTGCAGGGTATCGAGGCAGATGCTGAGATCATAGCTAAACTTTGGGCAGAGGGCAGGGAATCTTATGAAAGAAGTGGGAGATAGTAAGACCTGGAGAGGACAGGAGCTCCACAAGGAGAGCAACAATTCCAAAAAGTCTGGGCCCAGGGGTCTTTTCTGAGACTGATACTCCAGCCAAGGATCACTCATGGAGATGGCCTGGAACCCCTGCACAGAGGCAGTCCATGGTAGTTCAGTGGCCAAGTGGGTCCCCTAGTAATGGGAACAGGGATTGTCTCTGACAGGAACTGATTGGCCTGCTCTTTGATCACCTCCCCCTGAGGGGGAAGCAGTCTTGCCAGGCCATAGAGGAAAACAATGCAGCCACTATGGATGAGACCTGATAGACTAGGATGAGAGGGAAAGGGAGGATGACCTTCCTTATCAGTGGACTGGAGGAGGGGCACAGGTAGGAAAGAGGGAGGGAGGTGATATTGGGAGGGGAGGAGGGAGGGAAGTACAGGGGGGATACAAAGTGAATAAACTGTAATCAATAAAAATAATAATTAAAAAAAACCTCTTTCCAATGTAATCAGGACACTGTGCTAGCAGTCCACCCAAAGGAGGACTGTGATTTTGGGAGAGTGGCATTTAGTTGCAATCATTGTTGGGAGTGCCTCAGAATGATATTCATCTGCCTTGTTTGAGCTGAGGGCTTTCCCTGCAAAACCTCCCCTGAAGAAAGGGACCTTATGTTCACTATAAGGGAAGGACACAGAGATGTACCCAAAGGTCCATTGTTTCAATGATGGTGTTGGGTTATAACTAGGGTTCCTGAAAATAAACTGGGGATCTTTCAGATGAGGACCAGAGGCAGTATTTCTTGAGATTCACTAATGTGAATTTGTGAAGTGTGAGAATCTGAACTGAAAGCCTCGGGTTTTTTTATTATTTTAATTTTGTTTTTTGTTTTTGTTTTTGTTTTTTTTTTCTGACCAAGTTCAAATTGTGCCCTTTCAGTATGCTCCAAATAACACCCTCTCCCAAGCCTCTTGACCACTCTAAGCTTGCAGTCAACTTGCCTCGACAGCTGTGGTCCCTGGTATTTCTGCTCTCTATTGAAAGGGAGTCACTTGATAACCTTTAAAATCCTTCTTCAGAGAAAAAAAAGAAATAGCCATTTATATTCCTGCTGCAGTCCTCACGGTGCAGCCTGCCTCTGGGCTGCCTTTCTTGGCCCCCATGCTCCTTGGGCTTTGTTAACAGCCTCTCTTTGAGCTGAGGGTGAGGAATGATAATTCAGCTAGTTGCAGGGGCTGCAGGAGGCAAGCCTGAAAGGTTTCCAGAAAGCCAGCAGGCATAGAGCACATTTTCAATGCACAAGGGCAAAAGAGTCAAGAGTCATTTTCCTCAAGTGGAGTGTGTGTGTGTGTGTGTGTGTGTGTGTGTGTGTGTGTGTGTGTGTGAAAGAGAGAGAGAAATGAAGAGAAAGAGGGATAAAGACTGTTATGACAGGGACAGGAATACATTAATATGAGTTCTTTCAAATAAATTCAACTTTAGACAGCATCTTGGTATACAAATAGATTTACAGACTCTGAAATTTGCCTAATTTTAAAGTTTCTGTTGCATTCAGCATTTCTAGAATGAACCTTTTTGTAGAAAAGGATTATTGTAAGAACAAAAAGTGCATCATAAAATAGGAATAGGGTCACCACCATCTTTCTAAAGACATCGTCATATCCAAAGTGTGATTTTGATCCTTTGGAGGGAAGGCTTCCGGGGTTGAGCATAATTTAAGAATGATCTTCTCATCTGTATGCCAGAAACTGAGAAAATATTAAGACCCAACGCCCAGACTGCTCAGTACCTGGATGTACAAGAAAGACAAGAACCGAATGTCTTAGCATGACCCCGTGCATGGGAGAGAATCGGAATGTAGTGATCCCAGCTACCAGCTATGCTTTTCTTTTGTCTGTCAGTCCTGAACCTGGATCCTCCTTCTTCCCCATGGAGAGTCCAGGTACTAAAGCATACAGGTGCTGGACCTGAAGGAATGAAGTTTAGCTGGGCTTGCAGGATCCCAGTCCTGGAAGTCTGAAGGACGAAAGCCTTCTCTGCTAGGGTCCTTTTATTTACACACTTCTTCCAGTGATACAGCCCTCTCAGTGGGAGGACTAAGGGTTATATAAAACTTGCCCAAGTGGGTAGGCTGACCTTTGCTGAAGCTGAGGTGCTCAGAATGCTTCCTTGGTATGGAGAGGAATTCCAGGTGCTAGGCTATGACAACCTCAAGAATTTTGAAGGTAGGGGTTGCGAGACTACGTGGGCATGCAGGCACAGAAGAGGAAGACAGCGATCCTTACTCCTGCTCGGTCTCAAGATTGATGTTTTCGGGGTTTGGACATGTTCCACCTCACTCTAGCTCCAGGCCAGTTTCCTCAGTTGCACAGTACACGTTCATCACATTTGTCCCTTTGAGGTTACTAAATTTGCTTCTCACTAACCCCAGTAGAGCTAACTCTAGAGCTAGGTGCCCCTGTCCCATTTTAGCCCTCCAAGCCAGCCATCAATGTCATCCATTGATCTCCTTCCCAAAGTTCTGGCTCTAGAGTCCAGAAAATTGCACTAATCTATAAGGAAAATAAGATAGAAAATAAACTCTGTGAACATAAAATCTGTACAAAATGGGCACAAATTTAGGATGGAAAACACTCTCTATACTGTATGCTTTGCTTTTCTTTCCTAAAATCTCTTTAATCTACTGCACTCCTACCTACAGCATTCTTGAACCTACTGTCCCAACCCCAAATCCACCAAGTTAAAACCTGTGACACATCATGCACAACTGCATGATCTCTTCTGGCCTTTTAAAAGAAGGGAATTCCAACATAGGCTTCAAGATGGTGGGAAACTGAAAACGTTCTGTTGGGTGAAATAGTGAATTCATAAAACACAAATGTAAAGCAAGGCATGATGTTTCATGTCTATTAGTCCAGCATTTGGGAGGCTAAAGCAGGAAGATTGTTGTGACCTTGAGTTTAGCTCGTGCTATTAAATGCAACCCAAGAAAAAGGAAAAGAATTAGGGAAAGAAGAAAGAAAGAAAGAAAGAAAGAAAGGAAGGAAGGAATGAAGCGAGGGAGGGAAGGAAGGAGGAAGGTAGGTAGGTACAGACAGAGGGAGGAAGACACAAGTAGTACTTGATTATGTTCATATGAGTTCCCTAATGTAGTCAGATTCATAGAGCCAGTAAGAATGGTAACTGTCCACAACATGTAGAATTTTCACAAATTCAATTAAAAATGTGTTTTAATTAAATTGGTTTGAACTAATACAGAAAAACACAAAAGTTAGCCATATTACCAGGATACTATTTGGTCTTCCTAATATACACATTCTGTACTTGGGTTAAACATACTGATCTCAAGTTTTTATTTTTTAAGACCAAAAAAATTCAACATCCTTTCTTGTAGCTTTATTTGAGACACATAATGCTACTGCTAGCTATGGTTAACTACTATGCAATAGGATGCTAGCACTTCTTAGGCACATGGTAACTTAGCACTCATTGCTCAACCTTCACTATGCCTTTCTTCACCCATCTGTCAACGCTAACCACCAAAAGCATATAATAGATTAAAAGACTAAAGCACAAAATAAAGACATTCAATATAACTTTGTGTATATCTTACACAGTGACAGTTTTGAAAAACTGAATGGCTTCTAACAACAGGCTTTGCCTTTGTAGCCACTGCCTCTCCTGGCCATGACAGTTTTTGTCCTACTCCTGGAGCTAATAAGTTATACAGCATTTTCTCTATCTTGTTGGAAGAAAATGGGATTTAAAAACTAACTTGCAGGTTTAAATAGAAACTCACTCATCCCAATAGTGTTGGCTTTATTCAAATTAAGAATCAGGAGTGCCTGTCAAGGTGAGCAAAAGGCAGAGCTGGGCACTCCGGCATGAATAGCTCTCAAGAAGACAAATCGCGAAATGAATTACTGAAAGTGGCAAGATCTCAGTTCCTTGGTGTTAATTAATTATCCATTTGTTTGCCTAGTTATTCAATCAACAGTATTTTCCTATCACACTTTTGAAAAACCATACACAATAAGATATGTACTTCTTGCTTTCTCTCATCTAATAGGAGAAAAAAAAATTACAGCTAACTAATCAACAGTAGATTCGGCTGCCTTTTTATTAAGCACCCACAATAAGTTAAGAAGTAGACAGATCAAGCTAAACAACCGTAACTTTCTAATTTAATTCAGCTTCCTGTCTAAGCAAGACCAAAAGGCTATTGTTTTTCATTGTCACAGCAACCCATTTGATTCCTCTATTAATCCCTTTCTAAATTGTCTATGCTGAGCATCCCTGATCCTGGCTCACAAATATCAACTCTCCTTTGCAAACACACAGCCATGAAAAGCTACAAGTGGAGCTAAAGGATGGAGATTTTGGTGTGATATATGTGAAGGTGACTAGAAGTTAAAAAATAAAAAGACCCAAGAGAGGAAATAGAGATAGTGGGGTGAGAGGAGGAACAAGGAAGACACCTTGGCAAAGGCCAACACCAAAGGAAAGGTAAAGACTTGGTAGGACCAGAAGAGAGATAAGCTACCAAACTTAAAAGAGAAAAGAGTTTGGAGCCCAAAGTAAAGGATAATTCCATCTAGTTTTGTCAAGTTGGATGAGAAGGGATGTGTCCTTAGAATGGGATGCAGTTTCCCTGTTAGATTAAAGCTAGATATTTTTTAGAAAATCATTCTTATAGAATTATAGCTGTAAATGTGAGAGTGACATAGGAATAGAATGGAATACAATGGAACAAATACAATGTCCATTCTTTTGAAAAAATAGTTCAGGATATGAACGAGGCAGAGAATATCACCCTTAAAAGTACACAAGACTTAACATTGTAATTCTACCTGTTGAACTTGGCCTAGAGCTAAACACTTTTGCAAGCCGAAGCCAGAATACTTATATGGAGGCGCACAGCAGGAATCCAAGGCTGAAGAAAGATGATGGGGAAAGGATGATCCACAGGAGGTGACAAATGGAAGATGTCACTCAAATGGAAATGTCTCCCAGGACCTTTGTCCTGAGAGAAAGAGGGAAACACTTTTAAATAGATAAGGCAAGAAATATTCCTTTCTCCTTGGAGCCTTGATCCAGATGGCACCTCAGTTGATAACCATCGTCTTTCTCATTATGGAAGGACCCCATACAGATTGAGTATGGAGAAACTGCAGAGAAACTGTTGGTAGAGTATGTGTAAGAAAGAGACTGCTTGGCACAGTTTAGAGAAGCTTCCACAACAATCCTCCCTAGAGAGCAAAATGCATCCAGCTAGCCCCTTGGCTGTACGCAGTCTGTCCTCTTACACTTGTAACGTCTGCCGCTCTTCTTTGCTTTCTTCTTCTCACTTAACCCCAGATCCCAACAGTTCTTGTGTGTTTCTCTTCCTGAGGAAAATGGATCACTCTGTAAGGTGGCTAGAAAAATTCAGAGCTCTTCATGAACAGCCAAGCCAACCTCTCTTCTTGGCAGTGTGTGGAAAGTTCACCATCTTCTTCTGTCCATTCCCTGGTTCCAAAGGAGATCATTCCTAGAAACACTGGTAAACCTCAAACCATGCAAAGCACAGACATGAAGCAAACCTTCTTCCTTCACTTTCTATGGAGAGGTCAGTATCCACCTGCTGGGCAGGAGGCCAGGAGGAAATCAAACTCTCAGCTTGTGGGTAGCATGCTCTGTCTGCCTGTCATGTCACCTCCCCTTCCTACAGCTGGAGCTGATGGCTCCAACTGAGAGGCTCAGCAGTATGCCTGGAGGCAGAGCTGTCCTCTCCCAGAGGACATGATGTCCACTCTTGTCCACTGTCATCCTAAGACATTAACATTTTAGACCCTGACACCCTTCCTTCTCCTGGGATCTCAGTCTCTGCCTCATTTGCAAAGTCAACCCACTGTAGAACCAGCCTGAGTTCCTGGCTATATGACCAACTCAGAAAGCAAAACACTGTTTCCTTCCACCTTGCTGGTCTCTATGTAGCAATGGCATCCTCCCCTGGTTCTCCAGCCTTATCCTTCCGTTTATGGCTGTTACATCAATTTTGAATAGAAATCACAGACGGTAGCCCACTCCTGAATTTTTCTTTCCACCTACCGTGACACCATCTTATGCCAAAAAGTACCTTCCACCACTCACAGCTCAGAGGCAGCTCAGATCTGACTTTGAGTCTAAACTTCAATACTTACACTAAAATCACTTATTGCCCACCCCCAGAGACTCACTTATTTGCCTCCCCAGCAAGATTTGCAGGATAATAAGTTGAGATGATTCATGGGAACACAGCTGGCACTAGGGGGCTTTGAATAGATATATTTACCCCTGCCTGCCCTGACTCCTGAAGAAACAGACAGGCTACTCCTGGACTTTGATCTAGACTCCACAGGATTTCCCAGAGCAAAGGCATGAGAACTTTCCCCAAAGGGAATTGATCATGCCACAAGGCTGCCAACTTCCTCCAAAGGCTTAAGAATCAGTTCTGATGTGGTCAGCAACTACTTGTGACCTTTCCCTGCATCTTGACATAAATTTGCTTCTGAGGATCTTGCATATGTTCCTCCAAATTAAATAGGAGACTAAGGAGCTGGTGACTTTCATCAGGATATTGGCTCAGAAATAACTCTCCCATTCAACAAAGCTCTGCTTACAACCATGTGTCTTCCAGTGCCACAGGTCAGTGGCTAACCATATCTTTTTACAGAAGGACTGGAAGAAACAGGGACAGAAACCCTGTCCCTGTCCTCTAAGCCACATTGAAATGAACTTAAAAGAGCAGCAAGAATGGGAAGAACTGCTCAACTGGATTCCCAGTTTATTACATTGGAACCCTGAGGAAGTAACATCTTTGACACTCTATTTCTGTTAAAGTTATTTTTTTTTAAATTCTGTCTGTTTCTTGGTATCTCTTTTAACCCAACTATGATCCATATAATTGAGACTCTATTATATTATTTGTTTAACAAGCTTCACAGCACAATCCTGAGCAATTTTAACTATTCTTAACCTTCTAAGTTACTCTGGCTTTCTTCTGGAGTAAATACCTGAGCTAATTGTACTTTATGGCTTTCCCTACTCCAGCTGAATCTTCCTCCTTTCTTCTGGACCTTTGCTGATGGCTGAATCCCCTACTTCCTCTTCTAACTCTCCCTCTCCTGGCTGGCAGGAAATCTGCCCTATTCTCTTCCCTGGTCACTGATTGGGTATCAGCTGCTTTATTAACATATAAGGGGACAATTGGGGAGCAGTCTTTACACAAAATTGAGACAGGAGATTTTTCACAACAAGGATTGCAACCAGATATGGAGAGTACAGAAATCAGTATTTGAATTACACACAATCTTATGGCCTACATACTTCCTCACCTGTAAATGTAACATTGCCGGAGAGACCAATATGGCAATGGGAATGGCATGGTTCCACTATTCTATTATTACAGTTAGCTAGAGTTGAGTGGGTAGCTCATGAGCTGTAGAGCATCTGGAAAGAAGAGAACTGGGTAGCCGTGTGAAGCACTTGCTGGGCTCAACTGCAGCTGTTGCTCTTGTAGGTAATCTACAAACACAAGTATGGACACACATTCATTGGTTCCATTCTAAGGAAGAAAGCTAGATCTCATGGAGAAGTTACATGACACATTGAGATCAATGCAAGTCTATCGTCCCATGTGCCTGCCTTCTAAACACCTGGCTGTGCCAGGGCCTGGGAACACTGCAGAGGGATTAAGAGTTCTTAAATGAGCAAGGCTACTGCCTACACCATCCTTAAAAGAGATGACAGATAGTGAGAAAGAAGCCTGCCACAATCCACTTTCCCATAACCACCTGCTTGGAGCATACTCAGGAATAGAATGTCATTTAGAAATAAAAGTTGTGTATCTAGGATTACAATGAAATAGAAATCAAGAGCTTCAGTGTGTTCCTGCTTACAACTCCAGAGTCTAGCAGGTCTTGGCCCTTTCTGCTTTCTGTTTCCTGTGTCTGCAATACTCTTGCATCTCCTTGGTCTAGCCATTTTCTACATGTCCTCTATAACACGCAATTTTTGGAGGAGTCATCCTAGATTTTCCCAGGGCTCCTGCAGTGTCCTGTGCTCCTTCTGTATCACTATTCTTTAAGCCCATTTAATAGGTTATCACTGCCAGCACTGAAGGTAAGGACCGTTTTCTTCATCCACATTGCAAACAATACCACATTCAACCCCACAAAGGAGTAAGTATTGTCATCTACTCACACCACCCTTAAATGTGAGGCTGTGACATGCACATGGGGAAAAAGCAGGTAGTGGATGTGGACAACCACACACCTTGGAAATGCATCTGGGCTGTTCTTTAAAAGCGGCTCCGAGTGCGTTTATCCATCCATGCAGCATGTGTTTTGTGTGCCAGGCTCTAGTACACTACCCCAAATTCACACAGGATAGATGAAATCTGGCAGTATTTGGAATATAGACATGTGAATGTAATAGAATATGGCAGGTGCTGTCCTGGAGAGACAAGGTACGCAGAGAGTTCCAGGGTGCAAGCAGTATGGGTTGTTCAACCCAGACCCCATAGGAAAGGCTGTATGTCATGCATGAGGAAAGCCAATACCTTCCAGGCACCAGCAAATCATGATATACACATGACAACAGGGCAGTGGGTAACATTAAATATATCCTAATCTCAGATCATGTTTGGCCACTTTACAAAACCCTTAAGATAGCCTGTGCGTTCAGAGAAAACAGGAGCGAGAGCTCTAGGCTTCAGCCCCAGCCCTATTTCTCTCTTGACGGGGAGTCTGCTGGGCAGTGCCGAAGCCACTGTCTGATATCTAAGCCCTGAGTCCTGATGAGTGTCGATACCATTGACAGATGCTGAGGCATGCTGGGCTGCAAGTCTCAGCCTTCTGAAATGTCTGAAACATGACAAATAGAGACCTTGATGGAGGAGGGGAGGTCGTTGTTTTAAGGTACTCTCTCTAAACCGAGACTGTTTTCGTCAAACCAGCCATTTCTCCCCCAAATTGTTCCTTCCTCCTTATTCAGGTGGGATTAGAAAAATGACCCAGCCCTGGGCTAAAAATATGAATGCTTTATGTTCCTCCACGGGGGGAAAATAAGACAAGAGAATCTATGAAAGTAACAAGGAATTTCATCCTTCAGTGGACTTCAGAATGGATATTTTAGACTCAGCCATCCATAAACATTGGGTAATGTCATACTCTTGCAGTGCAGAATGAATTCCACAGAACCAGCCACAAATCTGCATTAGGATCAGAGAGGGGGCCTTGCTTTGTCCATTTAAAAATCTAAATGATGGCTAGCCTTTTCTGTGCCCAGGAAAACATATTTCTCAGGCATCAGCCAACTGACCAAACAGCATAGGCTCTGAATGGCATGCTGCAGTGGGTGTGAGGGCTCCAACGGGAAACAAAGCCTGGCTGTACAGGACAGGCACCTTGAAGTATCCTGGTTCTGAGCTGAAATTCCAATCATGTCAGACCCTGCCTGTGACTTGCCTTGGATTCTACTGAGCACAGCTTTTAATGTCTTGAGTGATTTGGCCTCAGATTCTGTCCACATATTATCTCCTATTATTTCTCTTCCATTTTTCCTTGAACCCTCAGCTTAAAGGAGCAAGACTGTCTTCCTCCTCCATCCTCTGTCGCCCTCGGGATCCTGAACTTGCTGTCCCATTCACTCATTCCCCAGACCTTCAGTTCTCAGCTTAAACAGCACACCTTGCAGGAAGCTCCCCTGATTCCTGGTATGGATTAACTGCCTCTTCTGCAGTGACATGTTGATTCAAGACAGCAAATGCCAAGCATTTCCAAATGCCCCATGTCACCTCTCTCTCCAGGTCCACTGTGCCCAGCACCCCTGCCCCTGCTCACAGAAAATTCAAGCTCCCTCACACATACTTACATCCAGACTCTTTGCCAAAATGGTTAAGTCTTTCTTGTCAGAGCCTGCCAAGATGTCCAGGCAGTTTCCTCAGATACTTTCTCACCCTTGTCATACTGAATTAAAAAATATAAGCTTCTTCCACTTTCTCTTCTGAGGATCAGCTCAAAACAAATGCCATTTTCCAGACTGGACTTTGCACAGCTTTCTCCAGGCTGCCAGGCAGCACCACTCCCGTTAGATACTACTGACACTCTAGGTCCCTTTACCCCTAACAGAAGTTTCTTCACAAGTATGTGCCCAAGTGGATGGATGAGGCTCCATCTCAGCTTGAACATACAGAGTGTTACATCATTTTGGAGGAGGTAATGAGAAGAGTTAAATGAAAGGGTTTTCTTTTACCCTTTTATGCACTGTAACCCAAGCCCTGTAGACTCTCTTCTCATTTTCTTCTTAGTCTTGTGTCTGTGATCATCAAATGTCAAGCCAAATACTGACAATTATGCCTGCATGCAACTAAAGCCTCCCAAAGAAGAAAACTACAAAGAGATAAGTCCAGTGTACCTTCTAAGGCCCCTCCTAACTGTTGTACAGTCCTCAGCCTTTTTAACTCCCAGAGCAACAAGAGAAGCCAATCCATTTCCCTAATTTATAGAATGAGAGAGTCCAGATAAAGAACACCAAGCATTCAGACTGATTTGTGGCTCTGAGCTCCAGTAACTGGGTCTAGAGCCAGTGCTCAGAGCTTCCACGCTTGCCCCTCGTCTCTGCATGAATTTCCTGCAGCATGTATTTGGATTCTGTTGGCGCTTGGAGAGGCTGCATAGCCTCTACACGTTTAGATCAACCTGTCAGCAGCAGGCCTGCTCACAACAGATCTTTTTCATCCCTCCTCCCTGGACTTGCCAGGCTGACAGAGTGGTATATTGGATTTCCACAGTCATCTTTCATTAGAAAAAAATATGTGCTTTTGATCACCCTCTCCCTTCCCAAAGTTGCAAAGGCAGAAGATCAAGTTGCCAACTGGAATTCCATTCATCAAGGAGATAAACATCAGCTATCTACTCCCCCATCGCCTTCATCGAAGAACACATCAGCTGGTTGGCAGCTGGCGTTAGGACAGGAAGGCCAGAGGCTGGACTGGGGAGGCCTGGGGTTCGATCTTGGCTTATGTGACCCTGCTACATGACCATAGGCAAATTACTTTTCCACATATGCTTTGTTAATCTGTCTGTAAAATAAATGGGCACCATTGAATTATCAAATGGCTGAATAAATGAACTGATGAACTAGTGAATCATGTAATATACCACCCATATTCCTGCTCAAAACTGCTGTCTCTATAGGATTTTCTGAAGCATTATTGACAAGGCAGAACTAGCATATGCATATATGTAGCATCCACCCTTCTCAGTGTCTCTTTAAGAGGTGACTTAAATCATCCATACATTCAGTGAGACCCATGGCACAGTGTGAACTCTATAGATGGGGGCCCTTTCTATTGTTCTTCCCTTTATACCCAGTTGTATCCATCCACACATACATGTTCATGTGGAACAGGGGCTTTCTAGAGCTGAGGACATTTGATTAGTACATAAGTGACCTCTCAAGGTCTCTGCTGGCTCCAGATTCTCTGACTCAATAATAGTTCCCGTGAATAATAGATCTGCTCCCTGACACTGGGAATGATACAGAGTCCTATCAAGATAAATCACATTTAAGTTCAGGAAATTATATGTTTGAATCCTGTAATTTAATGTTACTCTGATGCCTGAAAGGAAGGAAAGGGAACTCAATTAGAGGCTAATTAGACCAAGCAGCTCACAAGGAAGGCCTGGATTGCTTTCCTACCTCTGCTAAAATAATTAAGCCCAACCATGCTCAACTCCCACCCTTCTAGGCTCAGCCTTATTTGGCCTACCTGTAAAATGGGACAGTCTTTGTGTAAAATAGAAAAGCAAAAGACTTTCAGTGAGAGAGAGGAGGAAATAGTCCTAAGAAAGGCTCCACAGCCTTAGTTCCATGCTCCCTCCCGCCATGAATGCATGCTGTCTCTGACATGACACCAGCGGATTC
This sequence comes from Meriones unguiculatus, assembly GCF_030254825.1. Taxonomy (NCBI): domain Eukaryota; kingdom Metazoa; phylum Chordata; class Mammalia; order Rodentia; family Muridae; genus Meriones; species Meriones unguiculatus. Next base: position 24,270,175 of record NC_083358.1, on the reverse strand, counting down.
TGCTGTGCTCAGTAGTGGTCAAGGTTCAGAGGATGTATGAGTTGCGTACTGCAGGATGAAAATGCTATGTGGGGTCAGGTGTGCAGAAAGGTCACATATATAGCTTCACATGACTTTCAGAAAGTGGACAAAACATAAAACATTGCAAACCACTGTCTTCTTTAACCTTCCCTTCAAAAAGCTATTCTAAGCATCTCCCTTTGAGGTAGCCCCTCATTTCTTTGAACCAGAGGCTGTTTTGTCATGTCCTATTATGATCCATCTCATTGAAACAGTTGGCTGTTGGCCAGTCCAGCTTCTTCACTCCTCCGTGTCTTGCCAGAACAACAAAACCCTTGCAACTCTCTATGCCAGGTTCTCTAGAGCTTGCCTAAGAGCCATTTGCTCACACATCGACTATCTTGACCACTTTCCAGAATCAGCTACTGAATTTTCATTACATTCAATCTCTGATCCTTTTGAATTTTGGATTCTTGTCATTGTCACTTCAGAGTTACCATAGGGTGACTATATCTTAGATGTCACCTGGGCTCTCTTCATTTCTTCCCTTCTCAAACTCTGCAGTGTTTCCCAGGTAGCCCTTGTAAGCTGAGGTTACCCATGTGCAGTTCCTGAAGATTCAGATCCACATATCTAAGGGGCTCCTGGAATTCAGAAATTCAACATCCAAAGATGAACAATTTTACTTTATTCTATTAAGATGAGATGACTCAAGCCTCAGTTGTTATGGTATAACACCTTCTCCCCAACATTTCTCTCTTTGTCACCTCTGAAGTCCTGTTGGATAGTAAATCTGGGGACATGAGAGAGTTGCAAACTGAGAAGGGGTCACTTGGGAGAGAAATATTCTATCACAGCGAACTTGAAGGTTAAAGTCTCCTTGGAGAAATAAATGCTTTCAGTGGCTCTGAACTGGAATAAAAATTTCAAATTTCACAACAAAATAAGTAAGTGTGAAAGGATGGACGAATTCTGGTCCAGCAGTGTGGAAGCCATGAGAAGAATGTGAGAGAAGAGACCTCTGCCAAACATGTGTCCTTTCAGTGGCAGTGGAAGTATGATCAAGTGGGATTGGAGGAAAAGGGCTGGTAAGAACTGAAACCTAGGTTCTAATTGGAACACAGGTACAAATTTCCTACAATGATTCCTTAGGTGCCTGTTCCCTTAGCCCCGATTTTCTGCTAAAGTCCACAGAACAAGAGATGAGCTCACGAGGGAAAAGACACTTGGCAAAGGATGCAAGCTTGTGATAGTAGAGGATACACAACGGAACCCAAGAAAAGCCATAAAAGGATCCAGTGTGGACTAAAGGCAAGGGCTTGGGATCTCGCTGGCCTTAGACTCAGTAACAAGAGATGTCAAGAAAGACAGTTTAGATTCCTAGAAATAAATTATCATCCTAGAAAGGCCTTATTTGTGGTGAAATCCATCTGAGGAGGATGACACAGCCTGTCCCCTGAGGTAAGTGAAGAAGATTTCTTCACACACGCTAAGTGAGGCTTTCAGCTTGAACAACATCAGAGTCATAGGTGCTGTAAACATGTAAAAGAGATACCATTTGAAAGTTGATTTGAAGTTTTAAAACTTTTGTGAATTCTAAAAAAGTAAGTCTTTAACTTTTTACTTTTATTTGGCCCCCTGGGTAGCCCCAACAGCAAATATTGACTCACACAAAAATTACAATTAAAAATTTATGAAATTAACAAAAACTTGAAGATGGTTAAGGATGAAAACACTTCCGCTTTCAAATGCTGTGTTTTATAGGAGGATAAGCACTGAGGCTTTTGAACTTTATCAGGCTCAAAAGTGTGTGGAGGCTTCTAGAACATGTACCTGAACATGCAGACTCTTCCATATCCTCTCAGTGATGTTCCCACAAAAGCATGAACCATTGTCAGCCACATTTTACACACAGAAACCCGGAGGCTTAAGGAGGCTCTGAGGCCTGCAAGGTACGATTTTGTAGCTGGGACCACTACCTCCTGGGACCAGAATGAGACATATGCCATGAAAAGTTTGGAGAAGACACCTTCAGATCAGGATGTGGCATCTCTTAGCAAGCCTGCCTTTCAAAATAGCAAGAAATCCCCCCTAGAGACCATAGTGTAGACATGCTCTAACCAAAGGAAAACAGAAATTTGCCCTAAAAGAAGATTCTCTCACAGCATAGCATCCATGGGGTAATCAGAGACAGTGCAATAAGCCTGGGAGGTGATGGAGCAAGGATTGTTTATCTCTGCCCAGAAGGGCCTGTAGTGATGTTTACAGAGCATGCACAGACTGTTTTGATTGGGAGTATGCAGACCAGATGGGGAAGGGTTAAGGCGGAGTACAAAGAAGGACCCGAGTGGTGAAAGGAATGGAAATGGATGAGAAATGTGGGACTTAGTGAGAGGCAAGCTCCATGTGGCTGCTCAAATATTAATCAACAATATATTTTAATGACATAAAACACCAGCGAGCTTCTGAAGGAACATGAAGGGCTTTGGATACCTTGAATAATGGTATTGTCACTCGGAGTTTTTATGGTCTCATCTTTGGCAAGAGCCTCAACAAAATCCTAAGGAAATAGTCGGGGTGCTAGGCCTAAAAACTCTAAAACATGAGCCAGGAGGAGTACCATAGTTCTCTCCCAAAGTCACCCTCACTACCATAGCATACCTGCAAATCAAAAAGCTGCAGACAGTTTGCTATGGAGGGTCAGGAAGTGTTCACCACTCTCAGACCCAAGGTTCAGGGAATGTTGCTGAAGAGAGGACAAGATGATTTTAAAAGCCAGAGGATCAGAGGGAATTTGCCATGAGACTGTGTTTCCTAATAATGTCAGCAACTACACCCATATAATTTCATCAACATGACTGCCCAAATGTCAGTTGAATGAGACGAACATCAACAAACATGCCAAGCTTGACAGGAAAAAGACCATGATGGCTTAACCCTACATAAAGAACTACAGGCAACTGAGTGAAGCTGGGGGAAGGAGACGTGGTCCTCCCCAGAGAAGACAGCACTAATCGGTTGTCTGGTTTCAAGTGGTCAGCCCTAAGAACATACATATGAGGAACAGTATATGCACACAGGAAGTTATACTGAAGAATATATATATTTAAACAAATATGTGTGTATATATGCATGCAATAACACTTGGTGGGAAAAAAGGTCATGAATTTGAAGGAGGGTAGTGAAAGGTATATGGGAAGCTTTTGAGAGGAAGGGGAAGGGACAGTGTTGTAATCAAATTACAATCTCAAAAATAAAAACAATGACAAAAGGAAAAACTAGACACTGCACAAAATAGAACCATTGGGATTCTAAAGTTTTGATAGCTGTGATGTGGCTGGATTTAAGCCTGTGATGAAAGTTAAGGAAATGCATCAAAGGATAAAATCCAAAGGCACAAAATAATTTCAGATGTTCCTCATCATGGCTGCACATCTAAGCTCAGAGAAAAACCGCAGAAACAGACACATTTGCAGTCCCATCACTTAGTGCAAGAACCACAAGTTTGAAGTCTGTACAGGTGACATAGAAGACTCTCTCAAAAGAATAATCAAGAAGAGGAGAAAGGGTTTGAGGAGGATGAAGAAGGAGAAGGGGAAGAAAGAAGAGGAGGACATATTCATTCAACTTTTCATTTTTATTTTGTATGCGTGAATTTTTTGTCTACATATAGGTCTGTGTACCACATGTGCACCTGATGCCCGTGGAGACCAGAAGATGGTTGTAGATCTCCTAGAACTGGAGTTATGTATGGTTAATCTGCTTTGTGTGTCCTGGGAACCAAGCCCAGGGCTTCTGTGGGAGCTAAGTTCTCTGAACCATGAGTCACTTTCCCAACCTCATATTTATGCTCTCCTTACATACTGAGTAGCTCTGGAGTCTGTCTCTATGGGGTGAACTGCTCTTTCTACTTCTTGGCTACTTCTCCTAGAAGTACAGTTTAGAGAAGGACACTTGTCTTATTCTTTACATGATCTAGGGAGGTCTCCTGTCATTTCACAATGATTAAAAAAAAAAAGTGAGGTTACACTCTAATGAGGCCTATGGAACCAGAAGGCTATCCGAAAAGAGATAGAAAGAAATTTAGCAACTGCCTGTGAGACTTGCTGGCTGCTGGAGGAGGCAGGAGCAGTGCCACAGCCCATGAGAAGACAAAGGATGCCAGGTACTGCACGTGTGTCATGTTCAGAGAACCTTTAAAATTTAACCTTCAGTTAACCTTTAACCTCTTTGTCTTCCAAGGAGAAAGGGACTTAGAAGAACAAGTTTACTCTGGGTCAGTTGGCCCTCAGAGGTCACAGTGACACAGGGAGCCCAGACCCCAGAGGGGTCTAAGTCCCTTAGAGCTACCTTCTAATGCTATGATCAGGTCAGAAGCATAAGAAGATGCCAGAACATGTAAAAGCCATTTATGTGCACCTGTAGTGTAGCACAAAGTGAGTGGGAGTCACACGTAAGGAGGGTATACCTGGCCAGGGCAAGTGGTTTGAGGAGGCTCCATAAGGTCTTGAGGCAAAAGCCTATCGCCTCAGGCTGCACAGAAAATGGGAAGTGAAGGGTATTGGGTCTATTATGCATCATGACTTCCCCTTTTCCAGGCATTCAAGCAGAAGATGTGACTATTCATAGTAACACTTCCCTCACTCACAAGATTTTAAAAGGCAAGATGGAAAAAACAAATGCTTTTGATTTGGCCAATGTCATACAGACGTCACTTACTTTTTTAATCTTGTGGAAAATATATGGATATTCTTCACATGGCCCTGAGTTCTTGTCTTCTCAAAGGTGTCTGAACAGTTTGTCCATTACTGAGAACAGTAAAGCAGCTGTGTGGCAGAAGTCAGGGATGCTGCCTCTAAAGCAAGCAAACTGAAGCCAAACAGCTGAGAGGGGAGGGTCCCCAGTCTAAGTTCATTAGTGTATCCTTGATGCTTCATGGGACTTGTCACTTGTATCTCAGGAAATTAAGGGCCGGAGCTGTAGACAAGGAAGCCCTTGGGCCTCTCAGATTCTCAGCTTGAAGACTGCACTACTGGAAGCTTGAAATAAATCAGATTGATCCCAGACTCCCTTTGTTTAGAAAAATGAAATGTTTTATCCACTTTCCCAACAGGAAATCAGATTTCCGTTCTTGTTACCAGTTTATCATTTCCTCTCTGCTGTTATCGAGATCACAGCTTCAGAGATGGTTAAATGTTTGTCACATTAATACTGTTGTCGCCATTTTTCACATACAGGAAGCTGACTGATGCTCACTGAGAACATAGTATGAAAACAAGGCTGTTTATGCAGCTGTGTGTGCAGGGCTTTGTGTCTACCAAGTTCCCAAAGTGTTGCTTTGATGGCACTAGAGGTGGTATTCTGACTTTCTAATAACATTAGAGAGCTAAGGATGGACCTTAAAGGTATAGGGAAAGTAGACAAAGAATTTCTTGCATATATGCATTTCCCAAACAGCCCATTTGTCTGGTTTCTGCCACTTATCACCCTTCTAATTTCTGATGATGTCAACATCTCTCCCCGAGTCCTTTGATCCTTTCTTCTATACTGGTAGCTGTGGTTCCTGTCACACTTTTTCAAAGCTCCTCCCATAGCTTCTACACAGGGCCTATATTGATTATTTTTTAAAGCTGAAAATGATCATATGTCATCCCTGATTAGAATCCTTCAATGCCTTCCTATTGTCCTGCAGATAAATCCTAAACTCAATCCCAAGGCTCAACTGCTCTTGACTTCTGCCCATTCTTAGCCTCAACCATTACCTCAACTGGCCGGCCAAGCTTTAGCCTCTGAGGTCTCAATTCCAGTGCCCTGATTCCATCATGCTCCCTCTAACCTCTGCTGTGGGCCTTCATTCCAACCTCTGAGAAGGCAGATTAACCAAGGTACAAATTCTTTGATATCTCACCTAGAGGCCTCTGTGTCTTCTCTTGTTCAGTCAGGGCAGGAAATGTGGCCTTATGACTAGTGACTCCAGGGGTCATAATGTCCTGCTTGTTAAGAGCCTGGTAGTAGTGCCCTTCTCTCCTCTCTTCCCCAGAGCCTGAGCTTCTGGGTAAATATCTTGACTGACTTATCGGGGGGAAAAAAGGAAGGAACATGTGGAGAATCTTTGACACCATATAGAAGAAACAACTTTCTTGATTTTCTCAACCAAGACACTAGACACAGGCTGGAAGCTGCTCTGAACCAACCAGACCTTCCACCTAACCTCACTTGACAACACATAGAACACAAGAATCACCTGTCTGAGCCCCAGACAACCTCCTAACCCAACAACTGTAAAATCTAGCAGAGGAGGTGCTTACATCCACTTAGTTTGAGAGCAGGTAACTGTACAGTAAAAGCCTAAATACTTTCCCTCCCTACGGTTCATAATGCCAGCGTGTTTCTATAGAAACTACCCCTCTCCCAAATGATTGATCCCAAATACTAGTTTCTCCCTCCTGCAACATTATAAAGTCCACAGAATCTAATTCTCTGATTAACGTACCCTCAGCCTTTTCTCCATGAAAGGGTGAATGAAAAACATGGATGGAATCACCTGGAACAACAAATAGATTTATAATTCATGGTAAGATGTTAATTATAATGTGCTGTGGTTTGAATATAAAGATTCCTCCCTAATATCCACCCCCCCCCCAAACACACACACACTTCTATTGTGGAATGCTCTGGTAAATTTACTTGGTGCAGGCTAGCTATCAGAGCAGGCTTTGGTGAGCCATCCTTGGGGTGGTATCCTGCCTTTACCGTCTTTGCCTCAGAGCTACCATGGGGTGTTCAGCTATACCCCACCACATCTTCTCCTCCATGAAGCTCTCCCATACCACAGGAGCAGACACAGCTGTGCTGATCATTGTGGACTGACACTTCTGACGCAAAGCTGTGGTCTAAAATCAATTCTCCCGTCTTTAAGCTGTATCTGTCAGGCATTTGTCAAAGCAATGAAGAGCCTGACTAGAACATAAGCCAAGAGCAATAACCAAGCTCTCAAAGTCATCACATGAGTTAGGGTTGAATAACTACTGCGATCATGAAGAAGGAGGTCTAAATTCCATTCTGCCTGGGTCTAGGTGTAGTGCTATTTTCAAAACCCATGATGAGTGACTGTGAAATCATTAAACGTTCTTTCACACCTTAGTATACGTAAACACCACCCAACAACAAGATAAGAATATTGATACCTACCCATCTTGGTACTCGTATCTACCTAATCATCAGGTCTAAATAATGTATTCATACATATTCTTTCACTCATTTACTGAAATATTTGTCAATGATCTTCTATGCACCAGATGCTGCACAAGTTTTTAGAGATATAATGTACGAAACAGCAAGGATTAGGGCCATATTAGGCAGATGGGAAGCAATCAGAACCAACTCGGTGTTCATCAAGGAAGGCTATCCTCTGAAGGAAACTTGAGCTACAAGGAAGGAAATACTTGTATCCATTCTTTGCCCCAAGTGTCCAAGAATGACACTGCTCATAGCTGATAATTATTAAATTAAAAGAAACAGGGGATTTGAGACAAAATGAGAGCAGAAACCTCAGACCTCAGAGAGGCAGAGAAAGGCAAAGTCCTCCTGGGTGGAGGGCAGCAGTGTGGAGGAAGGAGAAACTGTTACAGAGAAGGGGAGATAGTTTTAAGCCAGTGGCAAAACATAGAGCTAAAGGCTTAATTAAGAAAGCAGACATTTTAGGTTCTCACAAATAAGCAAACAGAATCCCCTCAGCCCCTCCTGATCACTGCCAAGTAATTGCTTTAAAGCTGTGGTTTTCTCTGCTTGGATGATCCTTAAATACATGTTGATAAAAGTAATGAAGACACGAGTGAGTCAAGACCAGGCTGCTCCTTCACAACCTCACTTCCTACTGTCCTTGGCTCCATGTGACCTGACCAGGTCGGTGTCCACCTGCTCAGTTTCTCTCTGCCCCCCACCCCCAACCCAAAGTGCCTGAGGATGAGGTTGGGTCTTCAGATGGGTGTCCAATTAGGTAGATCCTAAATCTCCTTTGGTCTTGGGGTCATGGTGCTCAGTTAATGTAACAGCTCAAACTCTCATTTAGAACCACAGCCATTGAAGGCCAAATGTCCATGTCACCATTTATTCACTACCTGTATGATTGTGGATTTGAGTGCAAGAAGGGAAAACTTTAAGCTCTTTTTCTTACATGTTGAAAGTGAAATTTTGGGATTGGCGATGTAGCTCAATGATAAATAACTAAGACAGCATCCACAGGGCCTGAGATTCAATCCCCAGCACTACCAAATAAAACAAAAAGATTTTAGTAATGCTTCTAATTCTATGAGCATTAAGGTAAAGAAAACAACAACAAAAAAATCAAGCATTAGGACCCAGCAAAGTTAATTGTGTTTCTCCATAGACTCTGCTGATGCCTACCCCAAGAAAATGGCCCACTATTTTATCAGTTTCTGCAAGATGAAACACACTCAGAGTCTCCAAATGCAATGGCAGCCAGGACCTCCTCCCTGAGGTCCTCCCAATTAACTAATAATCCTTCTTGCTTTCGGGCATAATTGTTTCCCTAATGTCCTCTGCATTCCAGGTTAATTCCTCTCCTGTCTTCACCCCCACAGGGTATCACATATTTACCTGCCTCTCTGCCACATCACTATTCCCAGGGTTGGGAGTTCTGTGAGAAAAGTGAGCAGGCCCACTTCCTAAACTGCTACATCCTGTAGTATACTGCCTGGAACACTGGAGACACATCGTGACTGTTTTTTAAATCCACTTTTTAAGTCACTCCAGCCATGCCTCCACATGGCCACTAGCTAGCTGCATGACCTTGCATGCATCTTTTGGTTTCGCCTGTAAATTGAACTCACAAGTATGAACCATATTTAACCATCACAGTATGCGAAGTAACTAGAACCCCTGTTGTCTAATATACCAATAAAACAGACCAGATCCTTCTAAACAACCCATACCTATCTAACATGCAGTGTGAGAATTATGAATAATAATATCATGTCACATACAAAACTTTTACAAAAAGCATATTTAAGGCACCCTTGCTGTAATATAGTGTAAATAGTGAATTAAGTAAGATGATGACTGGATTAACTTGCCAGGCTAAAATCACTTCACCCTCTATATGTATGTCAAAACATCATGTTGTATGCCTTACATATAAGTAATAACTGTTATTCTAAAAAAATGCTAAAAAAATATGTGTAATGTTTCCAATCTCTCGGAAACTTTTATTTTTACAGCTATTTCAAAAGTTCATTCAGACTCATTTGGCACATGCATATATACACGTCAATGGAAAGTGCGAACAGAAAGGAAAGATTAGAAATGAACTAAACTGGTTGAGATGTTTCTAAGCCTCCATCACACTCTTACCTGCTCTTCAGCTGAAAATCATGGCGCAGGTATTTTTTCTAAACAAAGCAACACTCCATGTTGGTGACATAGCATTTTACTTAAAAAATTTGTAAATAACTTGAAGATATGCTTGTTAGATGCCTGACTGGTTTATGAATTGTAGAATTTGCCCTACCCACCATCCTTTCTTTACAATCATTTGACTCTTGGGCAGTAAAGCAACCACAGTTATCTCTAGGACTTTCCTCTAGGATGGAGGTACCCTTTTAATGGGCTTTGGCATGGATGCATGCAAAGACAAAGTCAAGTTTATTCCAATGCTGTATGACCAATAGAAACTATCAGATGGAACCCAGCCTAGTTTTGAGCTACTAAGTGTACCTTGAAATTGAAGAATTCTATTGCCATTCCACCTGTAGGGCAGGCAGAAAGCCTTCTTTCTCCTGCTCTTCTTCTTTCATCCTTTTGATCCATTCTGACCTTCAGCTGCTTGGGTGGTGTAGGAATAAGGTTGTTGTATAATTCGGATGGTGATTTCTGTATTCCCCATGTCTTTTTGCAAGCCATGTTCTGAGAATCTCCTGCCTCAATGTTGTGCAGACTCTATTCCCCAATTTTCTTCTGATATATCAATGAGGCAGTTTAGAGCCAGTTGCTGAACAGGGGAGAAAATAGGGCTAGACTTCCTGCCAGCCAGGGAAGGAGGAGTTAGAGAAGGAAGTGGGAAACTGAGCCATGGGAAAGGTCTGAGAGACATCAAGAGAGGAGCTGGAGCAGGAAAGCCAAAATATGCAAGTATAATTGGGATATATGCTGGGAAGTAACCAGTTTAGCTAAGAGAGTTGGGAATAGAGCGATGACTGCTCAGTTATGGTGTTGTAAAGCTTACTAAGAGTCTCAATTATTTGTTCAATAGCCAGGTTAAAAGAGAAACTAAGAGAAACAAACACAGTTTTATAAAAAATAACGTTAACAGGGTGGAGTCCACTCAAATGGTACAGGGCCAACTGTTCTACCCAGTCAACCCATCCAGTATCAATTTCACCCAAAAACTCCTAGAATACTATTTACACAAATGAAACCCATCAGGCCAAGTGTCAAAGTAGTCTTCACTCCCTGAGGGCTCAATATCAGGCTTTTCTAAAATGATTCTTGGCTTTCTCTGTGTTAAATGCTCCCTAAAATGTATTCTGTTGAAAATACAGACCTCCAGGACACTGTAGCCTATCTTCAGTTCCTTTTCTCCCAGAAGGTTTTTTTCCATTCTCTCTCTCTCTCTCATTTGTATTTACATTTTTAAACTACTCAGTCTAATAAATTAGGGATGTTAAGAGATTGTTTGTTATTCTGTCTCAGGTTACTATTACTAAAATACTTAAATTTATGGATGCTCAGACTGTAAATAGACTCACTTTAGCCAGGGAAAAATTTCATTTTCCCTAATAGACATTTTTAAGTGTCTTACTGAAATTCTGCACAATACCTTTCCGTGATCTTCTCACCATCCCTCTAATTTTTCCCAACAAAATGTAAATCTATTTTGAATGTGCTTCCTGTCCTGTGCACCATAAATAACAGCCTGGGAAAGGGAGCATCTCCCATAACACAAAAGTGTCAAGATTAACCAATTTGGAGATTTATTGTTAAGCCTTTTTAGGATGGGAGCCAAGAGAACCTGAATGCCTGTTAATGATACCATGGCCTCTCCTGACTTTGGACAAAGAAACTCAAAGCCTAAGAGGAGCGAAAACTGCATATGACTTCAGAACTCATTGTTGGGTAAAGAGTGGACTTGAATGGTTGTTTCACAATATTGGCTCTCTTGGATGCATTGAAGATTACACCTCTGTTGTCAGTTAAATTACTGAGAATGACCTCTTTCAGTCTACAAATGCCATGGTTTGTATGATAAACTTTGTGTTCACTGTAGAGATAGCCTAAGAGACAGTACTCCATATTGCCTTTCATATATCCCCATTCCACATTGGATGTTCATCTGGATAATTGAGCCTTCTTTCCCATCCTAGTCAGAGGAAACATTTCCAAGGTGGAATAACAGGGGTCAAAGAGAGGAAGAAACAGTTACGACTTCACTGAAGAGAATAGTTTTAGAGACATGAATTTAGTTAACACCATGGTCAAAGTACTATACAGGAAGACTTTCATAGATAGATAGATGATAGACAGATAGACAGTTAGATAGAGACATATAGATAGATTAAAATATCATTTATTCTTAGAACAGTCTCCCAAAGAACTAGAATCCCGTGGCTTCTCTCTCTGCGGAGTCACATGAGCCAAATTCTTTACAATCAATGTAATTTTAAGAAAGAGGAGAGAGCCAGGTACAGTGGGGCATGCCTATAATCTTAGCATTTGGGAAAGTAGAGGCAGGTGGATCTTTGTGAGTCAGAGGCCACTCTGTTTTAAAAGGCAAGTCCAGGAAAGCCAAGGCTACACAAGAAAGAAAGAAAGAAAGAAAGAAAGAAAGAAAGAAAGAAAGAAAGAAAGAAAGAAAGAGAGAGAGAGAGAGAGAGAGAGAGAGAGAGAGAGAAAGAAAGAAAGAAAGAAAGAAAGAAAGAAAGAAAGAAAGAAAGAAAGAAGAGAAAGAAGGGGGACCCAAAATTGATGCACGTCTCCTGCAGATTCTGCTTTTCAAGGAGCAATACCACAGCTGTTGAGAACTAGGATTATAAGGCTAGATGTTTTAATTCCTGGACTCATTTTTCTAACCCAATGGGTGTTCCAGATACTGATGGCTCTTACTTCCAGTTTTAAACACCAACTATCTCCAGAGAGATCTAGAGATCCAGCCTCTCCTCCAGATTCTGAGTGGAGACATCTGCCTTCATATCTTTAAGTGAACTGACTTGAGGACTTCATATCCAAAGCTCCTGATTATTTCCTTTACTCCCAGATTCTGTGCGGCCAACAACTGGTTTGCATCTGTGGAGCTTCTTTGATCATTTCCTCCTTTAGGACACAGGGGTACGACATAATGGAATGAACACAGAAGTCATGGACAGACACAGTTTAAAGTCTCATTTTAGGCAACTTTTGCTATGTGACTAATAGTAGGTTACCGGACCTCCCTGAGTTTTGGCTTACCTTCCTATGAAATGGGATTATTCACTAACCCACCAATCCTATATCTGTATCCTTTTGTCTGTCTCTAGAAATTTCTTCTTAACACTTGACTGACATCTCCTTTCTGATACACTCCGCCATAAATTAAGAACACCCTATTTATTATGTTCAACTTCTCATGATTGCAACCTAGGGAAAAGTGTGTGTTAAACACAGGTTTTATATTCTTCAATGTACAAATGCTTCTAAGAAATGAAAAAAAAAAAAAAGTAAGCCTATGAAAGTGGTAGGGTAGCAGATGGTAACAAGCAAGTGGGATGAGGTGTTTGAGGGCAGAGGAAATAAAATTGGCCAAGAGAAAATGAGTATTTGAGAAGGCAGTGGACTGTTCAGCAGGGACAGCTGCCAAGTCTGATGACCTGAGCTATCACCATAATCAACATGGTGGTTGATTCCACAAGTGCCATGGGGCAGGTCATGCCAACACACACACACACACACACACACACACACACACACACACAGAGAAAGAGACAGGCAGGGGGTAGGTAGCTATGGTATGGATAGATTGATGATAGAGAGAAAGATGGATAGATGGATGGATGATAGAAAACAAATGTGAAAATATGTGTTTGAAAAAAGAAAATCATCCAAATTGGTTATCAAAGAAATGTAAATTGAAACAATGCATGTAAGATTTTTAAAGACTATAAGAATAGGAATACTCAGGGCTTTGAACTTAGTAAAAGAAACTTTAAATAGTAGTGCAGCATATTAATAATATTTTGGAAAACTTTTTATTGTAAAATTATGCTCATGGATTTCATCACAGAGATGATGATTTTTAAAATAAATTGACTATTTGGTGATGCTTATTAAATGTTATTTAAGTTATAGAAAACATAAAAAATAACCAAACTGTCTAACAAATAAAGACGATAGATAGATAGATAGATAGATAGATAGATAGATAGATACATACATACATACATACATAGATACATAGATAGATACATAGATAGATACATAGATACATAGATAGATAATTTGCAGAATGTTTATTTCTTTTCCGATACTTTTAGTGTGGTTTTGAGCAACATTTAATAGCAGGCAAGTTACACTAAGCAACCAGCAGAAGCAAGTGCCTGGGGGTTATCATAGGATGATGGTGTTACAGCCAACTCTTCTTCCTTGCATTTTGGTATATTTTGAAACTTCACTGGAAGAGCAAAAGGAAGGAAGGAGAGAATGGAGAAGGAAGGAAGAAAGGAAAGAATCAAATACTTCAAGGTGAAGCTTCCTTTCTACCACACTCTCTGGAAGATGGACACCAGTCCATATGAGCCAGAGGATTTGGAGAAAGATGATTAACTTGCACTGTGGCATTCAGGGTGAGTTTCTGCTCTGGTCCTAACTTCTCTGCTCCTCAGTGTTCTTTGTAGGATGAAGATGAAAACTGCCAGACTGGCTCACACAGTGGGTTGCTGTGACGATCAGAAGGGATGCCGTATATGAAAGCACTCATCAATCCGCAAAGCGCCCGACAAATCCTGGAGAGCGTAATTATTGCCTTCGTTAGTATGATCATTCTCTCTTTCTCCATTATCCTCTGCTGGAGAGCGGCTCATCGGGCGGTGAAGTGCACTTGGGGCTTCTGCATACACAAAGAGAAGCACACGAGGCTGTCCAGACCTGTTTCAACAGATCTGGTGTCAAGATCTAACTGAGTGGATACCAAAGTACCCAATGGTCACTGGAGCGAAATATGTGTGGTCATGAGAGAACAGCATTGACAATGAGCAATCCAGCTAGAGTGTAACCAGTCAGCTGTGAGCTGTGTGACAGCAGAGTGCCACCTGCCTGAATCATTCACCTGTAAATGAAGAGTCACTCCACTCCTAATTCTGTTGGAATCATTAGAGAGAACATGTGTGATACCTTATGGCTAGGACACACATAGGTAGAGATGGCATGGAGAATGTCATGTGATATTGGTCATGGAAAATAAACAGCAAACCCTACAGAACACAGGTCCTCTCCAAGCTAACATACAGTATAGGAAATGCAGCTTGTGTGAAAGATTTGAATCATTTATCAGTAATCTCAGTTTGCTCTTGTATATGTGAATGTTCATGTGTAGATTATTAGTACTATATTTTTGAGACAGGGTTTTTTTTTTTTCATAGCCTTGGCTGTTTCTAAACTTACTGTGTAGACCAGGCTGGCCTTGAATTCACAGATCCACCTGCTTCTGCCTCCTTAGTACTTAGAGTTTGAGAACACCATTGACAATGAAACCTTATTTTATTGACCTTCAAGACCTTTGAAACAAGCAACATCCATGTTGACCTAAGGTAAAGCTGACTGCAGATGGTGCCTTGCTCTTAACCTTACTTCTTTGCTACCCAGAACTCTTGATCCCTAGCTACTAACCTTCAGTAAACCTCATTTTGCAGAAATTGTGATGTAATGCTTAATTTTTCACTGAGATGCATAACATCCTTTATATTCCCTGGAAAATGCAAAACAGTCTCACTCATCAATGTACGCCACTGCCAACATGCCTCACCATCCTGTCACCTTCATTCTCATAATTTAATTTTATCATTTCATCCATCTCCATCTCTCCTATTCTTTCATCTATCCATCCATTCATACACTCGTTCTCACTTAATAGATAGGGAAACTGAGGCTCAAGAGGATGAACCAGGTTGCCTCAGGTCAGAGAAAGCTTAGATTCCAGGCTATAAATATTTAACTCCATAGTCTTTCATCTTTTCCTGGGATAAAGCTTGCACCTAGCCCATAGCCCATAACCTGTAATACTGGAGCTCAAAATTTAAAGAGGAGAGGAGACAGAACAGCACAGAGCCCTGTGAAGACAAAGGAAGCAGGAGAGCATAGGAAGTAGATTAGCCTGAGACTGCCTGGTGCCTGCTCACCCCCATCTTGTGACAATGCACAGATGAGCCTAGTTCCCTTTCAAGTGCCCTGTATACACACCTCCCTTCAATCAATGTACCAACAAACCCAGACCTTTCTTGACATTCTCCAGCACCAGAGCATACATTCTCCAGTCTCTAAACAATAATATAGATTCCTCTGCCATAGTAACATATTATTACATCATATTCCCAGTTTGGAGAAACGAAGGGCTGATGTGGGCTTAACTGATTTTGGTAAATTCAGTGTCCTTCAAGTGAAAGCTCAGGGAAAATTTCCTATTTGCTGCTGAATGCCTATACCTAACTGTGTATGTAAATTATTAAAATCAGATGCATTGTGGGAAGGTACACACAAAATAGAAAAAAAAATGAGTATGTGACATAATCTGTAATCCATGAATCTATAATCTATCAAACAAAATAGAGAATCAACCAAAATGCATCTCTCAGTAACCACCCCCCTTCTCTTAGATCCCATAAAAGGAGACTCCAGGCTGTAGCCCTCTCACTCTTGTGTCCCACTGTCAGTCTTGATGTGTGTATCACCGGCACTATTGCTTTCCTCTAAAAAACGTTACCCTGCTAATTTTCCAGATTTGTGTGAGCCCTTACTTTAATTATTCAGATAAAAGTTCAAGAACTGGAAAACCCCTGGCCTAGACCGCGACCACCAGTAATACAGGGACATCTGAGTGTCCTTAAGGAACTGCTGAGTTGAGTGAGAAGAAGGTGTATGAGGTTCATAATCAGATGAGTCACAGTTGAGCCTGGGACCAGTGTTCTTCATCATTCTAGTGTACTGGGATAAGAGTCAGAGAGTAAATTTTGTCACCAATGAAAAGTAAGCTTTGGCCAAGGATCCAAGGCTTTTTCATCACTAACCTCCATTAAACCTCATTTTGCAGAAATTGTGATAATGGTGGTTAATTTTTATTGAGAAGTAAGTTGGATCAATGAATATCCAGGGGATTAGTGATGACCACCCATGGGTGTGTCTATGGTGAAGAACTGGAATCAACCTAGTTGTCCATTGGCAGATGAATGGATAATAAACTGGTTTTACATAAATGAATACTACTCAGCACTATAGAAAACTGAATTTTAAAAACTGCAGGTAAATGGATAGGGTTAGCATGTATAATATTAAGTGAGGTCACACAATTTCAGAAAGAAAGAAAACACATATTATATGCAGGATCTAGCCAATAATGTATGTATATGTGCAAACAAATAGATATATAGAAACAGCATACCATGCAGAAAAGAGAACAAGAAAAGCTAGGGATGTGAAAGGATTGAATGCAGGTAATGGACATATCTACAGTGTGTGTGTGTGTGTGTGCATGTATGTTATTAATTGTTCCTCTAGACATAATTCTGTCATTGATTTGAAGGGGGTGCATAAGCACATAAAACATTAAAAACTCAAAGTCTAAAAATGTAAAGCCTCCCTTCTGGTGTTGGTCTCCTTGGTTTGCCTGTGGTATATATGCAAGATTAGAGTCTCACAACAGTGTGATGCAGCCATGATCATTCAGGCCTTTACAGCCATTGAAGCAGGACATTCTCCCCAAGCATGGTTGGATACCATAAAAAGCTAAAATGATACGCTCAGGATGTGAGGCTAAGCACTGCACTCAGGGTCAGCCGCTTTGGACCCAGAGAAGAGCATGTCTGATTGCATGCTGGTTGATGCCCCAGGTCCCGCCTCTGAGAAAAAGGTATCGGACGGGTCTGATGCTCTTTGGGTGGATGACACCTAAATGAACATCTGTACAAAGTCCCAATTTATTTCTAATATCAGAGACCAGACCTCTACTCTTGCCTGATGCGTCTAAAACAAAAAGGGGGAACTGTAGAGAGCTGCGGAATGCTATGCCTTAAAGATGGAGCTGGTTTCCGCCTTCCACCTTCCCGATGGTGAGTGCTCTCTGTCACGAACAACTCCACATTTGGCTAAGGCCGAGGATCTGGCTTGCTTCCATGTATGTGGACCTATCTGCATTGCCCCCGTGGCACGCCTGGGTTGGCTACCCAGAGGCTATTTAAGCTGTGGGCTGGCTTTCCCCGGGGTCCGAGGATTGTTCAAGGTTCCTGAATAAACTGCATTGAAAAAAAAAATGTAAAGTCTCTTGGAATGCCAATTATAACTCTATATAATAAGTTTATTAAGTTGTATAGACTTTGGGTCTTGTTAATTTTGCTGCGTGATGTTTTTATTTATTTGCAATGTGTTTTTTTAATAATAAAATGTGTGTGTGTTTTATTTACTTATTTTTTTTGTTTGTTTATTTTGGAAAAAATTCCCAGGAGATTAGTGAGGCCTATCTCAGGGTATGTCTGTTTTGAAGTTTCTTGAATAATTAGATAATAAGGGCTTTGACCTAATCATTAAGGAACTGTTCCCTTGGCAGGTTTATAACAGGATGGCATTTGTGGGAGGTAAGGCCTATTCAAGGATGCATGCCACTGAAGGTGGGGCACCAGAGGTTTTAATCTTGCCCTGGTGGCTTCATGCACTTCCTTTTTCTCTGCTTCCCATCTGCCAAGGATTTCCCCCACACATTTGCTCTCCACAGTGCTCTGCCTGCGCTCACAAGGGCGTAGAAACTATGAGTTAGCCTTCTGAAACTGTGAGACCGAATAAAGAAATCCTCCATGTAAGTTGTTTTGTGGGGTATATTTGTCAGAAAGACAAGAAAGTTGACTATTGCAGTGATAATGATACCTGTCTGTCAGAAAGCTCTGACAAGGCAAAGAGCCAGTGTGTATAAAGGTCTTAATGATGCTCTTGGCCAAATGACCTTCCTTGATCTCTTTCCTTTCAACCTGACATGGTTTAGATGAAAAGTTTGGGAGAGAGATTAGTGAACTCTGAGAAGACAAAAACATGAATGTGGAACAATTTTACTATTGCTATTAATACTAATAATAGCAGCAGCAGAAATAAAGAAGCTGCCTTGATCAGAGCCACTTATGCTTCCTAATACATTAGAAACTCTTCTTCAATTGTTAACGGATGCTACATCAGCAGCATCCCCTTTGCAGTAAGCCCTGCATACATTTTCCTTTGCCCTTCATTCATTAAAATATTCCTCATTAAAGTTTGTCCTGCCCTTCAAAGGGCACTGGGTACAAGGACTGTATTTTAGCTGAGGACATGCAGAAAAGGAAAGCTTGACTAATTACATTACTAATTACTTGAAGCATCTTCCATTTGACAATATAATCATGCCAAGTGAGGTGAAATATCTCAGTTACTTAGAAAAACGGAGTAAGACCCCACCCTGCCTTTTTCTCTTTTGTTAGGCAAGTCGTATTATAAACCATTTCTCAAATCGCAGGTCACTTACCAAAAAACATGAACCACACCCATGTAGTATCCTGATAGGCCCTGTGATATCTTTAGTTTTTCTTCTAATGACAGTGATTTAGGTGAAACGGTGAGGTTTGCTCCAAGGAAATAGAATATCCAGTATCTACTAGAACTTTGTATTATCCTTGGATAAAGTTCAATTCTCATTGGGGTGTGACTTCCAGCAGGATCTTTAAGAGTGCTCTACAAGGATCTGAGATGTGAAAGCAAATACCCATTCTTTCTTGTGGTCAGGGCTGGAACACACCACGCTTGGAATAAAAGTCATTTCTGAGATGGCTAAGATTCATCAGATTACAGGATGAAAAGCTGATGCAAAAGTGAAGAGGCTTTTTAAAAAAATCAAATAAAAGAGGTACAAAGGGGTGAAATCTTCACTCCAAGACACCAAAGCTGATATTAAAACATACTTGTCTTTCCTCTTCATCTTAGTAGAGCCACACCTTTCCACAGGGAAAATAACCAGTCAGAGGGGTGAACTGAGTTCGTGCTCAGTGAACGTGTGAAGGTCAATAAACAACCACGTGATCACCTGGGACTTTAGCAGAATTGCATACTCTCAGCTCTCCCAGAACATGATAGAATAATGGCTTATGTAGTCCCATACACAGCAAAGTTCTTGATTACTCTATATACCTGATAAACCTCTTTTGCACCTTTCTCAGAATAATCTCAAGTCACAAGACACCTGGCAACTTTACCATCTGCTTCAAAATATTCACCCGAATTATTTTAACTAGCCCAGTATCCTAACTGCTGGCAGACATATTTCTGTAGAAGCCTACACCAGATCCAGTCACAGGAAGATCCAGCAAATATGCGAAATCTCTTATTGACTGGTGATACTTACCCAGCAAACTTATTTAAAAAAATAATCATTGGACAGCAGTTAGATAGGATTATATTATGAGTTCAAGGCCATCCTGGGCTTTATAGTGAGACCTGGCATAGAAAGAATGAAAGAAAGGGGCGGGAAGAGGAGGAAAGGAAGAAATAAAGGAAGAAGGTAAGGAAGGAAGAAGAATGGAATGAATAGGAAGAAGAGCCATCATAATTTAGTGATGTCAAGCATACAGATGTACCCAGTTGTACCTTAATGAGGTTAGAAGAGGATTTGGTAGCAGGAGGTTTATACTGAAAGCCCTAGGAATCAACTGACCTAGATTTTGGACTCTATTCTCAGCTTTAGGCCTCAGTTTTTCACGTTTAAGATGAAGACACTGAACTTCAACCACAGAAGGCCTTTCTTACCATGAAGCTCCTTAATGATGTCAATCCATGATCCTTTGTGTATTCCATTCTTAACACACATGTTCATGTTCCCACAAAACCAGGTTTACAGCAAGCCCAACTTCACTTAGTGCACAGCCCTTCTCCCCATAATCTGGTGGTGCTTGCTGTAGGGGTGAAGAAAAGGAAGGAGAAGGAAGTTGAGGAATGAGGAGAGGAGATCCTGCCAAGCACACTGGCCTAAAGCAGGGCCCCAGCCTTCCACCACCTCCACTAGGCATCTGTTTCTAATAAAGCTAAGGAAATTCCTCACTCTATTCCTGTGTTCTCTCATGGCTTTCCTGCTCTTGCCTTCTCTATATGGGCGCTGAGTCAAGAAAAAAAAAAGTGTTTTCGGAAGCCAGAAAGCAGAACAAGGCTTAGCTCACTGACTCCCCTGGTGGTGGCTAGCTGCCAATTCTCATTCTTCCAGGCTGCTTGGAAAAAACGCTTGATAGGAAAGCTTCAAATGCTGGGCATTTGAAGCTTGTCACCAAGCCTCTGAACATGGCTATGTGGAGAGGAAAGTTCTAGACAAAACAAGACATTAGTGACATAGTTTCTCTAGAGGCATCTGCCCACTTGTACCCAGAACTTGCATTGTTGTTGACAACAGAGATGTTAAAGACACCAAGAAAGTCATAAGCAAAAGGTGACATTTCTAAAGTTTGGACAATGTTATCCCTAGGCATTTGGCATACTTTTGGTTGTCTCAAATAGAGAGAAAGGTGCTACTGGCATCTAATATGTAGAGTCTAAGAATACTGATAAAATGTCCTTCATTGTGTGTACAATCTTCCACAACAAATAAGGATCCAGCCCACAGTCAGCAAGTTGAGAAACGACGTTACCACTCCACTCACCCTCCACCCCTCATCCCACCTACCAGCCCCGCTATCCGACTCCACTCCCACAGAAGGCTGAACTTTGTCCTTGCCAAGCTCATGCCCCTGGTTTGTGGTATAGAAAACCTGGGTCCAGAGAGACCTAAGTGTCCCATGCACCACAGAGAGATGGTAGAAGAGCTAAAGGAGGGATTATTCACCTAGTTGCTCAGAGGAGGTCAAGGGAAAGCAAAAGCTGACCCTAAGGAGAGACCCCTTCAGGCAATGAAAGGCTGTAGTATGGTATGATAAGCTTCAAGATACAGTCACCACATCAATAGCAAAGCAGGTTTCAGAGACTCCTCCAACTTTAACCATAGTTTAAAAGGGAATGTGGAAAAGCATGAAGGGAAAAAGCTGAAGGGGCTTCCTCCCACCTAGGCACTGTTTGGAAAATTAAAACAAAAATTGTTTGTTTTGTTTTTGTTGTTCTTAGAATGGTTTCTAGAAAAACTACCCAAAGCTCCTCTCGAGAGGGCCTCCTGGGACCCAAATACAACCCCTGCAGAGCCCAAGGAGAAAGTTCATTACCATTTTGGTGCCTCTAATTTAATGCCTGCATCATGAGCCACGCAGTAGAGATCTAGCCTATATTTCTGATTCTAATTCAGAAAAGTTGACTGAAGTCTTAAGGTTGGATTAGGGCAGCTTTGGGTCTTGCTCCATTCATTCATCTGTCTATCCTAATGATTCAATGTGGTAGCCTTCAGAACCAACTTCAGTAGGTTCTGAAGTTGATAAAGATGGAGTATTTTCAAAAGGCTCTTTTTTATGATCTCTGTTTGGATAGTTTTGATCCTGCTACTTCATATATTCCAAGGAGTTCATTGTCATGCCACACTTTGACTTACAGAGAAAAATGTACTTAAAATGTCTACTTCTAAGTGGCTAAATGCTTTCAAAGTTTGGCTTCATTTTCAAGTGACCTTCCTGAAATACAAAGCTTCCAAATCTTTCATATATCTCTACTGACCAGCAAACCAGCTGTGCACATCCGCATTACCACAGCATATGCAAAAGTCAGACCCATTTCTAAAACTCAAATATTTATTCTGACTTTAAAAATAATATGCCTCCTTTAAAAATAATACACAAAGGAATGTAAAATTCACCTGAAATATTCTCACCCAAAAATTATCACTGCCAAGTAGATGTCAATATGGTTTTCCAATCTGTGTATTCAGTTGTATCTCTATGTACTACTAAATAACATATATAAAGACCTACACTTTAAATTTCCTCTGTTTTCTACAAAATTTCATCCTGTATTCTTTTAAAAATTATGGATTATAATCTTCTTGACCTGCAATTAAATCATTTTTATATCATTGCTACATTAAATCATATTGATTTACCATAATTCATATTTTATAATTAGATAACATTTTCTCATTATGATATTATGAATAATTATATAAAGATTCTTAATACATACCTTTGAGTATTTTCATAGCTCCATAGCTTTTCAGAGCTTGAAGGAGTGAATTACTTCGAGAGAAACAGGTTTTATGACATTTTAGACAGCCTTTCAAATTCAAAATACCTTTTGAAAGTACTGGAAGCCCCTGTTTCAAACTTGTAGATTTATAAATACCTATATTGAAAAAAAAGTGAAATAATTATTTTTTTCTAAAATTTTGAGAAATTTTTTTTGTTTGGTTTCTTTTTTCTTTTTTTATTATTAATTACACTTTATTCACTTTGTATCCCCCATAAGCCCCTTCCTCCTCCCCTCCTAATCCCATCTTCCCTCCCCCTTCTTCACGAATGCCCCTCCCTAAGTCCACTGAGAGGGGAGGTCCTCTTCTCCTTCCTTCTGATCTTAGTCTATCATATCACATCAGGAGTGGCTGCATTGTCATCTTCCGTGGCCTGGTAAGGCTGCTCCCCTCTCAGGGGGAGGTGATCAAAGAGCAGGCCAATCGGATTATGTCAGAGGCAGTCCCTCTTCCCATTACTAAGTAACCCACTTGGACACTGAACTGTCATGTGCTACATCTGTGCAGGGGCTCTAGGTTATTTAAGATTTAATCTCTTTCTGCATCCTTCTCACTCCTACTTGACTCTATATCTGCAATTCAAAACGTGACCACTAGTAGGCACTCTGGCTAAGTAGGAGGAAGGCAAGACTAGAGCTACAAATGTACTTGGGACTGAAGTCCAGCAATATTAGAATATTCATTGTGTCATTACAATACAAACTTGCTCCCTTCTGTTTCTACCAGATTGGAGTTCCTCACAGGAAGAGTTCATTTAAGTCCCATTTCAGAAAAACCTAAAGATAAGCAAAATGTCTGCCACAGACTATGCTTCCATTTTATGGGTGGGGAATTTGCCATCAAAATGTAAACAAATGCCTAAATTAAAGATGCATAGCAAGGGTAGCTCGAAGGTCCCAGTGAGATTTTGCTGAACAAATAAGAGCTACCACCTCCAGTGTGCATGCTCACATCAGCTTAATAATAAATCCATTATCACAGAGAGAGAAAAACATAGTTAAATTTTTTTAAAAATATGTGTTTTAGGGCAAAAAATTTAAAATAAAATGAAAATATATAGAGGAATGTGGCTAGTGGTAGCTTAAGGTAACCAGCCAAAGGGATGACATTTCTCTGGTGGTTTGCAATGCACATTTCTGGGAACAGATTAGGCTACACATGGAAATAAAAGTTCACCACTACAGACAGATCCTTGAAAACAGACAGTGAGAGGCAAGTTGGTTCATTTCAAAAACAGAGGATCTGATTTCAAACGGCTTGAAGGTGAACAAACCAACCTTTCCCACATGTCTGGCTATGGCTTCTGACTACACGGAATGCCAAGGACATTAAATGTGTGATATTTGATTTGCTGAGTGCAAAGCTCAGATGGGGCCTGCAAAAAAAAAAAAAAAAAATGCATCTGAGCTTGCAAAGCTTTTCAAAAAGAAGCAAGTTTTGTAAGAACTAAGCAAGCTTTCCTATAATGATTGTGCCTAGAGATGAAGTCAGTGGAGAACAGTGAGCAGTTGGCAAGTTTTAGTTGGGACTTAAAGTACATTAAAATCATATTCTTCAGTCTATGAGTTTCTGTGCTCATCTCTTTTGCTCTTCTTCACTCTTGTCTGGATACTGTGTGTCACACTCTATGTGTGTCACCTTTCATACGACACGAAAGGCTTTCATAAATTAAGGCGTGCTTGTCTGATTGTGCTGGGAAATTTTGGTCAACTTGATGGAAACTGGAGTCACCAGGGAAGAGGGAAGCTCAATTGAAAGATTGTTTGTATCAGATTAGACTGTAAGTGTGTCTGTAGAGGCATGTTCTTGATTAATGACTGATGTGGATGAGCCTGCACACTGGGTGTGTTGCCATACCTGGGCAGGTGGTCCTGTGTTATCATAGCTCTTTAGAAAGCTATGGGAGTACAGGTCCCCATCTGAGCTTTGCATCCAGCAAATCAAGTCATGAAAAGTAAACCACTAAACAATGTTCCTCCATAATCCCTTCATTAGTTCCTGCCTCTAGGTTCCTGCCCCAAATCTGTGCATGAGGTTTTCATTAGATGCCTGTAAGCAAAAAGAAACATTCCCCCCTAAGTTGCTTCGGCCAATATTTTATCACAACAACAAAGAGTGAAATTGTGATACCTACTAGACATCGTTTTCTACATGCTGAGTGATGTTAAAAGAGAGCTTTTAAATCAAGTGATATTTGAAATGTAGTGAATATTATAATGGCAAAGAATACATCTTAGAGCAAGAATACAAGGAATTGGAATTCTAGGTAAGGTTTTTGATGAGCAGTATCTTCAAATTTTTTATTCTCTCACGCTATGGTAATGGCCTTACTTGGGATTTTACATCTTTTACAAACCTGACTACAATAGCCTAGGAGTTACTGGGAATACTGGTCATGTTTTTAATCATATTTTTAAAAAGAGGAGGCAGGAGGACCAAGGGTCCAAGAACTAGCCTGGGATATATAAGACTATATAATAGCCTACCTCACAGGAAAAAAAAGAGGAAGAAATAATAAGATGAAAGAAGAAAAGTCTATGGCTGTCTCTCACATAGCAACTGAGAAATGACTTGGGAATGACTGAGTCAACCTGATATATTTAAACAAAATTACCAGAATGCAGAAATTTGGTTGTATCAATACTGGAAGAGCTCAGAATCCAACTTGATAAGAAAATGTAGACCTAGGAAGCATCAGAAAGCTGCCACTTTCCTTGGATTTCAGGGACAGAGGGACTGGTGTCATTATTGCTAGAACCTCTTGGTTGGAGCCAGAACCAATGCAGATACATTTTGTAAGGGAAGGGTATGGGAAGAGAGAATAAAGGAAGTAGAGAAATTAGGAGAGAGGGAGAAAAGAGAGAGAGAGAGAATTCACTATCCCCTGAATCTAGAGAACAGAGGAAATTCAACAAATTCAACCCAATTCTTAATCTGTTTCATGGTCCCTTTTTTTCCCTTGTGTTATCCTAAATATAAGTCCAGGGTTGTCATTTTCTGCTTTATAGTCTTCTAGAGTACTCAGTGAAGTGTGGGAACAATTCTCACTTTCAGCACAACATGCAAAGTTCACCTCTATCTCCAAGACTTTAAACCAGATCCAAGCTGCTAATAAGATTCTCACCCTGAAAGGACTCATCTATTGGCCTCATGGGGGAGGTGATGTGTTATGTAGCTGTACCAAGCTGTGAGTGGAGGCCCTTCAGCTCAAAGAGAGCAGGAAAGAGGAAAACACAGACACAGATGAAAGGAAGCTAGAGATGGCCTTCAAGCTACAGGTGCCCTGGTTCCAAAGACCACCAGAGATTGAGGTCAGTAAGTTGCATCTCAGGAGGAAAACTCCCACGTGAATATAGCCAAAAACCTCCAGACAAATGACCGAGACAGTGTGGAGCCCGAGTTGACAAGAGAGCAGAAGCAAAGGACCAGCTCCTGGGTATCAAATGAAGCACCAGGGTACTTCTTCCCAGGTTACACAACTTCATCAAGAACAGGTGGCTTGAGCCCACCTGCACAAACAAAGACTGCTCTTGCCCCATTGTGAGGACTGTAACAGGGAGAAGGAGCTGGAAAGGGGGCACTGTGGTGCCTGCTGTTGCTCTCCCCACCCCAGCCCTATGGCACAGGCCACACAAAGCTCTAATCCAGTTGTACCTACACTATATCCCCAACTCCAACACCTGTACCTTATCCTTTTCAGAGACAGAAAAAGTCAATAAACTTATTTTCTCACAAAAAGAGTCTGTCCTCTGTAAGGCCCTGGGGAGTTGCCAGCAAAGTTTAATTTTCTGTTGAAGGATCCTGAGTAGGCAAAGAATCTATAAGAAAAGGGAGCATGAGGAAAAATTGAAGGCACTGACATCTGTTTATGGAGAATTTATGCCACCCTGAAAATTTCAGGGGTAGGATTCCAGCCAATGCTTACAGCAAGTTCCCAAAAGAGACAAAGTAAGGGCATGAGTAGGAAGTGAAAAGGACCAGTGATGTCAATTCATCTCTAATGTTTGATTCATTCAATAATTGATCATAGAGGAGTTGGAGAGATAGTTCAGTGAAGACCTTGCCATTTCAAGACTAAAGACCTGAGTGTGATCTTCAGAACCCTTGGACAAACAAACAAACAAAAATGCCAGGCAAAATCCTGTGCTGGGGAGGCAGGGACACAGAGATCCCTGGAGCTAATTAACTAACCAGTCTAGCCACCCAGCAAACTCCAAGCCAATGAAGAGTCTGTCTCAAGAAAATGGAATAGAGTCCTGGGACAGAGCTCAGTGAACAAGAGAACTTGTTATGTGCTTAGTTTGAATCTCTAGGACACAAGTAAAGCATGAGTGTGAGGACTTGTAACTCCAGTATTGAGGAACAGAGAGCCAGACCAACCCAGGACTTGTAACTCCAGTATTGAGGAACAGGGAGCCAGCTAGGCTAGCTGAAATAGTGAGCTTTTGGTTCAATTTAGTGACAAACACTGTCTCAAGGGAGTAAAGCAGAAAGTGACAGACACAGACATACAATATCTTCCTCTTGACTCTGCCTAAATATAGTGGACACTCAAATGCAAAACACACACACACACACGAGAAATGAAAGGAAACGGAAAGGGAGCCAGAACAATGGCTAGGAACACTGGCTGCTTTTTCCAAAAGTCATGGGTTGGTTTCCCAAAACCCTTATGGCAACTCACACTGTCTGGAACTCCAGTTCCAGGAGATCAGATGCCCTCTCCTGGACTCCTCAGGCATCAGACAGGAGTGACCACTAGGTGCAGACATATGTGCAGCCAAAACACCCATACACATAAATAGATAAAAGTAAAAATTTTTAATAGAAAAAAGAAGGTAGACAGTACCTAAGGAACGATATTCAAGGTTGTGCTCTGGCCTCCCAGTGATCACATTTGCATGCATACCCCTACACATGTGCCCACAGGAACACACACTTGCATTTAGGTGTACACACAATGAAATTATAATAGTTATCATTGCCTAGTAATTGTCATCAACTAACTCCAGGTGCTAGGCATAGAGGTAGGACAGAGGGCCCAACATGAACACAGCATCATCCTTTCCTCTAGGATGTCTGAGTCTTGTATGTTGGAAGTGGAAAAATATGCCCTAAAGCCATTTGCAAACATAGCACTGAGACTACCATTACTGGCACCACCTAGCCACATCCAGGAACAAGGTGCTTGCTTTGTACCTCACCTAGGGCTAGCTTTAACACACAGCAAATATTTCTTTTCCATGTTCATGATGCTTTGAAAATCTGAGTGCATCTCACAATTGATACAGAAACTTAACATCATGCTTTTTAATTGTTTATTTGCTCCTTAAAAAAATAAAAGATAGCAAAATGGCAAAAATCTATGTTGTTAATCAACCAATGATGTGGACTGATACAGTCTTAAATTTGAGTGAATATGAAAATTGTTAATAATCAAGATAGTAATACCTCCCACTTAGGAGGCATGATGTAGACTATTTGGGGAGGAAATGGAAAATAAAGTTTGCCTGTCTTTTCTCACAGGATGCTTTAGTGTTTGGCTGCCTTGTAACTCTTGCTTTTGCCACATGCCCACCCTTTCATGAGAAGCAATCAATGTCCCTGTGAAAGGCCAGCAGAAAGAGAAAATCTGCTTCTTCTTATTTAATATAAAACATGCAACAGTTCCTTCACACTGTTCAAAGTGGGGACCACAAGGCTTAATTCAAACTGTGGTCTCTACCCTATGGTTTCATGGGGGTAGGGACATAGATATATGTAGGAGAGAGAAAGGATCAACTAGGACTACTGAAGATAGTATGTTTCCTCCTATGTTAAACCAAGATGTGCCTCAAAACCTTTCAGTTGCTTTCCT
The DNA here is from genome assembly GCF_030254825.1 of Meriones unguiculatus. Classification (NCBI taxonomy): domain Eukaryota; kingdom Metazoa; phylum Chordata; class Mammalia; order Rodentia; family Muridae; genus Meriones; species Meriones unguiculatus. Next base: position 24,241,904 of record NC_083358.1, on the reverse strand, counting down.
GATTAATCTAAGCTACAACATACATGAATTCACCAAACCTTCCAGAAGGCCTGGGGATTGAGAACAACATGTAGGCTTTCAAATAGGGTACCCAATGTGCTGCAGCCATCCTCTAAAGTCATTCCATGTTAAGCACATCAGAAGGAAATTTGCATGATGGATCTAGTGCATGTTTTTAAAAGACCACATGAGTGTGTGGAGATGAGTACACTTCAGAAACACAGAGGTTCATCTGAAAGTGGTGGTACCCGGGCTACTTTGATGGGTGGTTCCAAGGCTGACCTTCCTCTCTTTTTTTAAATGAGACAGGAGAGAATGGGATTTTTTTTAATCACTCCATCTTCTAGGTTCTCAGGGGGATGTTTGTTTTGATGAGATTTCAGGCCCTATTTCCAAGAATAAGGAGGTGCCAACTGTTTGTAAAGCTCCTAAGCCAGCATGCTCTCGGGCCCTGAGGAGATTTATCTTTTATTTATACAGAACATTTTTTAAAGGCTGTTACTGAGACAAAGAAGAGACTGAGTGCTTTCACATAAAAGGCAGCACCATGTGTGGAGAGCCCACACTTAAAGGAAAACTGTGTATGAAGTTACAGAACAGTAAATGAAGAGATTTGTTTTAACCATTAACTTAAATGCAAACCTAAGTCAACACTGATAGGCTTCCATAGGCTAATCTGAACACTGACACTGTTTTTAGGAAAGCCACAGGAAGCTAATTTGCAGCAACCAGTGACATTTGTTTCCGCTCAGGAGCCAGGGTATCTGAGGAAGGACTGTGAATTTGCTGTGGCATGAGGGATGTCCAGAAAAAGTGACCTGAGTTTGATATATTAAAAGCCCATCATCTCAAGTTCATGTCATCTATGCTACATCATAAACTAGCAGGAGATTTCATGGCATGAAATAAAAATAGGCATCCATTCTCTTATCTTGTTCTAACTCAGGGACTCCACAGTTGTGCACAAGATTAGGCCTAGGCTGCACCTCTCTAAGGATTGATTGAGACGGGAGAACTGTTTCCAAGGTAGCTTCCTCATGTGGGTGGTAAGTTACTATGGCAAATCACCTACCCTCTCCACAGATAATGATCCAAGTTGGAAAAAGGTCACTGTCTTTTGAGACTTAGCCTCTTCTCCATATCCTCAAGATCATCCCTCTGCAGTGTGGGAGGGAATTGCCTGACCAGAAGTAGAAGAACAAGTCACTGGGAGCCACCTTGGACTCTGACTACCATAAATCATGATGGTAAATAGGACAAGAACAAGTTATCACTGTTATATTTATCCTTCAGTTGAAGTGATGGGGCAACATCACATCTGAACGTCATATCTGAGATTTGCATAAGCCTTTTTTTTTTTTTCAAATCCTAGCACTATCTTTTCCTGGATTTCTCACATCTCTGGGAAGGGAGTCATGTTTAAATTAGAAAATCCACAATGGATGCAGAGATGGAGGCCACATGTATTGTAACAGGACCACCTATATCCAGCTGTCCCCAATCACCTTCCCATAGACAAATATGTGAGAAAGTTAGAGCCATTATTCTAAGGATCTTTTTGTTAGAAGGCCTTCCCCTGTACCCTAATACAGTAGTTGACACAGAAACTTAAATATCTGAATCTAATTTTTCACATCTGTAGAGCTAGAAATAGAAACCTCATAGGAATCCAGTGCAGAATGAAATAATGCATGAAAATGTTTTTCCAGTGTCTGGCCCCAGAGTTCACACACTTGTCATTGTCACTGGTGTCTTGCTTTGGATTTATGAGTGGTGTTACCACACTGGATGAAATAGAAACAGCCAGTAGATTTGGCAAATGTTTGTACCCATCCACCAATGGTGTCACTAGGGGAGAGATTTTAAACAACTTCCTTTGGGGAGCCCCTTCATAGGAACCTTGGGGATTTTAATAAAACAGTAATGGTTTCCAGAAAGACGATACACTGGTCTGCTTGGGAGTCAGGTTCTATCATGAACATCTTGGCCTTGCTAATTCTCAGTTTCCAATTCTGGAATATCTAAGAGAAAAAGAAAGAAGAAAGAATGAAGAGAAAAATAAAAAGAGGGAGAAAGGCGGGTAAAACAAGGAGACAAACCAGTGTTTCTTTCTTCCCAAGGGCTGAAAAAAGCAACCACAGTAACTGTGCTGTTTATCCACATTGCATATTTTGCTCTGCATAACATTTTGCAGTGGAAGGTATTTTATTGCTTCAGACAAGTTTGCAACCTCTCAGATGAACAAATGATCTACAAGTCACCGTCTGGCTCCATGAATCTTGCCTAACCCGGTTCAGACACTTCATGCCCAGCAATAACTCCTGTTGCAGAGTCCCCTCACTCTCTATATCTTAAAGGGCCTGCATTTGTCCCGTATGAATTAACAAAGACAGCTGGTATTTGACAGGAGTCAAGAAGGACTTTTTCAGCCCAGTGAGTCTTCATATCTGCTCTGAGCTCTCCACCTAGCAGAGGAAGCAGGCAGTGAAGCATCCCACAGTTCAAGTGTAGCAACGGGCAAAGAATCCTCCTTCTGAATGCAATGAGAAGGTTTACAGAGAGGATCAAAGTGAAGAAATGAGTTAGAACCCGAAATCCCATCACTATCCAATGCCCTGGCCCTGAGATGCCTGAAATAATCAAAACTTCTAGCTTATTTTCTTCTCTCTTAACATGATTGTTTTTAATTTAATTTTCCTGCTGAAGTTTCTCTGGTAAAGCCATTAAACTTTTTTCTCAGAATTACCCACAGACTGAATTGCCATGTATTAATGAGTAAAAATGAGCTGACAAGATGAGCCACATCCAAATGCAAAATAAACAAATAAATGGTCCGACTACTCCATAGAAATACACTGCATGGATGGATGTCCCAAATGCCATACTGTGCTGACTAAATTCTAGGCTTCTCTCTTAATGGTTAGTGTCTCCTATCTATAGACTCTGGAAACTTCCAATTCCCCCTGGAAAACTTCACTAGAGAGCCAACTTCTGATGATATTTCTGTCTCTCGATTACCTCTCCTAAGGAATTTGGCTAAAGCATGAACACCTGGGACAGAATTGAACACAAAGGGATTCCCTGAAGGCATGATGACAAGAAGGAAAAATAGATCTGGTTGCTTACTTCAATTCAACAATAAACTCTAAGAACCCTAGGTTATTCCAGCTTCTCACTTGTGTAGTCACAGACATCTGGCTCCCAGGCCTGTTGATGGATGGAAGGTCAGATTGCATGTCTGCTATGCAGAACCCACCAGTAAGCCTGGGAAGAGCTGCTTCCTTGGTTCTGTTCATTTTTCACCATGTAAGGAAAGTCATCTTTCTTTAAAAACCATGTGAGTTTTCTACTAAGGAAAGAAAGGAAAGAGAAAGAACAGAGGGAGGAAAGAAAGGAAGGAGGAGAAAAAAGAAAGGAAGGAAGAAGGGAGAGAGGAAAGGAAAAAAGAAAAGAAATAAGGGGAAGAGAAGAAAGGAAGAAAGGACAAAAGGAGGGAGGGAAGAAAGGAGAAAGGAAGGAAGGAAGGAAAGAAAGAAAGAAAGAAAGAAAGAAAGAAAGAAAGAAAGAAAGAAAGAAAGAAAGAAAGAAAGAAAGAAAGGAAGGAAGGAAGGAAGAAAGGAAGGAAGGAAGGAAGGAAGGAAGAAAAAGCATGATTTAATTTTCATCTTTTGACTCTGCCCAGCTTCACTCCAGTTGGTTCTTATTTGTGGCGATGTGTACTTTGGAAATGGAGCCCTTTGCCTTCCCGATAACTCCTACCACATGGGATATATTATTTTGATGGGGGCAAGCATGCTGTTGCTCCCACTCTGCTCTGTGAAAATGGATTGTTAAAGAGGTGATCTTTTGGGGGGGTCTTGCTTGAGCCCTTCCTGTTGGACTGTGCTAGGGAGCCAAGTGCTTGGGTTGGGATCCATGTATCTATCCAAGAATTGCAAACCCCAGACTCACTTGGGTGGGGTGATGGCTCTCTGAAGCTGTCTCCTCTGTTTGCCATCACTTAGGGGGTGAGTCTAATCAAGATGGGCTGTGTGAGTTCAAAACAGCTGGAAAGCATTACAGGTCAAAAGTTGAAATCAAGTTAAGAACAATTGGAATGTGCAAGGCTGCTGTTGCTAATCTCTGCTTCTTCCTCCACTCTGTTCAGTTCTCCTCGTGGAATGCAATGTCTTGGTCAAGACTGGTGTGTTGACTCATGGGTTAGGGAAGTTGTAGTCACGAAGCCAGAGTTGAAAAAGTCAACAGAAGGATATCTTATATTTACTAGTAAAACAAAGGACAGACTCCAGCCTTCTGCTCCACTATCAACACTGGATCCTTACCGAGGTTCCTCTGTGCTATCCTGGTTGTTGCCCTGTGTCATAGAGGTCCTGCAGCTTTGGATACGCAGGACTGGCCCTTTCATGCACTCCAGAAGCTCATAGATGAGGTAGATGTTGGGGTGAGACAACTGAAAGCCCTGGATATCTGGGCCTGGGAGGTAGCTGAGTTGGTCAGCACATCAGTTCTCCTGCGCTAGTACCAGGAGGGCAAGCTCTCCGGCACTGCCTGGCTAGCTCAACCAATGTCAAAGCTGGCAAGGGGCAAGGTCAGCTCTCTGGCTCTCGGGTCCTCAGGCCTGCTCTCCCGACACCCTCCTATCACCACAGTCAGCTCTACTGTGCTTCCCAGGTAAGGTGCTGGGCCCACTCTCCCAAGCACTGCAGTCAGTGAGTGGCAGGTACAGCTCTTCCATTCTCATGACCTGGGGGACAGCTCACCTGCCTGCCATAGGCTGTGAGGGGCAAGGAGAGGAGGACATCTCTCTCTCCCAAGCAACCCCATGGCAGACTAGGAGCAGGGCAGTTCTCCTATGCTCATGCCTTCAATGCTGGCTCCCCTGCAACCCTATCATCAGGGTCAGCTCTACTGTGCTGCCCAGGCAAGGGGTAGGACTAACTCAGCACAGTGGCCACAGGCAGCAGTCAAGCCCATGAACATCTGCATGGCCTTTGGTGGTAACATGAGCCTAGAACATCAATACAGATCCAGGCGGCCTTAGGACCACCCATCCAGACATGGCTCCCAGCAGCAGCCTGGGCTCAAATGTCCCTTTGGTCTCAGGTGGCAGCACAGACCACTCAGATAAGCATATCTCCCAATTGCAGCACAGCCCTCATATATCCACAGATATCCACATGGTCTCTGGTGGCATCTGCTTGGCTTTTGGTGGCAACTAGGGCCACAGATACCAACACAGGCCCTACCTGAAACAGGACCACAGACCCAGACCTAGAGCCAGGACCCAGACCCAGACATGGTCCCTGGCAGCATCCCAGGTCAGGACCTCATCGTGACCTACACTTCACTGCCTGCAAGTCTTTAGTTCCATCTTTCTCCACAGTGTATGTACCCTCAGCTTCCCTTTCTCTTCTATCTCTCCACTGCATCTCCATCTTTCCCATCTCTTTATCATACATTCATCCATTGTAGTGGTGTCTGAGACAGGTGCTTGGGTGTCTTTCTTCTGGTCACCTCAGTCCAGGTAGGGCAAGGGATTGGTTTTTCCCTCGTCATGTTCTTATATTAGATAAAGGTCTTCTTCCATATGGTGTTTTCAGTAGTGAACCTATCCAGAGTAGCCTCCTCATTGGGCCCCTCTCTCATCAGCTCCCTCCCTCCAGCACCCAACCTCTAGTGATCTTAATTCTCATGATCTCTATTCATAATTCCACCATCACCCCTTTCTAACCACACAGCTCCTTGGAGTCCTTTAGAGTGATAAGTGACTTTTTTTTTTTTCTGAACTAAAGAGTCAACTGGTAGATGAGAATTCCTGGTCACCAGAACAAAACACAGTAAGGAGTTGGGATTTGTTGGCCAATTCACTGTGAGTTCACGAATTTCAATGCTTGCTTGCAACAACCATAATTTTTTAGAAACAACTTGGGCCTTAAACCACAGCCCTGTGTTCCCTGTTTGGAACACTCTGTTTTGTTATCTGTCTCTCCTGTATTACACTTCTTGAAACCTCAACTAAAGTTCTCTTGTACTTTCAGGGATTGATTATGGGTAACACTGGTGTTAGCAAAAGGCTAAGAGGCCTTTGACGATTGTTGTTTTATGTTCTAGACAGTAGCCTGTCAATGAAGCATAGTTCCGCTTTCATGTGTGAGTGATGAGGAAAAAAAAAAAAAGAGAGTATGAATACTGAAACTGCACCACTCACTGACCATTGGATTCTTTCATACACCCAATCACCAGAGAACATACCAGCTCAGGAAAAACTCTCTTGTCTCCGCTTATGTTGTTTCTGCTTATTATCCCCCATCCTCCTTTCTCTCAAATCCTGATCTCAGCCTTGTATGCACACCCACAGTCACGCACACTCCCAAAAATGACAGGAAGAAAATGGATGAATATTCCCACTGTGACTATTTCTGGGAAGCAAGAACATTGGCCTATCTGCTTTCTCCTTGTGAGTCTCTTGTATTCTCCAAATCTTCTACAGCAAATGCTTTATCTTCGCAAAATGTAGCAAAAATAACAATCAATACATACCAAGCACAATTTCTTCTTGGTGAAAACTAACGCATTATTTCCTTTGTCATTCTTATTAGTCTGTACCTGAAAGTCTCTTGTGTTCTAAATGAACAAATGAGCAGCGTTCATTGTGTGTGTGTGCACAGACAGCCTCAGTTTATCTGCTGGCTGTATCAGCAAAAAAATTTAGGATTCTGCTTCTGATTTTCCACTCTTTTCTACATTTTTGTTTCTTCCTTTGTTTGTTTAAAGATCTTTGTGCTGAATTCCCCTTTTCAAAGGAAAAAAAAAAACTTTTCCGGCATGAATAACCATTCTGTCACTTATGTTTTTTATGGTCCAAATGCTAGCGTTTTAAAAAGGAGTTTCTCCTGCATCTATGTTTATAAACTAATGGCAGCCTCTCAAACATTCATTTAGCAACTGGAAATTTCCAAGGCAGTGTGTTACATTCTGGTTAGAATTCGGTTTAAGGGAGTGCACATGAATTGTTCATGCACAAGGGAGATGAAGTCTCCAGGAACATGAATTGTCAAGTGCAGATTTGTAACCACAAACATTTCTTCTGTCAGGGCAGCAAGGGAGTGTGTAGGTGTTGCAGGCCCTTGCTGCCCTGCAGGGCCCAGTGAGAAAGCATCCACTTTCTCAGAAGTCCCTCCAGCCTCTGTCTTCCCTTCCCTAGCTGCCTCACCAGACTCAAGAGGCTGACAACTCAGATTCTTTCACAACTTTTCTAAATAGGTTACTAGTTCATGCGCCTGATTTTTTTTTCTGCAGTCTTGTCGATTTGCCAGCTCACTGTAACCCAAATCAGTCCAGCTTGTGTGAGATGAATTCAATGAGCATGGAGACTGCCTCCAAGTCCTCATGGCTCCCCTGCAGTACACACTCTCCCCCCAGAGCTCCTGTTTTGGATTCCTTCTGCATTAGCAGTTTGAAGTTAGCCTCTCAAACAGGCCAGAGCCCCTTATCTCTGGAGATTTTCAGCTCCCTAAGCCACCCCAACAGGCTTCTTGGTCATTTCTCATCGCTTAGATCTATAAATATTAATTGTAAGCCTCATATTTTAAAACCACTTTGAGCATATTAAGTATTTAGCCACATAAATCAATCCTAAACTAATCTTGGTGATTTCGTCATACTTTCACAAGTCCAGAACTTTTCATGTTAGCTACCATGGTTCACTGTGTTTGCTGGAGGTTATTTAATGACTCTTCAATCAGCTGGTTCTACCTTTAGATGTAGAGGCAGAATGGGAAAGAAGCAGAAAAGAGGAAGAAGGGGAGAGAGAAGGTAATTAAAGAAAAGGAAAGGCTATGGGACGGAGGTAGAAATACAGGGAAGAACACTGAACTCTGCTGGAAAGTGGAGATTAGGGAATACTTTAATTCTCTTGTTCCCCCCAGGGGTCCCGAGCAAGTCATTGGGTTGGTCTGGTTGAGGGGGTTTACACTGTATTGTTCTTATGGGATCTTCTATAGAGAGACCCCAAGTTTTCTGGCTTCTTTACCAGAACAGAAAGGGTCACACCATTAGGAAGGTTGAGAACCACTGCTCTACAGCTGTTGCTGTGTATTCCTGTGCAGCTCTCAGGAAACATTAGGCCTTGGATTATATCTCCTGGGTACATGGGGTTCTTGCCTGTGACACCCTGACATGATTGGTTGATTGGTTGCTTTGTACCAGACTAACTTACAGGGCACCAGGGCATGGAGCACTGGGTAACAAAGTGGCCAGAAAAGAAGAATCATTCAGACCAGGGTACAAATATTGACTTTTCCAACTTTGCAACAATGAACCAGGCACCTTTCCTCCTGAGACGCATCTCCCTCACCTATAAAGGAGTGATGGTCTTATGTATTTCTTAGACCATGGTCTTATGTTATTCAGAATAAAAGAGATCATGCTGCAGTGCCAACTGCTCAGAGCCTGACTCATAGTTAGTGTTCAATAAATGTGAGCCTTTATTATTACCATATTTCCTGCATTCAGAGACACCATCGATCGGAAGTCAAAGCATCAATTTAATAACTTCTCAGGGGGAAAAACAATATATTAAACACACATTCCCGTTTTAACACATCACAATTTCAACAATATTAAAAGGCGAAAAGAAATGTGTCTTAAAAAATCAATGATATATGGTCTTATTGTCACATTCTGGAAGCTTTTAAGTCGTTTGCTGGTTTACTTGCCTTCCTCTGCTTATCCTGGTGTTCCCAGGAGACATATAAGTACTAGGAAAATAAAGAAATCAGCATTTGTTTACCATTGTGTCCTGGGTGACTAGCACAGGTGCCAAGTGAATTATTAGATACAATGTTTGAATGTCACAGGAATACAAGGGTCTATTAACAAAAATCACCATTAGTATATATCATGACACTATCTCTTATGTCTTTATAAATTCTCATGACTTAGTTCTACAACTGCCTTGACCTGAGGGTTTGTTTACATATTCGAGTACATGTGTGTTAAGGATTGGAATGTTCCTTGGTCTGTTCACAAGAGATGTGGGGCTTAAGTATATTAGAAACGCAGAGCATATACCATAATGCTTGACTATGAAATAATGACAATTTACACTAAAATTTGTATGAAAAGCAAGGGTAGTGTGTTAAACATGGCCAGCTTAAAATATATTGTCACTTTAAACATCCCTTTCCACTACAGATATGCATTAGACAACCATAATTATCTCATAGAATCAACTTAAGTTCCTCCTTTCTGTTTGTATACCAAAAACATCAACATCGAAGTCATCTCTGAGTTCAAAATAATTTTAGGTGGCCATTCATCAACAAAAATGTTTGTTCAGTCACTCAGCAAGCATCAGTTATGACCCACTGTATGCCAGGTGTGTGCAGATGCTGAAAACAAGAAGCCATGTGAAAGGGCCTGAATGATAGGGCCAGTACATGAGAGAGAAGTCTCTTATACATAGACAATGCTCCAACATCAGTCAGGAAGTAACACTGATTCAGGGAAGAAAGAGCATCAATCCTGTTAGACTGACTAGACTGACAGGGATGGGGGGTACTCTCTGGACTTGCATCGATTCAGCCATTGTAGAACATAAACCAAACCCTGGGCCAGGGGACCTGACAGAAGCCAAATGATGCTTCAGAGATGTGTTTTTAAAAAAATTAAATGGCTTCTTATGTTAAGAGTAGTACATTTCACACATCCAACTGTCTGGAGGATGAGTATAATTACATGCATAAAAGTTGTCTTTTAATTTTAACTTATTACTGGGTTTCACTTTTCAAATAACTGGCACAAATAATAAATGAGGTCCATTTACTCTAATTGGGAGGAGTGTTCTTGACAAGAGACACTTTTGACATGTGTACTTTGTTGATGAGGATGGAGACAGTTTATCAGAAGGCCATAGAGACAGCCTTATTATCAGAACCAAACACAAGAAATACAGAACAATGCAGAAAGTGGTGATTGCAGTTCTCAGACCTATAATGGACCTGAATGAAATAGAAAACGTGAGAACCAAACTACTGGACTAGCCTGCACTGAGACCAGAGGGTGGCGTATTGGGACTTGTTGATCTAGGCTCATATTCAAACATGAGAAGAACTTCAATGTGGGCCAAAATGAAGAAAGGTCATGATAGGCTGAGAAAGCACTAAAGTGAAAATAGAACTTCCCTGTTGTGGCACAAATAGGTAAAGAAAATGTCAATGATCAATCATGATCTATCAGCAGGAGCTTGTTCAACAATGCTGATTGTATGAACTCAGATTGGTGCTGTTTGGGTTGTTCTAGAGTTTAGATCTTGAGTGTTCTTGAAAGGCTCCCTTATTAAGAGTCTTGATCTCTTTTGGTAAGATGGCCATTTAAATATTAATCCTGCCAAGCCATGAGCATGGGAGATCTTTCCCTCTTCTGATATCTTCTTCTAATTCTTTCTTCAGAGACTGGAAATTTTTTTCATACAGATCTTTGATTTGCTTGGTTAGGGTCACATCAAGGTACTTTATGTCCTTTGTGGCTATTGTGAAGGGTGTTGTTTCCCTAATTTCTTTCTCAGCCCTTTTGTATTTTGTATACAGGAGGGCTACTGATTTTTTTTGAGTTAATTTTGTATCCAGCCACTTTGCTGAAGGTGTTTATTGGTTGTAGGAGTTCCCTGGTAGAATTTTTGGGATCACTCAGGTATACTATCATATCATCTGCAAATAGTGATAATTTGACTTATTCCTTTCCATTTTGTATCCCTTGATCTCCTTTAATTGTCTTACTGCTCTAGAAAGGCCTTCAAGAACTATACTGAGGAGATATGGAGAGAGTGGGCAGCCTTGCCTTGTCCCTGATTTCAGTGGGATTGCTTTAAGTTTCTCTCCACTGAGTTTGATATTGGATATAGGCTTACTGTATATTGCCTTTACTATGTTTAGGTAAGTGCCTTGTATCACGGCTCTCTCCAAGACTTTAAACATGAATGGATGTTGGATTTTGTCAAATGCTTTTTCAGCATCTAAGGAGATGCAATGCAATTCCCATCAAATTACCAACACAATTCTTTACAGACCTTGAAAGAAAAATTTTCAACTTCATATGGAATAACAAGAAATGCAGAATTGCTAAAACAATCCTGTACAATAAAAGATCTTCTGGAGGTACCTCCATCCCTGATTTCAAGCTGTAATGTAGAGCAACAATATTAAAAACTGCATGGTACTGGCATAGAAACCAACTGATGGATCAATGGAATCGAATAGAAGAACCTGAAATAAATCCACATACTTATGGATACCTGATTTTTGACAAAGATGGCAAAACCATACAATGGAAAAAAACGACAGCATATTCAACATATGGTGCTGGTCTAACAGGATGTTTACAGGTAGAAAAATGCAAATAGATCCATACTTATCACCCTGTACAAAACTGAAGTCCAAGTGGATCAAAGGCCTCATATAAAACCAGACACACTAAACTTGTAAGAGAAAAAAGTAGGGAAGAGCCTTGAACTCATTGGCACAGGAGACAACTTCCTGAACAGAACACCAACAGCACAGTCTCTGAGAGTAACAATCAATAAATGGGACCTCATGAAACTGAAAAGCTTCTGTAAAACAAAGGACATTGTCCTCAGAACAAAATGACTGCCTACAGATTGGGAAAGGATCTTCACCAACCCATTATCTGACAGAGGGCTAATATCCAGTATATATAAAGAACTCAAGAAGTTAAACAGGAACAAATAAAGTAATCCAATTTAAAAAATGGGGTACAGAGCTAAACAGAGAATTCTCAATAGAGGAATATCAAATGGCAGAGAAACGCTTAAAGAAATGCTCAACATCCTTAGTCATCAGGAAAATGCAAATCAAAACGACCCTGAGATTTCACCTCACACCAATCAGAATGGCTAAGATCAAAAACTCAAAAGACAACACATGCTGGAGAGGTTGTGGAGAAAGGGGAACCTTCCTCCACTGCTGGTGGGAATGTAAACTTGTGTAACCACTCTGGAAGTCAATCTGGTGCTTTCTCAGACAACTAGGAATAGCGCTTCCTCAAAATTCAGCTATATCACTTCTAGGCATATATCTAAAAGAGGCTCAAGTACACAATAAGGACATTTGCTCAACCATGTTTGTAGCAGCTTTATTTGTAATAGCCAGAACCTGGAAACAACCCAGATGCTCCTCAACTGAGGAATAGATACAGAAATTATGGTAAGTCTACACAATGGAATATTACTCAGCACTAAGAAAACAAGGAAATCATGAAATTTTCAGGTAAATGATGAGAACTGGAAAAGATCATCCAGAAGCAGAAAGACACACAGGGTATATACTCACTCATAAGTGGATATTAGACATATAAAGTAGGATAAACCTACTAAAATCTGTACACTGAAAGAAACTAATCAAGAAGGAGGACTCTGGCTAAAATGCTCAATCCCCATTTATAAAGGCAAAGAGGATGGGCATCAGAAGAAAGAGAAAACAGGGAACAGGACAGGAGCCTGCCACAAAGGGGGTATCAAAGCAGATGCTGAGAGTTATGGCCAACCTTTGGGCAGAGTGCAGGGACTCTTATGAAAGAAATAGGAAATACTAAGACCCAGAGAGGACAGGAGCTCCACAAGGAGAGCAACAGAACCAAAAAATCTGGGCACAGGGGTATTTTCTGAGACTGATACTACAAAGATCATGCATGGATATAACCTAGAACCCCTACACAGATGTAGCGCATGGCAGTTCAGTGTCAAAGTGGGTTCCATAGTAATGGGAACAGGGACTGTCTCTGACATGAACTGATTGGCCTGCTCTTTGATCACCTCCCCCTGAGGGGGAAGCAGCCTGACCGGTCCACACAGGAAGACAATACAGTCACTCCTGATGAGATCTGCTAGACTAGGATCAGAAGGAAAGAGAGGAAGACCTCACCTATCAGTAGACTTGGGGAGGGGCATGTGATGAGAAGGGGAAGGGAGGGTGGAATTGGGAGGGGAGGAGAGAGGGGTTTATGGGGGAATACAAAGTGAATAAAGTGTAATTAATAAAAATTAAAATAAAAAAATATTAAAAAATAGAGTCTTGATCTCTGGCATTTTGGAAAGTGATTGGGCCTGATGGGAGGAATTCAGAGCATTGAAGATGTTCCCTTAAAGGGGATATTAGAACCCTATCCCATCTTCCCACTCTCTTTTACTTATAGCTACACAGTGGTTACTCTACCACATGCTTCTATCATGATGCTCTGCCTTACCACAGTTCCAAAAGCAGTAGAGCCAACAGACCATGGGTAAAACATCCAACACTGTGAGCCAAAGCATTTTTTTTTCTCTTTTTCAGTTGATTACCTCAAATACTTGTTACAGTCGATTTCCTCAAATACTTACAACAGTACCAGAAAACTGACTCACCATTTGTTGGCACTAAAGACCAGCAAGCTTTGAGCAGGGAAATGTTACAAACTAATTTATACTTGAAGAAAGAATTCTAGTAATACTAAGATTCATCTGGAATATGGAGAAACTTGGGATTAATTATTACAATGGGTGAAAGGCCAAACATCAGGTAAGCAGATGGATGGACCTTGGAAATCAAGTAAATGAAAAGAAGGTAAGGAAAAACACCCTCTCTTTCTACACTGTGAGAAACAAGGCTGTTACGTTGTGCTACGGCATGTTCTGGAACACTTACAGCAGTAGTCTTCACACTGGCTACCTGCAAATTGCCCAATGACTGTGACACAAAGGAACACCACTTTTCCACGTGAAGAAGTGATTCTAGGCAGAAGTGAATTTTCAAACACAACCCGGAATTGAAAAACAAAAACAAAATTAAAAAAAAAAAAAATCAAAACTAGAACTCTACATTCATCTGCATAAAAGTATTTCACATTGTATCAGTCTGTTATGTTAAGCCATGCAAGGAAGCCAGGGCACACATCTAGACATTTTGGATGTACTCCCCTTTTTTGTGGTTCTGGTTTTGGTTTTTAGAGACAGGGTTTCTCTGTGTAGCCTTGGCTGTCCTGTACTAACTTTATAAACCAGGCTGACCTTGAACTTACCTAGGATGCATTCTAATGTGCTGTTTCCAAATTCTAGCCTTTCCAGTGTGAATGTTCACTTCATAAAAATTCAAACACTTGTGAAAAGTTTAACACGAAGGTATTCAAATTTTAACTATGGAAGAATACTCTTACCTGTAGAAGGAATGGATTGACCTGCCTAATGTGGGCATGTCTTATCCAATCAATTCAAGACTGGGTTGAACAAAATGGCTGAGCAAGAGGGCAGCACCTGCCTGGCTCCAGGGGCTGGACCATAAGTCTTCTTTCTCCTATGACTGGAAATTACTTCATCATACACCCAGCTCTCTGGCTTTCTGAGTCAGGTCAGAACTACACAATCAGCTAGCTCTCTTGTGACTCCAACTTGCCAGTTGTAGATGTTAGGACTTCTTGCCTCTGTAATCAGCTGTTCATCTGTATCTTCAAGCTCTGCATCTCAGGATGCAGCCAGTGGTAAAGAGAAAATATTTGTAGACAAAATTGTGTCAGTGTTGAACCTGTACAGACTTTCCCTCTTGTCATTATTCTCTATACAATATGATAAGTTATATAGCATTTACCTTTTTGATTTAGACATTACAAGCAATCTGGAGATGGCTTAAAATATACAGGAGAACTTGTGTAAGTTGGATACAAATGCCATTTTAAATGACAAAATTGAGCATCCACAGATTTTGTTATTTATGGGAGGTCCTGAAACCAATTTCCTATGAGTACATAGGAACTACTTCAATATCTATTGTACCGCATTATAAAATTTTTAATAAAAGTAACAACAGCAATAATGCTTTCCAGTTTGGAATGCTAATACTATGTGCTCCATAAAAAAATGGTAGGCTCTGACAACAGATAAGGAAGTAAAGGCAAAGAGACACTAAACATCATGTTGGTCCAGGATAGAACAACAGCAGAACTCAGAAATCTGTCCATCCTAGTAAGCACTGTCAACTTGACCAAGCCCAGAGTTATGTAAAGGAGTCTCAAAAAGGGGATTGTCTGTACCAGATTGGCTGTTAGACCTGTCTGTGGGGGAATTTTCTTGATTCAGAGTCCAGACCACTGTAGGAGGGGATCCAGAACAGTGTAAGAAAGCTAACTAAGCAAGCCACTAAACACTGTTCCTCTGTGGTTTCTGCTTCAGTTCTAAGCTGCTGCTCTGACTTACCTCAATGATGGGTTATGACCCAGAAGTGCAGGCCAAATGAACCCTTTCATCCCAAAGTTGCCTGGGCCATGGTGTGGCAGAATAATCAAGGAAGCCATATTCCTCTGTGGTTTCTGCTTCAAGTTCCAGAAGGTTCCCTCTTCAGCTGTCCTCAATGATAGGCTCTAACCTGTAAGCGAAAATAAGTCCTTTTCTCACTCCATTGCTTTTGGTCACAGTGTTCCTCAAAGCAACAGAGGCAAACTAGGACACTCTACATTAGGTGGCTGCATAATTTCACAGGAGCTTTTCAAGGAAGGTGAGCATGGTTATTCTACTTTACGCTTTAAATCTGAGAGGTCTTTAAGACTTCACTTTTCAGGAATAGGTTGACAGTATACCCAAATGCTTCCAAACATTTGGTTTATTGACAGGCACAGAATTCTGCTTGTTTCCACAATCCCAGACCTCTGAAACACATACCTTACTTATGAAAATTTTAACCAAACAAATGAATTCAACCCAGAAAAGCAAACACATTTTGGAGAGAACAGTCATCCTCTTAAATCAGCTTCCCTGTTTCCTGTATAAGCCAGCAGCCCAGAGGTACTATTTCTTAAGACATTTTGTAATGGAAAATTTTACCCGAATGCTATTAGCATTATAATTATCATCTTTGTTATTAATAATAACGATTTATAGAGTGGGTAGAGCAGACTCTGCCATTCAGAGACTAAAAGCATGAGCCTGCTTTGATACTTAAGTCAGCAAACAGAATAGGGAAAGGAAACTCCAGCTGAAGAAATTAAAACAGATGGCTTTATCTTGGAAAGACATCTACCTTCAGGGACCAAGAAGCAGGTAATATGACAAAAAGATTCAGCAAAATGGAACCCAAGGACAAACATTTCCTTCACTCTGTTACAGCAAGAGACTCAGCCTGCTGAAGGTCACTGCGCCTTGCCAGAGTCTGTGGCACCTTGACGGATTGATTAACTTCTTCCAGCAGGTAGATGTCTCAGGTGAATTCTTACAAATAAGATTGTACATGACAATAAGAACACCAGGAGATCAGGGGGTGGCATTGCTTTATACTGCATGACATTCTTCTGCTGAGGGGATTGAAACCTAGGTGAGCATAGATCCGTGTGACAATATTACTAAAGGCCGCCCAACACCACATAAGACTGCCTAAATGAGAAAACCCCAGATCCCTACCGTAGCTAGCAGCTCAGAGACAGTGTCGACTAACAAAAAGTGCATTCAAAGATCCTGTAAAATATCTAGATTCTGCCCTGATGTGGACGGGACCTGGGGATTTATATTTTAGAAATATAACTAAGGTTGTGGCAGAATGACAGATTCACTCCAAGTGTCACAGAGGATGAACAGCTCTCCATGGCATCTGGCAAGAGTCCAAAATAGCACAGACTACGAGGAAATCCTAAAAGCTTAGGGACAGGAAAGCTGCTATCATCAATGGGCCTGTAATCAGATTCACATCAGTTTCTACCTTTTGATGGAAAACATATTTCAAATATCCACAGCATACATATAAGCACATCAGTGTTTCAGCAAAGAGTACTTTCTGCAAAACAGTAATAAAAATGAGGATATACTTTAGATAAATGAAAAAGAAATCCAAGGAAAATAGAAAAGAAGCCCAGGAAATCCAAGGAAAAAATGAAAAGTAAACAGAAGGGCAATCAAATAAAGTCTCAGGGTGACAAGAATGTGGCAGAGAAGCAATCAGTCCAAATGGGTATAGGAAGTTGAGAGGTACCAGAAATAATGTCTTCAAGAGGAAAATAGCCTCTGTCCTCGGGTTTGTATGAAGAAGGCAATGCAACTTCTTAATAGGAAGATAGAGGCATGGCTTTGTTTTCTCTATCAATAAGAGAAAAACTAAAAGGACACCTGGTAAAACATAATGTCTGGAAAGGCCTGGGATGAAACAGACACATAAAAGGAACATTTATTGGATATAAGCAGAAGAAGAACGTCCTTTGTTTTAATGATTTTCCTGTCTTCTAATAGGTGGCATGAGTTCAGAGATACCTAGTTTTTGACTCTGTGAAGGACTCAGAGTTTGTATGGCCTTTTGTCTGAGTCCAGACGGACAAGAAGATTCTGTGTAGAGAGCGAGTAAAGGCCCGAATGTTGATGACATGGGCAGAGCTATGTCAACAACCCCAGTGCCTCACCCTCATGGGAGTGGCACTGGGTGCCACTCTGGGTGAGGCTCCCAGCAAAGCTTCCTCTGCTGCAAGTGTGAAAGTTGATGGTGTGTGCAGAAAATGTCCACCATATCTTTCCGCACCCCAGATGTTTATGCCTGAAGACTGCTTCCTACAGACACTGCTCCTGAGATTAGCTAAACCTTCTTCCTTGATTTGCTGTACACCATAAATCCTGACTCCTTGTTCAGCTGAATGCAATAACCCCAATTCCCTGTCCAATGGTATATAACAAACACACTGAACTTCTGGGGTGCTGATGTTACAGGGAGTCCACCAGAGAATACTGCATACTTTATAACCAATTGAAAGTCTTTATTTCAGCAAGCTGAGGCTACTCTCAGGTACTCAGGGACCAAGTGTAGCACTGAGTATTTGGGGTAAGGGGGCTTTTTAAAGGCAAAACCCACATCCTGGTATCTCACTCTGCAGCTGCAGAGAAAGGCTTTGTGAAAGCAAGCAGTTTAACAGACACTAAGATAAACAGCTGGAGGGGGAGGTTTGCACAAGCAGGCAGTTTAACAGAAGCTAAGTTAGCAGGGCATCTTAACCTCAAATTCCTAGAAGAGAGTTGGGTACTTTTCCATGAGGATGATATTCTAGTTCAACCTAAGGTGTCCTCAGAAGGAACCTCTGCACTGTCTTGTCCTGTGATGCTGTGGCTTTCTATCAGAGATCTCACTCCACCAATCCCAGCTATTCTATGCCTCTACCCATATGCCTGTGTTTCCTTCATTTCCTCCACGCACCAGTGAGGTTAATCATGGATCCATGTAGAATGTGGCAGTTCTGCCTTGAGTTTATGGACATTAAGAAGCCACCGAAGGCTCTGACAAAAATTCTGAAGCCGGAGACTGCTCAAATGCCACCTGTGCCAATAGAAGCTCGGTGGCCTTGCACAAATTACTTTAACTCTCTCTGCCTCCTGTTTTCTCAAGAATTGTCACCCACCTCACAGAGAGTAAATGAGCTGATACACACTAGGTATCAAGGTAGAATCCCCCTAAGAATAAGAACTCAAATAGGAAACGGTATCATGAATGTTGTGATAATGAAGTATACAAATAATAAGTGATTTACCATGCAATTACTATTCTTAAAGCTAGCCATCCAAAAAAACATAGGTGACTAAATCAAATTGAAATCACACTTCGTAAATATGGAAACCAAAGAGGAAACTATAACTAGAATAGCTGAAAAAAAGAGAGGTAGATAAGCAAAAGTATATGAGGTTATTAATTTATTCATAGAAAATAAGAATATTTAAATACTGTATAAAGTAAATAAACTAAGCAATAAAAGATTTTTCACATTATCTATATGCTCTAAATAATTTAATTAATACATAATTGCAATCAATTTTAATTTGTTGTATAATTTTCATTAACTGTATACAAATGTTCCTATTATAGATATTTGTTTCTATTTCATCTTCAAAATTGATTGTGACTATAGTTAAAATTATTAATCAATGACTTTAAAGATAATTTGTAGAACAAGTACTACACACAGTATTTACTAATAACTGAGAGCAGGTGGCGGAGGGAGGGAGAATAAAAGGAGAGTGAGGTCATGCCCCATGCCTCCTTGGAGTGTTTGCTATGTGACAATCACTGCTCTAATAACTCTGCATATTACATTTCTTTCTCAGTCCTCAAACTCTACCAAATGTTAAGTAGCAGCATCACTGTTATTAGCATTTTACAGATGAGGAACCTGCCACAGAAAGAGACCAAATGCCAGCCCTGATCCTCTGACTAGGGAACAGCAGTGATACTGGGGCACTTTCTCTGGCTGCCTTTTTAGAAGCTTCATCTTTCACAGTGGGAAGATAGAAAGAGTGGTTTGCATATTTCATTTAGAGTAAGGTTGCAAAGGCCAAAGGAATAAGCCACAGCAATAGTCGGATGAACAATGTCCACAAAAATGCCATGTCTACCCAAAATCTCTATGACCTTACATGGAAACACTCTTTGCATTTGTAATCGTTTAAAATGAGAGCATATGGGATTAGGTAGATTCTAAACCTGATGATTTGTGTCTATATAAGGAGAAGGGGAGACAGAGACACAAGCAAAGGAAAAACTTATGTGGCATTTGCAGCAGAGACTGGAGTGACAGCTTCAAGCTAAGGGTCAGGATAGTAGAGGAAACCAGGAAGTGGCAAACAGGAGCCCTTCCGTGCAGCCACCGAGAAAGTGTGGCCTTGACAACTTCTTGATTAGGTATCCCTAGCCTCTGGAACTATGAAAGAAAAGAACTATTGTGCTTTATGCTACCTGCTTATGGAAATGGCTCACACCTGTGAAATCAAACAATCAACCAAGACTTCAAAATAAAACAGCATAAATTGAAGGAAGAGTTTCACTGCAGTTGACAGCTTGCTAAAACAATACAACAACATGAAACAAGCCAGTGTGTTTTTCTCTTGGTAGCAGACAGACTTTCCCAAACTTCTGGTATTCACACTGTGTATAAACCCATAAGTGGGATACAATCAGACCTGTGCTTCTGAACATCAGCATTCAGGAAAGGTGTCAAGCTATCTCTCCCATGACCTCCCATCTCTCTCGCTGTCCTCTTGCTTTCTTTTACCTGCCTTAATGATGTCACTAGTCAGATGAGGGGGCCACCATCCCATAGAACTGAAGCAGTCTCTGCCCAGCAACTGTATAAGAACTGACAGCACCTCCCGCCCAGGCAGCAAGAACCTGAAACCCTCAGACCAACAAACTGCAGCGAACTGAATCCTGCCAGTTACCTCAGAAGCTTGGAAGCTTGCAGGCATGTCCTCCCCTAGTCCCACATCCGGTGAGATAACCGGATAACCGGATAACCCCTTGATGTATCCCTGTGTGGCCCTGAAAGAGAGGACTCAGTTAATGTTTTCACAAATTTTTTATCGTTGAAACTGCCTTTACCAAGGCAAGTTGTTTGAAGCCACCACAATTGTGATTTTATTACTCAGCGATCCCTGGCTAATATTCCCCTGTAATTGCTGAGACAGGCAAGCTAAGGAAGGGCTTAACAACCTGGGAAAAACCTGAAAAGCCTTAAGCTTTTCACGCTCCTCCTCTGAACACCACACCTAGCAACCTCTGGCCAATCTACCTGCATCGAACCACACAGTAAGGTACGTTTCTCCTCTCCTTGGTGACTATCATACTCAGATTCTGCCCAGTGATTCACTGCTTGTATCTTGTAGGGAAGCTAGGAAGTCGATCCATTCTGAATTGATTTGGGGTACATCTACAATTCGGGAAAACGGTGCCTTCAAGTGAACTTTCGAGGAGACTTGCCTACTTCCCACCTAATGCCTATGCAGAGCTGGATAGAATATGAAATAATACACACCATAGGAAGGGAGATATGAGGTAGAAAAATGCTTATATGACCCAAAATAAAATCCCTTAGAACCAATGCCTCCCTTCTCTGTTAAAAGAAGCCCCAGGCCAATCCCAAGAGCCCTGGAGTATCTTCACTCTTGAAACCCACTGCTCCCCTGCTGTGGTCTTCGGATCTTTTCTATTGCTTTACTTTAAATAACATTTCCTCGGGCTGCTTTGCAATTTGTGTGAGCTACCATTTCATTCTAGAGTAAGAGGCCAAGAAGCTGCTGACACCGGGTTCAGCCACGTAATAATATACTTAAGGTGATAAATAGTCAGTTGAGGTGGGGTGGACAGATAGGGAAGTCAAGGCACAGGCACAGAGAATCACAGAAACATGAGCTGTTTCATGGAGATGATTAGTAGCAAAGCTATATCTATGCCTACAGATTCCTACTGACCCTCCATTTCCCAGTTCTCTTCTGCCTGCATAAAGACAATTAGAATTTTTTAAAATAAGATAGCTACTCAAATCAAGGGCAAAACTTCAGTTTTGTCTCAGATTATACTCATAGTAAGTACTGTACCCCCCCCACCTCCCAGTTCCTGGGAGGGGAATGTGTTAAATAGCAGCTCAGTAGACAGCTTTTTTTTTTAATATAGCCTCATTTACCATTATTGTAGCATTTTATTTTCTTTTGAATTGCTCCAGATTTTTTTTGTTTGTTTGAGCTGAGGTAGAAAAGTGAAAAATAGCAGATTCAACGATAATTGATTTTATGAGGATTGTACACACCGTATATTAAAAACTCATTGCTTTCGTATTGGCCGTGCACAGCACACACTTCTGTATGGCCCCCTTGTCCCCAGTACTCCCCCTACTTAATTGTTCCCACTAGCTTTATATTTCTCATTCCCGGTCAGGCAGAGGAAATAAATAGTTAAAAACCTAAGTGCTCATCAGACGCAAGGCAGAGTTCATAAATGAAAGTGGGCAGCCTTGGGTAATTTAAGATATTGCTGTGAGCTGGTGTTGCCAAAATGATGCACTTATTGAACCATAAACAAAAGCAATTAAGATGAGATGTTGATTACTGTGAACAAAAGCTCCTTGGTAGTCTACAGGCTCAGAGTCTCAAGGGAGTCTCATTTGCATAAGCATCTCTAGAATCTTGGGATGCCCAAGAAGGTTTGCAGGTATCCTTTGCAAAAGGATTCCAATGCACCCTAAGAGACACCTTGAAGAGCCCCAAAGACATTTTATACAGGGCATAGCAAAGTACGTGGCAGGGGCTGGCTAGTTTTTTATGTGCCTTTCTTTCTTTCTTTCTTTCTTTCTTTCTTTCTTTCTTTCTTTCTTTCTTGTTTCTTTTCATGGTGAAGAAAGGAAAACCTTTGATATTGATGGATATGTGGCTAAAACCATAGTCAGAAAGAAATCCTGCCTTTAAAAATAAAAACAAAAATCACAGCCGTGGTCTAGTGTTGAAGGGTTCAGAGCAAAGGATGTGAAGGAAACATACTGAAGTGACCTTTGATGCCAGGACCCTTCCTCAAGCCTTGGCCAAAAGGTAGCTGTAATTTTAAGAGCCGGGCAACAGAATCATGGATCACCAGCTGGTAGCATGTAGGCTGAGCCTGGATGCAAGCATGGCATGCACCACAGAAATGTGGATGTACCAGAGTTCCTCCAAGGAAAATGGGTACACAGCTTATTATAAACCAGCAACTAATGACTCCCGTAGAAATCCCTAGGCAATACTTTAAATGTCTGCTTCTGGATAAAAGAGGCAACCTTTGATTGTGGAAAATTGTACCCAGAAATATCTAAGAATGAGGCAAATAGTGGGTCCTAAGCAACTGTTTACAGGGAGAAAAGGAGAGCAAACAAGGAAGGGATGGGGCCCCGATGGAAGGAATGAGAGCACACGCCACCATGACTACAGTTTAGGTAAGGACTGACATTTAGAAGTGCCTCAAGGAGGGTGAGAGTGTAGAAAGATCATGCTGGGGCAGCATGCGCCGAGACACATCTGAAGCAATGGGCAGGAACAAGGAAAGGCAGGAGAAGAAAAATGAGCATCCAGCCAGACAGATGATGTTGGGTCAACTCAATCTTTCCTCATCTGTCTAGAGAGATGGCAGGCACATGTCACAGCATGCCGATCAGCCCCAGGGAGTGGTGATTGGCATCTGCAAGCCGACTATCTGGGAGCAGATAGACAGGGAGACAGGTCCAAATGTCACCAGCCGAAGGCCAGAGCGCATCTCAGCCTGACTGGGGCCACTCAGACAGGTGAGTGACCGCCAGACCAATGCAATCACCCTGAGAAGTGCTTTGAATTTCATTTCAAGTGACCAAGTCACATAACTGGGAGCTGTGTCTGTGCTGGTTCCGATGTGGATTTAAGAGGTAGAACCTGTAGAAAAGGAAATTCATGTGCAGAGAATACAGATTTTTTTATGCCCGACTCCACCAAGAATGCAACATCATCATGTTGACTAGTAAATTGTTAACTGAGGCTTTAGTAGTTCAATCTAACTGCTAAAGAAATGAGTTCAGGACCTATCTGCATTGCCCACGTGGCATGCTGAGGTTGGCTACCCAGAGGCTATTTAAAGTGGGCTGGCTTTACCCAGGGTCAGATGATTGTTCAAGGTTCCTGAATAAACTGCATTGAAAAAAAAAAAAAAAAAAAAGAAATGGGTTCAGATAAAATTAGACTCTATTTTTTTTTTACACATGGGCTGAAAGAATAGTTGTTGTTAAAGACTTGCAATGCAAGCATAGGAACCTGAGTTCAATCCACAAGACGCAGGCGATATGGTATGTCATGAAGATCTCAGGGTTAGGGGGTCACAGTTGGCCAGGCAGAGAGATGTAGGTCCCTGCCTAGTGCCTGTTAGATAGCTAGTGTAGTTGAATTGGTGAGTGAGGCCAGTGAGATGGCCTGTCTCAAAAACAAACAAACAAACAAAAACCTAGCGTGTTCCTGAGGAATCTCTCTCTCTCTCTCTCTCTCTCTCTCTCTCTCTCTCTCTCTCTCTCACACACACACACACACACACACACACACACACACACACACATACATGACTAGAGATAAAACCAGGATCAAATCTCTCGATTGCTTTTTTCTTTAAGCTATAGAAATCTCGGTGTTTCTACTGTTTTTCACTTTAGCTATTGACAATTAAATTTATTCCAAGGTACTCAAAGTAAGATGTTTTCCTCAAAAAAAGACAGCTAAATGTGGAGAAAATTTAATGTTGTTGGACTACTTTTATGGTTTTTCTGTTGCTGAAAGAGAAAGAATTTGTGAGGTATGTAGAAAACCTGTTGATAGGAATGGGTGAGTAGCAAGAAGGAAAAAAAAAAACAAAATACAACAAACAACGATGTCTTCTCTCTGGTGCTGTGTTGGTGTGCTGCACTGCATCCCATAATAACTGACTCAGTTGTAAATCTTAAGGCTGAAGGTCTGGACGTTAAATCACTGTTTCTCCAGAGCCTAGAATTCATTCAGCAAACATCAACAAATGTCTATTGTTGAATATTCTCATTTCCATGAACACAGATACAAAGAGAGGACGTTTTGCCAAGAACACAGTCAGGTTCAAGGGTATATTGAAAGGTATTGACAAGGCCTTAGGATGAAACTGTTTTGGAGGTAATACAATTGCTAAAATCAAGTTTATAGGATTGTGCGTTTTAATTTATTTACTAATATACATCAAATGGCAGCACGGGGGCCGACTACTGTAGGTTCTAGCGATGACTCAGGGAACAAAAGGGTAATAACATCTCTGACCTCCTTGAGTTTGCATGAGAGTATCACAGATCCTTTCCACAGCATCTACCAGGATTCTTCCTCACATGTCTGTGAAAACGGTCTTGTCTCCCCGCTAGGGAAGGTGGTCCTGAGAACTGAGGGCATAACTGGTACATACACAAAGCTACAGGTTTAAATCAGTGATTGCTCATATCCTAACCAAATAAACTAATGAGTTGAGAGAACATGTCTTCAGTTCTAACATTTGAGAAAGCGCTCTTTTCTCAGCAAGGCACCAGAAGACCTAATCAGATTGCTAAGCCATGCAGCCTAACGCCCAAATATGGACAGCAGGAGAGCACAAGTTTGTCTTCATTAGATCAACTGTCTTAGCCAAATTTCTGTTGCTATTACAGAATACCTGAGACTGAAAACTTTCAAGGAAAACGATACCTGGGGCTAGAGCTCAATGGGTGAATCTACTTACTGGACAAGCCTGAGAACCTCAGTTTGAATCGCCATTGTTTCCACAAAAGGACAGGTGGGGATGCTCAGGTACCTTTAACCCCAGCACTGTGGGATATGGAGACAGGAGGATTACCAAGGGCTTGCTGGCTGCCAGCCAAGCTGAAAAACAGCAAGCTTTGGGTTTAATAAAAGCTGTGTCTAACGGAGAATAACATAGAGAGTGATAGAGCAAGACATTAAACATGCTTCTATGGCCTCCATGCATATTCACAGGAGTGCATAGACATACACAAATTTGTGCACACACACCAGATACACATACACACAAAAGAAAAAAAAAGAAGGGGGGGGCTTTAGCTCATAGTTCTAAGTGGTCACAACCGGAAGGAGCCTCCTGCTCCATCAACCCATAACAGAATGAAGGAGAAGTGGGAACACTTAAAAGAGAATGAAAGTCAGCCTGATTTTATGACAAACCCTCTCCTCTTCTGCTGACCAATTCAATACCATAAAAGGAAGAAATCACAAAAAAAGGCATAAAGACATTCATGAGGGCTCTAACCTCAACCCCCACTAGTTCCTACCCTCTAACATTTCTGCAACACAATCATATTTCAGGGAGGGGGGAACCTACTGAAATTATGCACTGCATATGTCAGCTCAGAAGCCTTGAGTTTCCACTTCTCAGCGTGATCCTTTCATCACAGTGGCTCTCGGATTCTGGGTGTCTGAGGATGTGTTTATGGTTCGAAAACGCTACTTTCATTATACAGTCAGAAAATAGACAACTCCAAATCGTTAACAGTAGAAGAGAAAGGAGGAAAAGGTAGAGCAGGGAAACTAATATGAAGTGTTTCTCTTGTCACTTGGAGTATGAAGTACAGATGGAAGAAATGATTTGAGGGATGCCTTAGAAGTTCTTGCCTACAGGTCATAACTATTGATGGGATGCTACTGTGAGAGAAGGGGAAACATTGAACATTGCTCAGGCTCCAATGTGGTCTATTAGGTAGAAAATAGAGCTAGCAATAAAGACTCAGTAGGAGCCAGGCAGATTAATGAACCGCAGGTACATTCAATGTGTCACCCCCAGTAGACATTCAGGAGGTTAACAGCACCAGGAATTGGATATGACACTCTGTACTATATAATGCTGGACAGGAGATCAAGAAGAGACATCATCAGAATGTAGATGGTTTAATTGGGAAGAGTTAGCAGAATATGAGGATTACTCTTTGCTGTCAACTTGACTGGATTTGAAGTGACCTACGATATTGTTGAGACACACTTCTGTATTTGTCAGCTGGGATTAATTGAGCACCTTGAATGTGGGTGTCACCATTCCACAAGCCTGAGCCCATGATTGAATGAATAAAGGAAACAGAGGAAAGGAAGCTGAATACAGGCATTTTGGCATTTCCTTCTCTCTGCTTCCAATCTGCCAGGATGTGAGCTGTTTCTCTGTCCTCCCCACCATGATGGAGCTTTGAGTTAAAATAAATCCTGCCTTCCCTTGAGTTGTTTCTGTCAGATACTTAGTCCCAGCGATGAAAGTAGCTGAAGCCAGGAGGGTGTTAAGGAAGAGCAATTACTGTTTATTAAAAGCAGGTAACACTGTCTGTGGGATCCCGAAGGGCTGCTTGTAATCATGAACACACAGTGGCTATGGTTACCTGCACACCAAGAAAGACATGAAAGGGGGATTGGATTTGTGGGATAGAAGAGGGTTAGAAGGATGGAAGGCAGACAAAAGAAGGTAATAAGGATGAATATGATCGCAGTACATTGTATATGTGTATAAAATTGTCAAAAATAAATACATTTTTAATTAATTACACTTTAATAAATACATTTTTAAAAATTGAAGTCAATGAAATGGCAGCAGGGAGTTAAACTAGGGCAACTGAGTCAACACCAAGGAAAAGGGAATGCTATCAAGTCCTGTCCTTTCTCTCAGGCCATTGTCAAGAGGAGCATGTCAACAGTTCTGTGGGACATACCTTCTTCCAATGGGTACAGAGAGAGAGTCTCTAAAGGCCTGAGAAACAGTATTAGCTTTACACAGAGAAATGCCAAATTAAAGAAAACCAGCCTGGAATGGCAGGGTGTTTGGGCAATGACTAAAATTATACCTGAAAAGAGAAGCTGAAGAAATGAAGTTCGCTAATTTAGTTTTCTGGGGCTTTCTGAATGAGTCGTGGTTTCCCCTTCCCTGTGAGCTGTACATGTTCTAGAAGATGCTCCCCCACCCTCCGCCACCCCATAGTAAATTTGTTAGGCTCCTTATTAACCAGTCAGACAAGATTGATGAGTTTAGCTCACTGATGCAGAAGCAATTGGGACCATCACTATTCACCAGTATTTATCTACATTTATGTTAATGGTTTTGTTCTTGATCAGAGCAGTTGTGAACCTCAGGAAATGTTTATTGCACTTCAAGTGTGCCTGTGATGAATTATGTGGGGCACACAGAATAGCCACGGCATATAATTTGTAGAAAACATTTCCTTTACATATATATATATATATATATATATATATATATATATATATATATACCATAGGCTTCCTGCACACTTGGGACCAAACCAACTCAATTTCTCAAATTCTGCTTTGTCATCTGATTGACTTAATGCTCCCTGTGGTCAGAATTTGCAGAAAAAAAAGAACATGTATTCTCTCTCTCTCTCTCTCTCTCTCTCTCTCTCTCTCTTATACTCATTTGCTCCCAAAGAACAACTTCATAAAAATCACAGGACCGGGAGGGGCCTTAGTGTGAACTTTTTCCTAATGCTACAGAGTGTGGTAGACAAAGCAGAAGGGTACTTCCAGAAGTCAGGCTGTCTGGACACTTCAAGTGCATTGTCCTATTTAATATCCATGAAACTGTTAAGCTCATGTTGAATATGAGTAAATATCAGACATGGTGGCCAAGTACTACTTGTGGCCACAGCTGAGCTCAGCTTCAGTTTTCTGTAACTAAAATGTTCTTAGGAGACAACTATTCTTATTCCCTAATATTTTATTTATTACTATGTCCAGGACACAGTAATGGTTGAATGACTGCAACCAAGATGATCAGGTTCACAAAGCCAAGAGTTTTACTGCTTGGTCTTTAAAAGAAATAATTTGCTGCTTCTTGATTTAGAAAATATCATTTCCACAGACAACACATTTTCTATTTTAACAAAATGCCTGAATTGGATAGTGTATAATAAAAGAGTTGGAGTTAGATTGTAGTTAGGTATGTTCAAGCATGATGTTGAATTCTGCTGGGCTTTGCTGAGCATCTCATATAGATGGAATCACAATGGCACCTGCATCTGCAGGAAAGATGATTGTGGCAAACAGCTTTTGAATATCAGGGTGCCCCAGTAAGGATTAAGTCTGTAAAACCAACATGTATCCTTTCTAAGGGTGAGAGCCTAATGGCCTAACCACATTCTGCTAGGTCCCACCTCTCAAAGGTTCTACCACCACTGGAGACTTGTATAATGGCTATTCTTTGTTGTCAACTTGACATCTGAAACTAACTAAAATCCAAGTGCCTGTGTCTACCTGTGAGGGATTTTTTTATTATTAAATCATTTGAAGTGAGAAGACCCACTTTTAAATTTTTAATCTCGATCTTTTGAGGTAGAAAGATCCACCTTTAATGAGGGCCATACCTTCTGGCAGAACCCCATATGAAGGACATGGAAAAAGGAAGAAGGAAGCTCTCTTTTCTGGCTTGTTATTGCTCTTGCTCTGTCTAGCAAGCCCATTCCTTTACTGGCATTAGAGCCTGTTTCTTTGGGATTCTGGCATATACTAAAGACCAGCTGAAATATCCAGACTGAATTCTTAGACTTAGAATTTCCATTGGTAGACAGCCATTGTAGGACTAGCTAGACCATAGTCAGTATGGGATTTACTTTATATATGTATGTATGTATTCTTTCATTCTATCAGTGCTGTTTCTTTAGAGAACCCTGACTAACACCTCATGCCTGTAGCACATGAGGATCTCTGGGCCAAACCACATCTAGACCACAGTAGCACAAAACTATGATTGCAAAGACTTGTTCTAACTCAGTCTAAATCTTCTGTTTTATTATATAAAGGATAAATTAACTCAGGCAGTCTGTCTGTTCATTCTTACCCACAAAGTGACCCAACCATATTCTTACCAACCGACAAGTTTTTCTGTACCAATTACTGGCAGCAGCAAAAATATTAGTGTGGGGTAGGCAATGAGAACCAGATGGTGCTCTCCAATTTCACATCCCAGGATGCTGCCTTTTCTGTCTTTTTTTTCTGCAGAAAGGAATTAATAGCAATTAATTTGAGTAGACCCCTACTTTCTCTATTGGAGAAGGGTGCCCGGAAGAGGTAGAAATTGGTATAACTTGCTTATGTCGTGGATCATATAAAATGTTCAAAATGCTTCTAAAGCACAGGCAAGAAGTTGAAAGATGGTTCTATAGACTCAAACCACTAGAACAGTGATTCTAGAATGAGAAGAGAGGTGAGATTGCTAGAAACAGCCATTTATTGGACATTCAGTACATGCTCATAGATCCACATGAAATCATTTAATGTTCTACAATTTATAAGGTTTTTGTTTGTTTGTTTGTTTGTTTTTTGGCAGATGATTTTAAAACACATGATAAAGATAGAATTTGCAGGCACGTATGCAAAAAAAAAAAAACACACCTCACTTTCTTTCCCATTGTCTACTTGTAAATAAAACAAGTGGGGCAAAAATTAAGTCTGACCCCCTGAGAGGGGAGCAGTCTTACCAGGCCACAGAAGTAGGCAATGCAGCCACTCCTGATGAGGCCTGATAGGCTAAGGTCAGAGGAAAGGGGAAGAGGACCTCCCCTATCTCTGGACTTGGGGAGGGGCATGGAGGACAAGAGGGAAGAAGGGTGGGGTTGGGAAGGGATGGGGGGCTACAGTTGAGATTCAAAATGAATAAATTGTAATTCATTTTAAAAATTCATTAATTTTAAAAATGACCCCCCCCAAAAAAAAACAAACAAGAATTAAGTCTGCGTCTTGGCCTCAAAGGTAGTTTTTGCTACTTGTGGAAGTGATATAAAATGTGAGAAACATCAAACAAAAGCAGAGGTCCATGATCTTAGGAGAGCTAGAAGTCTAAAGACAACAAAAGAACATAGCACATGGAAGAGGTGAGGAATAAGGGCTGCAGGGGAAGTAGACTGGAGAAAAATAAATCTGGGTCAAGGATCTCCGGAGGTCAGTCTGACCAGCTGAGCAATAAATGAGAAAGTAGAAGAGAGATCTTTTCGGTGGAGGCAAAGTCCATAAGACATACCAGGAGTGGATGTTTTATCTGAGGTTTTGGTTTGAGATGAGATCTCTGCTCAGAGGGTCTAACAGCTTGAAGAATTGTAGAGCAACAGTTGAGCCATTTGGTCTGATCATCTGTGGAACCCAGGCAACCTACAACACCCACCACTGGGAAGTGTTCAGCCCTGCTTGATTACCTCTCTTGACGGGAGCCTACTTCTACAATATCAGGTCCAGTTATGACAGGGAATAACTCTGTGCCTTATACCAAAGGGTCTCAGTTCCAACCCAAGTAGAACAGACAAGACAAATTCACTGATTCCCACCTATAAATTTTCTTGAACTACATACATGTCTAGTATCTGGTAATCAGCTTCTCCAAGGAAACCCCCAAATCACCACTCACAGGTCTTTTCACTCCACCCAACTGGCAGCTGTATTTCATGTCATATTACTTAAAGCTTTTCTTTATGTGCTCCTCTAGATGAGAGAGAGGACAGAGGCTCAGAGAACTCGGCTAACATCACAGTAACTTAGCCAGAGGGAAAGCAACACATATAGATCATTCTTGGAACCTAAAGATTTTGACCTTTAGAGAATTATGACAATTTTATTCTTGACTTAAACTCAAAACAAAAAAATAAACTAATGAGCATGTTTTGTTTGGTGTTTGAATGTACTGACCATGGAGAGTAAAAGCAAATGATAGGGGCAAAGGGCATAAAACTTAGCAGTAGTAAAACTTAGCATCTCTAAGGACCTACTGACCATGGAGAGTAAAAGCAAATGATAGGGGCAAAGGGCATAAAACTTAACAGTAGTAAAACTTAGCATCTCTAAGGACCTAGCTTTGATGCTTGCCACCAAAACGTTTGATTGTTTCTTTAAAACTAAGCTGCAAGTAGATCTGAGTTAGAGCTATAGTTGAAATGTCATCATATAAAATAACTTTTTGTGCCAGGTGTGGTAACTGATGCCTGTATAACCCACACATGAGGGAGGAAGATCAGAAATTCAAGACCAAGGTTATGCTGGGGACAGGAGGTCTAACTCAAAACAAAGGAGAAAAAAAAAAAACAGCTTCCTAGGTTGTTCAGTACTTAAATGAAAATCAGTGATATATATCTATAAATCGAGGTGAGAACTTCCCGCAGTTTTAGGAGAATAAAATCCTACTTCCTTTCGTTTATCAAAGAGTAAGAATATATACTGGGTAATTAGATAAACTTCTCCTCTTTGTCATTTTATAATCAATAACATCTTTAAAATCTACTTTCATGATAATGTCCTCTAATAAAATGCATCAGAAGAAGCCATTTCATGGACTATAACTTTATAGACAATGAGGTTAATCAGAGTGGGTACGTTTTCAAAACTGATTATGACTTCTCCAGTCTCCAAGGTCGAAAGACAGAAATCAACTATAAAAATTTGGATTTAAATGACATCATAAAAAAATTTCCAGTTTCTCCTCTCTCGATTATTATAGCCAACACCTTTGGAGATCCGGAACTAGCCTTCCATGAGTGCATTAATGAAGCTGTAACTCCTGTGGACCTTCCACATGGAGAAACTTCATTGCATTGGAGATGAAATCACCCACAGTCACATGAGCCAAAAGTTTGACTCCTAAAGGTCCAAGGCACCTACTGTCTGACACACTCTTAGTCTTTGAATATTTTAAAGACAAGGGGAATAGACACTTCAAAAATAACAGATTCTGCTTTGCATGAAAATATAATATGTTTCCATCTTAATGATGTAAAAGAATAGCTTGTTATCACAGTGCATCTGAAGGAAAGAAAAAAAAAACAAATTACACATGCAAATGTTTTGGGGCTAATTAATTCAATTCTGAAGATAAAATTGGGACAGTGCATAATTGTGAGCAGAGTCCTAATAAGATATGGAATCTAGCAAATTTTAACCAAGGTAGCAGAACATAGATTTCCAGGAGGTTCAGCTTCTTGCAGACTCCTTTGCCAGTGCCCGAGTCATTCCAGGTTTGCAAAGAGCCTTAAAAACCTGATAAGTTATTTGTCCCATCAAGCCTGCTCTGGAGGAACTTTGGGTCAAAATTTAGACGACATAAGAAGACATTCTAGTTACCTTATACAAACTACAATGCCACCCAGGAAACTGTAGTTCATCCACAATGGTGATATAAAGATGGTATTTTAAAACAGATGTCAGTTCCACACATTGCCCTTAGACTGACTACCCCAGCTCACTTTAGCTTACTGGAAAGAAAGAATATGAGTCTGCTGTCACACAGACACACATTGGAATAAGGAGTCTTTCAGTAATCTGCTATGTGTGAGAAGAAAACACTAAAACCCCTAATATAACCTCAAGTTTTCATTTGTGAAGTAAGACTGAAAAAGTCCATGCTCAAGTTTTTATGGTTGATTCTGATGAGAATTAGAACAGCAACAACAAAAAAAGTATTTTTGTTTGTGCTTGGAGAAGAAAAGAAAAATGTCTTTACAACCCCAGCTGCTTTTTATGTACATTCAGTCCTAAACAGAATTCTTTTGTTCTGTCATGAGACCAAAATCTACTTTAAAAAAAAGAAAAAAATCACAAAAGCCTTGAGAAAGTCTTTTGGTTTCCACAAGGCCAGGCTAGACAAGTTGATTAAGCTTGTCACATTCAGGATTCAGAAATTTAGAACCATTGTCCCTAGAAGGGACAAACACATGGTTTCGTAAATAAACTATCTCAGAGCTAGGTATAAGCAGACTCCATGAAACTATGTGAGTTTGTCCCTTCTAGGGACGTTGGTTCCGTGCCACAATGTTTCAGGTTTTAAGTAGCAAAAGGTTCATTCTCAGACTAGCAGAGAGTAGAAAAACAACGACAACAAAACATTTTTTATTCTGTCCCAGATAAGAGATGAGTAGCCTCGAACTGGTTGCAGAGTACACAAAGGAGCTGTAACATACAGGTATTCCTGAGCTCCCCCTGTAGCTCAGGGGTCTTCACCGAGAGGACATAAAGCTATTTGTCCTTTCCTGGGGGATATTAATGAAGAACTCAGAAAAAAAATATTTAATTCCGCATCCTTTCTGTTCCTTACCTGCCCAGAGAGATGGGTGTTTATGGTTACCATTATGGCAATGTAGTGGAAGTTTTGTTATATAAGTATGTTTTTGTTGTAATCCCAGATGCTTATCCACAGCTGATAATAGTCTAGTGAGAAGGTCCGTGGTCTTTGTCAGCCGGAAACTGCCTCATTTGAGGGGTGGGGGGGGAATGAACTCCACCTGGTAGCCACAGAGTCCAGGGTGTAATCCTCTGTCTCTACTGTATTCGTAGTTAGAGGAGGCGAATGGTTTTAAAGGGCACTTTTAGTAGGGACTGATTGCTGCTAGAGATAGCTGGCAATCTCCTCCATGATGCAGAGCTCAGGACACAATGGCAGGTACATGACGCATTAAAACAGAGGACTTGCTATGAACCACACCAGGTCTTACCTGTACAGTATGACTCCAGCACCAGGGGGAGGTTAAAAGAAGACATGGGAGAAGAGAAGCCAAAACTGCTACAGGCCATGTTATAGCTCTCTGTAGCTTCAGACAAGGCTTGGATTGCCTAGATCCAGGTCTCTCATTTTCTTCAGTTTTGTTGATATCCACAGTCCCACCCACGTAGGAGAGGAAGCAGAGAACGTCATCTTTGTGATTTTTTTTTATTTCTTTTTTTTTTCATCTTTTTATCACAAGTTCCTTGGTAATTTTCCGATTTCAAAGGAAATATTTGGAAGGATATCTGAAGAGTGAATGTGTTCATGTTTTACACCAAATGCTTTCAACGTGAGAATCCGCCCAGTCGTATCTAATAAAAATATCCTTCCTGAGCTGGTACCAGGAGGTTTCATTAAAATAGCAGTCGATAAGCAGAGCTGACTTGGCACCAGGAAAAAAAATCACAGGCATATCAGGCCTTTGGAATTCAAGAGCAGCTGAATCCAGGCCTTTTTTAGTTGTTTTAAGACCATATTTTGGGTGTTGCCTGATCAGATGCTAAGGAACATACTGGAGGGGAGGGAAAAAAAAAATCTTTTCATCTCATCTCAGGTTCAGGGCTGAGGCTTCTGTAACAAAAAGCAGATTAACATGGGGAAAAAAAAAGCAGACAGATTTATTTAATGTGTTACATACAAAGGAGACTTAGAAAAGAAGAACCAAAGCAAGAGAGAAGCCTATGTGTTTTGATGCTATGTTAGATGAAGAAGTAGATTGAATGGTAACAGGATGGGAGGCATTTGGCAAAGACTGTGTGTTCCTAATCTTCCCTGTAATTCAAGGTCTTCAGAAGTGAGGATGCTCGTAGCCTCGTAGCCTTAAGATACAGGAAGGGAAGACAAGGAGAAACT
Source organism: Meriones unguiculatus (assembly GCF_030254825.1). Classification (NCBI taxonomy): domain Eukaryota; kingdom Metazoa; phylum Chordata; class Mammalia; order Rodentia; family Muridae; genus Meriones; species Meriones unguiculatus. The sequence goes on along the minus strand of NC_083358.1, from coordinate 24,207,207 downwards.
AAGAGCAATCTTCCTGATTCCTAAATGCCTTACCATATTTGGTAGTAGCATGCTATGAACCCTAACTATTCGTAAGATCCAAACTCTCTTTAATTATCATTTTGAGAAAAGTATTGGAGGGCTACTATTTATCCACCATTCCCAAATAGAAAAACTTGTGACTGCTGCCCACATCCCAGAACCAAAGATTCCTTCTGTTAGTGAGCTGAAGCCTAGATGAGCTCTGAGAAGTTTCCCCCCAGTGCTTCATTTTCTTAACACAATTGCCCACTCCTACAGAAAGGTCAAGCTGGTACAATGGTGCTGGCTTGAAATCCCAGTTAGTAAAAAGGCTGATGCAGAATTACCAGTTTAAGAACAACCTGGATAATTCAGCAAGACTCTCTGGAAATGTTTTTTTTTTTTTTGCGATTTTTAACCATTTTTTTAAAATATTATTTTATTTTTAAATAATTTTAACATTCACTTGTATCCCAGCTGTAGCCCTCTCCCTCTTTCCCTCCCAAACCCACCCTCCCTCCCTCATCTCCTCCTTGCCCCCTTTCGAGTCCACTGAGGGGGGGGGGTGTCCTCCTCTCCTCCTTCCATCTGGTCCTAGTTTATCAGGTATCTTCAGGATGGTTGCAATGTCCTTATCTGTGGCCTAGAAAGGCTGCTCCTCCCTCAGGGGGGAGGGGAAGCTCATGAGTTCATGTCAGAAACAATTCCTGTCCCTCTTACTAGGGAACCCACTTGGATATTGAGCTACCATGGGCTATGTCTGAGCAGGGCTTGTAGGTTATATCCATGTATGGTCCTTGGTTGGATAAATAGTCTCATAGAAAACCCCTGTGCTTAGATATATTTGGACCTTGGGGGGGGGGCTCCCTGTCCCCTCTATGATATACTAATTCCTCCTTCTCTCATATGATTCCCTACACTCTGCCGAAGATTTGGTTATGGGTCTCAGCATCTGCTTTGATACACTGCTAGGTAGAGTCTCTCAGGTTCCTTCTGTGGTAGGCTACTGTCCTGTTTCTTGTTTTCTCCTATTTCCAATGTCCATCCCCTTTGTCTTTCTAAGTGAGGATTGATCATCTTACCCCTGGACCTCTTCCTTGTTTATCTTCTTTAGGTGTACATATTTTAGTATGTTTATCCTATCTTATAGGTCTATATAAGTGAGTATATACCATGTGTGTCTTTCTGCTTTTGGGATACCTCACTCAGGATGATCTTTTCTAGATCCCACCATTTGCCTGCAAAATTCATATTTCCTTGTTTTTAATTGCTGAGTAGTATTCCATTGTGTAAAAGTACCACAATTTCTGTATCCATTCCTCCATTGATGGACATCTGGGTTGTTTCCAGGTTCTGGCTATTACAAATAAAGCTGCTACAAACATGGTTGAGCAAATGTCCTTGTTGTGTACTTGAACATCTTTTGTTTTGTTTTGTTTTTTTAACTTTTTTCTGTGTGTGTATTTATGTGCATGGTATGGATGGAATACACATGCTACAGCATACATGTAGAGGTCAAAAGAAACCTTTGTGGAGATGGTTCTCGCCTTCCACCTTTTCATGGATTCTAGAGATTGAATTCTGGTCTCCAAGCTTGTGCAATCAAGTACTTTCACTTGCTCAACCATCTCAATAGCCCTGTAAAAAACCTTTAACATAGCAAAAAATGTAACTCACTGGCAGAATACTTGCTAAACATGTATAAAGCTCTAGAACAAGTCCCCAATGGTGTACACACACACCCCAGAGTGAAAGCCTGAACAAATCATTCCTACTATGTTCAGCCATGTAGTTCGTCTCTGTGGCTGCGTTTTAGCGAGGTTTGGGAGATCCCAAACTACAGGGATCTTTACCTGAAAGGAACTCCTCCTTCAACATGGAGGTAAGACCTGTACACAGCTCAGGGCAGGAAGCCACCCTTGCCACAGGCAGTTGAAAGGAGGAAGTAATCATTTCCAGCTGTAGAAATGTACAAGACTTCCCGGAAAAAGTGCTGTGGAAACCAGGCTTGAACACATGTTTGATGCGGGCGTCAAGAATGAGAGTGGTTATACTTGGAGAGAGAAGAAGAAGGAGGAGGAGGAGGAGGAGGAGGAGGAGAGGAAACCAAAAAACATGGAAGATTCATAAGGTCATTACTAGAAATTCAATCATCCAGAGTTAAAGTTGTGTAGAGGAAGTGAGATCGAACAGAGTTCCCCCCCCCCCGGACTGGCATTTACTTTCTGCCTGTAACTTTACTCATAACCTGGGACCTTGGGCTGAGATCCTTCCCAGCACTGTGAACTTCTCATTCTCACTCCATCACTCTGACACACCAAGCACTTCAGACTTCTTTAAAGACAGTAGTTACTAAGAGGCCAGAATTGAAACCCTAGAAACCAAAAGCATCCCCTAATACCCATTCCCATTCTGATGTCTGCACACATCACACTTCCCAACCTGATCCATTTTTTCTCCTCCCTCTACCCTTTGTGCCTCCAAACACTGGGCTCACATTATCTGTGAAGAAAGGCTGCCTCTGCCTGGCCATTTGGCAGCACAAACCTGTACATCCTCTCCTTGACATGCTTATACTCTGCCAGGACAGCCAGCCCTTGTCACATTGTACTCAGTGTAGCTGAAGTAAAAGTAACATGATGAAGACAGTGTCCTGAGTACTCAGAAATTTGATTTTCTCACACCTCTCCATCATTACTTCAGATGGTCCAGGGCAGTTATAGACTGGGACTCTTTCCTAGAATGAAGAGCATGTACTGGCAGACATGAATCTGTGCTCGCCTTCTCTGTCTAACATTGAGTTCTGTGACTTAGGTAATTTACCAGCTTCTCTGGGCCTTGATGTTTCTCATCTGCAAAATGGGGTAGCAATAGTGAGCACATCTTGAGGATCCTGTGGGGAAACAGGGCCCCCAGAATAGCAGAGATTCTTTGCTAGGCTACATGCTTATCCTGTGCAGAAATGTTTATTTCACCTTTTTCATTACATGTATTGTGTTTGTGAATGTGCCACAGCAAATGCCTGGAGGTCATAGAATAACTTTCAGGAGTCAGTTTTCTCTTTCCATCATGGGGTGAGAGGGATCTAACTCATTTTCTTAGGTTTAGTGTAAGCACCTTTACCTGCTGAGCCAACTCCTGGGCCCTGGGAATGTTTATTTTATTACGCTTATTTTTAAACTGAATTTTCTGTGCCTAGCAGCTATCTTGAACACACATGGGCAAGTTCCCCAAGGTCCCTTCTAGCCTCCAGCATTTTCAAGTCCCAGCTGCCATTCTGTGTCCTCAGAATCCCTGGGGAATGTTGAATGTCATGTGCTGTCCCAGTATACAGGCCTCCTGCTGACAAGGAACCTCCCATCCAAGAGCAGAGCTTGCCATGGGACACCCAATCTGCAGGTGCCTAAGGCAATGCCTGAAATCTGGTGATAGAAAAACTCTTTCAAAGCATTGGACATTTTTGTTATTGTTATTTCCAGAATATTAATTGGATCTTTAAGGAGAGAGAGAGAGAGAGAGAGAGAGAGAGAGAGAGAGAGAGAACTGACCTGTTTTGTGCCAGAGCTGTCTGGTCTCTCCAAACACTTAATCCAGCCGCTCTCATTGTCTGGGATCAAAGCGCCTTCCGGCACCACAGCTTTGTTCTTCTAGGAGCAGATGAAGGGGCTGAGAGGGAGAGCTCCTTTGGGCTTCCTGCCCCCTCCCTTTTCCTGAGCTTTGAGAGAACAAAGAGATTTACCAGGCAAGGATCCCAACTACAAGGTGCTAATGATTGGAATCACATGTTTGGTGGGGTGGGGCTTGGACAAGGGTTCCCTAAGTCAGAGGCTTCCAGGATGGGGAGGAGAACAGTCAGGGAATACAAAGGCAGCAGAGTACTAGGATCATGGATCTGCCAGCCAGAAATTCTATGCCAGGAGGAGCCCACGACGCCCCCACTAATCTCATGTCGAACACTCTCTGGCAGGTGTATCTTCCTTCCTTCCATCCATCCATCCATCTGCCATGGATCACAGGTTCTAAGTTCTCTACATCCTAGGAGAAGATGCCACAGAGCCCTACCCCTTTCCGTGTTGTGTCCAGGTGTGCTGAGCATGGTTTTGAGATTCCTGAGAAGGGCAGAGCACAAACTAGGAGGACACCAACTGCCTGTAGAGCTTGTTAATATGTAGGTGACTCAGGCAGGTGTACCTGGTGCTGGTGTAAGGGATCTGCAGAGAACTTGAGGATTTGCAGTTCTGTTGAGTTCTAAGATGCTGCAGGATCAGGGACTGTCCTTTGGGAACTTCTGTTCTGTACAATGAAGTCTCCAGATTATTGTGCAATTAACTAACGAGCTCCTGTGATGGTCTCTAATCTCAGGCCCTAAGAATGTGGAAACCTCATAGGCAATGAACAGGCCCATGGCCCCAAAAGGACTCCATCTTTACATAAGCATCCCAGCCTGTTTGGGTGGGAACAGAAACATGCAATTCTTTCTTACTTTTAACTCTCTCTATAAAGCCAAGCTTGGCAGAAGAGGGAAGAGGTACCAGGCTATAACCCTTTGGGGAAAGTGCTTTACCCCCATGCATGTGGACTGGAGTACAGATCCCAGCACCTTGGTGCAAACCCAGTTGCAGTGACTGCCTGCAATCCCAGAGCCAGGGAGGCAGAGATCATCAGAAACAAGAAGATCCATGTGGCTTCCTAGCCAGCCTAGCCAAACCATGAGTCACAGGTTCAGAGAGAGACCTGGTTTCAAAAATTAGCTGTGGAGGAATTCACAGAAACACAGGAAGTCTATCTCTGGCCTCAGCTTGCACGAACACAAACATGAACTGATACATCTGTGCATTCATGCACAGCCACATCCCCCGTCCCCACCCCCACACACCCTAACTCTGAAGTAGCAGAATAACACGGTGGGCAGCAGGTGAAGAGGAGGAGGAGATTGTTAAAGTATAGTGCAAGCATTTTGCAAGCTCAATATCCCAGTAAAATTTCACAAAGCCCTGTTAGCCTCTGATTCTTCACTTAAAAATTGGGGAGCAAGCAGCCTACTTAAAGCAGCATTCCCAGAATGTCACATTGAGGTTTGTGGCCAGTGTTATTTTTTAAAGCATGCTGAACATACCTAAGCTGACTCTCTCACTAGCCTCCACGCTTTGCTATGGCTCCGCTATTGCTTACAAGCTGTGGTAAGGGATAGGATGATTTCAAGTTCAGTGAACTAAATAAGTGTCTTCTGCAGAGTTAATAGATTTTTCTATTGAGCAGAAAAAGAGCACCAAGATTTCATCTGTGTACCCCACTGCCCACCTACACCCTAAGCAGTAAGGACACATGTGTGACTGTTTAACTTGGCTATGCCTAGTCACTGGCATTCTCGTTGATGTATCAGCCTGCACTGCCAGAGAAACACCTGTTTCGATGGAACCTTGCTGTGGAAAGTGTCTTGTTACTTTTGCTGATAAGAACTAAAGCAGTGGGTATTTCTTGGGAATTTCAAAACACAACCTTTGGAAAGGGGATATCAGCTCAAGTTGGCAGAACAAATAGATCCCCAAACAGTTCTATCTGGAAGAGATATAAAGAAGGTTTTGTTTAATCGTGGTGATTTTTCTTTCTCTTATTCACATTGATAGTGGACGCTTCAGGACTGAGTCCCCAAGGACTCTGCTCAGGGAAGTGTTAAAGAGAGGAACATTTGCAGCGTGGAGCTTAGAGCACTTTCTGTCCACTAATTGTCTGACATTGTCTGTGAGCAAGTTAAGCCCTCTGTGTGGTCTTGAAATAATCAAATCAATGGCCAGACACTTCCAAAGTCACCTAGCTGAAGCATCTGTAAGGAGCAAGACAGTTCCCACAGTTCCCAGCTGGGCTCCAAGTCATCCCATTATCCCAAGCAAGAGATTAAAGGTACATTGTGGTCTCCAGCTGCTCAGAAAGTCGAACAAGGGGCTGCTATGTCCAGACCACAACGGCAGAGGTCAATAGACGTGTTAAAGCCTGTGACTAGGATCTGTTCCCACATGATCACCAACAGTAGTTGAGCATGCTGAGAAGAGCTGGGAAGGCCCAGAGCACTTTTTCTAATACCAGGGGAAAAAAATGTCATTTTCCAAAATATGTGTGACCAAGATGAGGTGCTTACAATTAAATGAGGTATTTCTCCCCTCAGTGAAACCAAGGAGCAGTGTGGGGGGTGGGGGGTGGGAAGGTGTCCCAAAAAGGTGGTGTTGTTAACATCTGGAAGGAGCAGTCTCTGTACCAGAGAACCACACTCATACCACAGCAGTGTTAGTTCAATGATGCTCTGTTCCTTTCTCCCCTCAAACACACTTATAGCAAGATGATCCAGAACTTGTCTTTTTGTTCCCATAAGCTAGAGGAAAAAATGTTCCCGGTAGCCTCTGACAAGAGCAAAGCCCACAGTGGGAATCTGCTGCAGTGCTCTGTGTATATTCATGGGTTAGAGCTCCTTCACTTCTAGTTAGACCTTCTTGCCGCCTATGATAATCTGAGTAATGGCCCACAAGTTATCTGTGTCCTCACCCCACGGACTTACCAATGTCTCCTTAAATGGAGAAAATGGTTTTGTAGGTGTGATTGCATTAAAGCTTTTGCAGTGGGAATGTTATCACTTCTAGGTGTGTCCTAGAAGTGATATATCTTTATAAGAGGAAGGTAGAAGAGATAGGAATGAAAAGACAAAAGAAGGCAAATGGTGTGATGACCACAGCCAGATACTGTGCCTTGTAGACCAGGGAACAGTCAGAGCTGGAGCAGGCACACAGCCTGTGCTGGATGCTGGAGAAGGAGAAATCATTTCTCCACTGTAGCCTTCATAAAGAACCAGGTTCTTATCCTTAATTTTAGCTGGACAAACCTGGTTTTGGACTTCTACTTTCTAACTGAAAAAGAATAAATGTGCGTTGTTTGCAGTCATGAAATTTGGAGATACTTGTTATAGCAGAGATATAAAGCTGATACAGTTGGATATTACCCAATTGTCCATGTATTTACCTTTATTCTGCTTTTGGAGTTGTTCCCACTGCAGTTCCCTGACATTACTGGTCTCCGTTACTGACTGATCTGGCCCAAAAGTGACAGCCCCTCATATCAACAGAGCCTGACACTGGGCAGAAAAGGGCTGTATTGCCTATATCCAAGTTTCTAAAGCATAGGAGTTGTACACTACATGACCCTGACCAGGACATTCAGTAACCTAAAGCACAGAAGACATGATCTCAGTGAACATTGACTTGGCACCCACGTTTTTAATGGCA